>NC_140286.1:14819676-15209676 GCF_964030765.1 Micromesistius poutassou
CCACCGCGCCCCCACATCATCACCCTCCACCCCCCCCCCCCCCCCCCCCCCCTCCCCTCTCGGCGAGCCCACCTTGCCCAGGTCCACGATGAAGCAGTCCCCCTGGTTGAAGGACGCCCAGGACAGGGGCACCTCGGTGGCGCGGATGGCGCGCCGTCCCTTGATGTGCAGCAGTCGCTTCACGCTCATGTCGTTGGTCACCACGTGCTCGAAGCCAGAGGCCACGCCCCCTACCTGACGGGGGACAGGAAAGAGAGTCAGTTGCGGACGTCGAGCTAAAGATGTCGCGTGTTATTTGGGTGTTGGGTGGTGACCGGAACAACACTAGTCCACCACGCCAGACGACATTAGGAATAAACAAGGAACGATAATACAATGGAAGAACTTTTAGTAAAAGCATCTGTTATAGTCTTTTTTGTGTTATCGTTTTTTTTTTTATGTCTTTGATGGGCAGGTGGGGGGTCTTTCTCAGGCATCTTTCTCAAGGATACCTACAGGTAGATCGCGGCAATGTGGTTCCAACCCCAAAGCTTGCAGTAACACCCTGACCACTAGGTTCTTCAGGAGGATCATAACACGAGGAACAAGAGGGTCACAGGACACTGAAGAGGATATACCAGGATGACCAGTCAGCTGGTGGGCAGGAAACAGGACTCAGGGCCGGTTGGAATTGATAAGCTTCAACTCACATCCGGAAACGTACATAAACGACAGCTGTTTCATGGTCAATATAGACATGGAGGAATAACAAACAGGATAAAACAAACACGGGGAACCAAGTCAACATTTGCTCTGGCTGGCTGTTAGTATGGAGCTAGCATGTGTAGCCTTCAGCGGCTCTGTTCAGGGCAGCTTGTACATCTCTCACCGCCTCTTCCTTTGCATTACCTGCTTACAAAGCAGGTAAACAAAACAGGCCACTATACACACACAGATATGGAGGGTGCATGCAAAACAGTGACTGCATTTGTTTACTACATAGGGCCTACAAATGGGGCAGGTAAGCAAATGGGTCGTGTCTCTATGCGTCCATTCAAAGCCCAGTCCAAGCATTGAAGTCACCCGTCAAAATAAATGTAAATACTGTTTACATAACCCCCTTGAAACACAAACCATATTGTAAGTCAAGTCTACGCAACCTAGTCTGGAGAAGGAGAGGGAATGTTTCCATGGAAAATAAGCAGAGCAGCGGAGCATTTTATTAGGAAAGACATGACATGAAAAAAATAAATACACACACGCACACACACACACACACACACACACACACACACAGAAATATACTTAAACACACACAAAAACAGTAAGTGCAGTAAGTGAAAAAAGCAACTTAGAACTGGCTCTAAATTAGTTGGTAGACAAGAACCTTCAGAACCTCTCCCTAAAGAACAAAAAAGTGTGTGTGTGGCTACAAACTGCGCGTATGTAGTCTACAAGAATGGAACTCGGGGGTAAGTCGGAAACAAAGGCCCACGCTGGGATCTGGTGAGCGTTGTGGTCTAATTACCCAACCATGCGACCCAGAGGAGGGAGGAATGTTTGGAAATGGAAAGCAGATGCTGTGTTAAAACCCAGCGCTCTCGCTCAAAATGGTGAATGGGGAACACACTGGCTGCCATGGAGACAGCCAGCCATTGCCCCAGTCAGCCAAACAGTCAGCCAGTCAGTCTACCATCTCAGTTGTGGAGAGAGAAGAGAGAGAGATGGAGAGAGACACTGGGATGTAAACGGTGTGTGTGTGTGTGTGTGTGTGTGTGTGTGTGTGTGTGTGTGTGTGTGTGTGTGTGTGTGTGTGTGTGTGTGTGTGTGTGTGTGTGTGTGTGTGTGTGTGTGTGTGTGTTGTGTGTGTGAGTGTGTGTGTGTTTGTGTGTGGGAATGGGGACTGTCTCCTGTGGACTTCAGACTCATAAACATTTCCTTATTGCATGTTAAAGTCCGCAGAGTGCTGCAAATTATTAAGCGCTCTAAATCTAGACATAAGATAGGCTTCTTACCACAAGATGCCACATCTCAGACATGTTCTTTAGAAAAACTTTAGAAAAACCCACATGTCTCTGTCTATACATCTGGAATGGATCATGGAAACAAATGAATCCTCCTCTCTTTCGCATCACATGTGAACATAACTAGAAACAAGAACTGCAGAAGACTGTGATTTTCCACCACGTTCACTGCAACAAAAACAACGACTTATGCAAAGGCAATGACGATTTTATGGAGTCTTCACCTGGTACTTGATGCCAGACTTGAAGTAGCCCAGGAAGGTGATGGACTCGTTGTTCTGGACCTCCCTGAACTGCACCGGCCCGCCCCCCAGGAAGTCATCCAGCTGGGTCGCGAAGATGGCGGCGGCCCCGCTCTCATCCTGGGAGCACTCATCTCCTGGAGAGAGGAGGAGGAGGAGGAGGAGGAGGAGGAGGAGGAAATTAATCAGAGCCTGGGAGAGCATTATGTGGTTGTGTGTGTGTGTGTGTGTGTGTGTGTGTGTGTGTGTGTGTGTGTGTGTGTGTGTGTGTGTGTGTGTGTGTGTGTGTGTGTGTGTGTGTGTGTGTGTCTGTGGTTGTGTGTGTGTAAATGTAATCACTTTATTGCTTCTTCTGTGACCTGAAATGACTCTTTGGCAGCCATGCAGGATTCATGCTACATTTAAAAGGAGAACATTGTGTGTGTGTGTGTGTGTGCATGCGTGCGTGCGTGCGTGCGTGTATATATGATTAAACTAATCACATCAAAACCTCGGACTGCGTGTCCTGAAATGAACTTGACATGGACAGTCATACCTCGCTTGAAACATCATGTGGGCCCCCCCCCCCCAGCCCCCCCTTCCCCAAGATCCACCAGGCCGGCTCCCATCTTCCATACTGTCCCCTGGACAGCATCTTTCCCAGACGCATTATTAAGTTCCTAGGCTGCCACTAATGGGAGAAAAATAGAGCCTTTGTTGTTTGTGATGGCAACAGAATGCTGACGCAAAAGCTGCTGGGAGGAAGAGGAGGAAGTGGGAGTGGTTTCACCACGCAAATAAACTGCTGCAAGAAGTTGCAGCCTCTGCGTTACTCTCGCGGCGCGAGTAGCGACTTGTTCTTCTTCTGTGGTTAAGCGCTAACTTGCATCACATGACTCTTTGGAGGAGTTAAGGCGCACAGCGGCAGGCTCCAATTCCTCTTTTATCGCTCTTCTCATTTCCGGTTCTGCCTTATTCATGTTATTCATGTCCTCACATTCATTAGGTACAACCTGATGAGTACTAACTGGGAGGAGGTGATGTCCACAGGGCAAAAGAGGAATCCAAAAATAAGGAAGAAGATAAGAAACTGAGAGATAAGTAGAAGTAGAAGCCTACTTCTACTTCTACTTAGAAGTAGAAGTTATATGCAAGGCTGTCTGTCCTGTGAGAACCTCAGCGTTGCAGAAGGCTTGGAACCACAGAAGAAGAAGTACCTAAAAGATGTCACACATTGCACGTCGCTGTGTGTGTGTATGTGTCTGTGTGTGTGTCTGTGTGTCTGTGCATGAGTGTGTGTGTGTGCAAAGGTGTATGTGTGTTACCAGTAGGATGCACCTGGCCCATTGACCTGTGCCCTGGTCTAGTGTTTGTGTTGTAGTTGCAGCATGAGTGTACTTGTGTGCATGTGTGTGTTTGTGGTCACAGAGATAGTGTGCGTCTCTCTCACCCATCCACATGTGGATGTAGTAGGTGGGGGCCTTGGTGGTGAACAGCAGGACGTAGGCGTCTCCGGTGTAGAAGTTGCCGTGCAGGGTCTTGGGGACGGGCTTCAGGTCCATGTTCTCGATGCGC
Source organism: Micromesistius poutassou (assembly GCF_964030765.1). Classification (NCBI taxonomy): domain Eukaryota; kingdom Metazoa; phylum Chordata; class Actinopteri; order Gadiformes; family Gadidae; genus Micromesistius; species Micromesistius poutassou. Next base: position 14,823,476 of record NC_140286.1, read on the forward strand.
CACACCTGCAGCCCCGGCTGCTTCCCTGCACTGGCAAACTCCTTATGGGACACCATAGTGGCTCTGTCAGAGAGGGAGAGAGAGACAGAGGGAGAGGGAGGGGGAGGAGAGAGAGAGAGAGAGAGAGAGAGAGAGAGAGAGAGAGAGAGAGAGAGAGAGAGAGAGAGAGAGAGAGAGAGAGAGAGAGAGTTATTGAAGATGGTAGCCTAAATAGGTTTGAGTAAGAAGGTATGCAGAGAGGAATAGTCAAGGTCGGAGTTAAATGTGCGGCAGTGTTTCTAAACATCTGGACCATCATTCACATGCACCAAAGCCACAGAGATGATGTTTAAAGGTTATTAACCTCAGGCCGCATAACTTTTCACCATTTATCTGTCACTCAGAGTCGGTTAAATCCAACGCTTTCGAGAGTAGACCGGTTCCACCTCTCTACTGAGACACAAGCATGTTGAAACGTCACGCTGAGGTGAAAGAACATACCATGTACATATATTATAATAGATTATTGTATGCCATTTGAGATTTGACTCAAAATAAAAAAATCGGTTTAATAAATGGGTTACTCTAAGATAACTAAGATAAATAATAATAACAATTTAATAAAGTTATAGTAGTTATAGTAGTAATAGTAGTTATTATTAACTAACTGATAATAAATAACAGTCGTAACAGTAGTAGTAGTATACGTAGTTGTAGTAAGTGCACTTGGTAGTAGTATACGTAGTTGTATTCGTGGTAGCAGCAGCAGTAGTAATTTGTAGTAATAGTGTAATAGTAAGTGTGATCTCATCAAAGCGCCACAGTCAAAAGATCTATGGTCAGCTTTAGACAACAATATTATTGGGCTCATTTTCTTTGTACAGGTGTTGTGTTGACAAAGTGGGCATGGTAGATTACACAGTCAATAAATAATGGCTTTCTATTCACTTATCTTCTTTAGTTCTCTCTCACACACATGCATGCACGCACGCACGCACACACACACAGCCACACACACACAAACACACACAGCCCACGTGCACGCAAGTATGCACGCACGCACACACACAATTCTTTGTTTGTTTGTAGAACTGATATGACATTGGGCCCCATGTTAGCTGTGTCAGAACCCTTGGTATAGTCATCCTATGAGAGAATGATGTGTCACTCTGGGGGTTAATAACTTTGTGAACATAAACTTGATGGGGGCACCACTGTTTTGATGAGTAGGATTTTGGATGGTAAACCGATGATTTTTTTAATAAAAAGGCACCCCTTAAACCACTGAGATTGAAAGACTATGCAAATAACCATTCACACAGATAACATCCAGAGAAGATTATAGGGAAGCTTAGACCTAGGATTACTGCCACCCTGGTTCTCAGCGCATCCTTTAATGTTGTCTGTGATCAAAGGCTCTGCTTACTTCCTGACTCAGATCTACACAAGCACCAGAATCGAAGAGCCTCCTCCGGGATGAAAAACGGAACAACCAAAGCAGAAATTAAAGAACTTTAAGTCTGCACCCATCCTCAAATAATATATCCCATATAACGCACATAAAGAAGAAGAGACAGGGACATATTTATCCCTGCTTCCAGCCTTTATGACTCGATTATGTCATGATATTATATCAAATTTGATGTGGAACTTCTACAGGCTTTTAGGCAAACAGTGTTCAAGATAGAAAATAACAGAGTAGGGTAGGCGAGTAGATTAGAGTAAATATAACAGAATGCATTGTGCCCCGATGCTCAGAATCCTCATTGTCTTTTGCTTTAGGCTACGTGACTAAACTCTCTCTGCAGACCGAGGTGTGAACACTTCCTTATCCCACTGCTGCAGCCCTTCGGTGTTGTCCTACCATTTACAACACTTTCTCCTCTGCACGTCCAGCTGCAGCGGTTTGCATTGCCATCGAAAAATGAAAGGCTTCTCCATTTTTTTCCACAGATTTCATTGAGTTCATTCTCGTTTAATTTTCTTTTCTTTAAAGTAAAAAAACGATCACTACAGTAGAACTCATAACTTTATAAAAGTACAAAAATGGGATGGAAACTAGAACAAATCGTATAGCGTATCCATGAGAGCGTATACTTTGTTTTTTAGCCTGTCACGTAACGCAGAGGAAACACATATTGCATTCATACGCGATCAAAGTCCGAATCATGACCTAACGGCGTATGCATTATGATTTACAAAAGTTACTTACGGTTATGAAAGATCAAATCAACGTCTAGCTCCGAGGATGAGGGTGTCGGTGGGTGCAGACTGAGACGGCCCGGGGCAGAGTGTGCCTTCGTGTTTTACTCGAGGAAGGAGTGTCCAGTGTGAGTAAGAGCCTACTGCCGAGACGAGAGCATTGATTGGTTGATTGTATCGGTTACAGATCACTCGCGTGTCACCAAGAGTCAGGGTGTGGCCATTCAAATAGTCCTGTAGTCGCGTGCGTGTGCGTGTTTGAGAGAGAGATTGAGATTGTGTATTATATTGTAGGCCTACATATACAACTCAAAGAGAAACACACATTTGGTTGCATGTGGGGCTACTTGTGACATATATATGCATTGATAGATATGTATTAATATACATCTTCTACTCTAAACAATGACAAGAACTCAAATGTATTGTTATACGGATGTACCAACACATCCGTACACATACATACATACACAATACAAATACACAATATACAATACACACAAACAATTAAAAATATTTTTGCATATCTTTATTGCAGATTTAAAAACAACAAGCCAAGAACAAAGCACGCCCACCTGGTACACCCCTCCACTCCACCTGGTACACCCCTCCACTCCACCTGGTACACCCCTCCACTCCACCTGGTACACCCCTCCACTCCACCTGGTACACCCCTCCACTCCACCTGGTACACCCCTCCACTCCACCTGGTGCACCCCTCCACTCCACCTGGTACACCCCTCCACTCCACCTGGTACACCCCTCCACTCCACTTGGGGAGAGAGCTTGAAAAAACCGGTACAAAAACACATACAAACACACACAACCACGCTGTTTATACACAAAACAGGTTCCACCGCCAATTAAACACCACAAACCCATCAGCGTCACCATGGGAATGGGGTGCCAGATCCCGGTTCCCACGGGGATAAGTCAGACCGAAAGCTGTGCGGCAGGCCGGCTGCACCCAGCTGTCACGTCTCCTGAGAGGGGAAGGCTCAGGGCTGCACAGAGAGAGGCCTCAGCCTCCCACAGGAAGTGAGAGTGAGACCGTGATCTGTCATCTGCCACAGAGGAGGGGCTGCTCCAGCGTCTCTGGGAGGAGGGCCCCCCTCGTCTTCTGTTCTCAGGGGTTCTCCCCTCTGAGGATTTTGGGGGCGGGGGGGGGGGTATTCCTTGCCCTTCGATCAATCAATCACTGAATCAAACTTTATGTATATACCACTTCTCGCATGAAACACAATGTCAACATGCCTGACGGGAAGGAGGAACAGGAAGGAACGCAAAAGGAACAAGACATCCGTCTGAATTATGAATATGATCTGATATAGATGATTTGTGCTTCATACTTGGTTGTTTATTAACTGGCCCTGGTGTGCACAGGTAACAACAACAACATACAATAGCTTCTACATCGGGTACGAGAGTCTAGCTTTAAAAATAACCTTAACAAATATGAAGAGTAAACGTTCCTTTCCATTTTCCAAGAAAAATGAGTCACTGGTTATTTTTGACATCTTCATGACTTCATGTAACATTCTTTAACAGAGCCAAAATAAGGACTTTCCTGTGAGCATGTCCTAATGCTGCTCTACAGTCCATTCAACCTCACATTTATATGAAGTATGACGAGTAGGAGGACGAGCTGAGCATAAGGACACACTCTTAGTGTCTAATCAGATCAATAAAACACCCCAAAGACTTACAAGACTTGACAAGAAGTAAACGGTTTTCAGCAACAACATATATTTTGCATGTGTGTTCATCCATGTGTGCAAAAATGTAGTTGTATAAGAGCCAAGTATCCACCATGTGAGTTCTGCTCATACGAGGATGAGCCGTGTCAGCTCCGTCCAGCTCCGGTGGCAGGAGCTCGGCTCCGAGTTCAACCCTCACAGCGGTGTCAGACTCTTTGACTTCAAGCTTCTGCAGAACGGTAAATATATACTGTGATGTCACACATGATGTCACCAGGGACCTGACGACATCCTGCCTCTGGTTGGTTAATGGTTAAACCTTGCTGAAGCCAAACTCAGGAGGGGTGGGGGTTGGGGGGTTTGCTGTTAGTTCGCACTCTGCAAACAGGATGTGAGATGTATGCCAGTCCGCCCCCCCCCCCCCCCCCCGTCCCCATGCGGTGCTCACACAGACAACAGGTCGTGGAAGCACCCGGAACACGGATTACATTGCTAATTGTGTGAGGCTTTACTGTGTGAAAAGCGATGTGACCGTTGCTGTTCACCGCAGCACAGCAGACGGAGCACAGCCTGACCGCCGGCTGGGTCCTCACCCAGTCACATTCCTGCAGTCTTAGGTAACACTCACCTTTCTTAATGTTTGAGTTCAAGTTCAAGTTTATTTTAGAGCCCTTTAAAAACAGCAACAGTGGACCAAAGTGCTGTACAATTCAACTATCTAGTTAAAATAAAAACAATTAAAAGCACAAAAAAGGACACACTAGACAATAATATAACTTATGTGGAGTTAAATGCAAGAGAATAGAAGTGAGTTTTTAGGAGGGATTTGAAGATGGGATTTGAAGATGGGCACTGAAGGGGCTGCCTGACATGAAGAGGGAGATTTCGTTCCACAGTTTAGGGCCAATGACTGCATAAGCCCGATCACCCCTGCTCTTAAATCACCCCTGCGCTTAAAACAAACAGAGATAGATGTTTTCAAGGCTGAAAGCCCCTAACATACGAACAGACCACCTCACGACCCATAGCCATGAGCCAAACTACCAGTCACTACTTCACTGGGACCTTGATATGATGGATAACAGGGTTCAGATAGCAGCTGCTCAACATCGTAGGGCACGCAGGATAGCAAGAATCTTCTAACCTAACAATGACGTCATTGGTTAGGAAACAACCACAGGTCTACTGAATCTGAAGTGTCTCCTGATGATGACTCGTTACCCCTGAATGAAGGATAATGTGGGATTGTTGCTACAGCAAAACATACTTCTCACAAATACAGTCCAAACTCTAAAAGCAGTAGCCAATCAGAAGCCAACATGGCTCCATTATCTAAAGGGCCCCCTAAATAGACTAGCTAGCTATAGCACCCCTCAACACCGCCCATGACCCAACACCCACAGTAAGTAAGTAAGTGTTAAGGGGCTTGGACTGTGACGGATTTAAGCCTGGACTGGGTGGGAGAAGTCCTCCTAGACAATGGATACCAAACCACCATCGCCATCTTGCTTGGTTGGCATAGAAACGTGTTTCTATGCTATGCCAACACCCAGTTCCCTTTTTAAACTTCAGTTCAAAACAAAGGAAAGGTCAACATTGGGACGAGGGGAGGGGGGGGAGGGGGGCTGCGGCCTGGCGACTGAGGAGTTGCGGTGTGGGATGGAGACGATCACATTGACCTTTAACCCAGTGAGTCACTGGAGTTGAGTTCTACCAAAGCGATTCATGTCAACCTATAGGTCAACTGTTTATACTTATAATTATTATATAATTATACTATGTTTAGTGTGCTCTGCTTTTTTAGTACCAAACTTGGCTTTGGCCTTACTATACCTAAACACAGCTACTGAAATATTATAGGTGCAGTCAGTTAGGACCTTCACTGACTGAATAGGGCATGTTTAGGCTCGTGGAGATTTCCAATGGGATATATAACTATTGAGCCTCACCCAGTTAGTAGGCAGGTGACTTTCAGAATTCAAAAAGCTGAATAAGACACACAAACAGTGTTCTGTTTGTGTGTCTGTGTTCTGCATTCTGGCCAGTGGCTGTGGAGCTGTGTGACGCAAACGAGTGTATCTGTGGTCTGAAGCCCTGTCCAATGAGAGCAGAGGATGACGCAGAAGAGATGATATACACCTACAGGCTTTAGAAATCTCTTGTCAATACTTGCCTTTAATGCATTAACAGGTTTTTTCCTTGGGAACAAAGGCCCCTAATATAGGGGATAGGGGCCCCTCTGCGTGTGTATGTGTGGCGATAAGACTTTACAGGCACCGTAACCTTGCTGGTAAGATATGGTCAGTAATCACGGCGCCATTGTGGCCCTTGCAGATTGTTTCAATGGGGTGAGGGTCTACTGCAGTGACTGCTAACGGCAGAGTGCTACACAGAGGAGAGTGATGTACCGAGCAGAGTGATATACAGCCTCTCCAGTGACTCATCCAGCCCCCACCTACTGGGCCGATGTACAGCCTCCATTTTAGTCAAGTGGAACTAACATATTTCACTGAAATAGGACCTGCCCAAATTCTTCATGAAGTTGATTCCAAAAGCAACAGTATATGCAAAAGGACAAAATATTGCATAAATAAGTTCATACAGGGGGTGTCCTGGTGGTTCACCGGGTAGAGCGTGTACCATTAAGGCCCAGTCCTTACCACAGCGACCAGGGTTCGAGTCCTGCTTGTGGTCCTTTGCTCCATGTCTTCCCCTCTCTCTCCCATACCTTCTTGTCTTACTCACTCGACAATAAATAGGATAAAACCTTCAAAAATAATAAGTTCATACAATGTACGTACATTGTTTTACAATACGCAAGCTGTCTTCCCAGTGCATCTCACCAGAGATTCAGACTCCAGACATCTGAACACGACGCCGTTCAAAGGCTAAGCCAACAAAGGGCTTGTTGCTGCTGCAGCACGGTCTCTCCTTGCAGTCTTGCTGAAGTCAGATAAAGCCCTGCCGTGACTCGCTAACCAGTGGTGAGCGCCTGCGTGCCAGCACACAACCACACAGCCCTCTAATCCATCCAGCAGAGGCAGCCTCAGCCTCAAATAACCCCTCAGTGATTCATGTACTGCCTAGAAACAAAACTCACACAACCACCCTGAACAACCCATACGTACAAATGGATGTGTACATATTTGATGGGTTTCTACTTGTGTGCCCTGTTGTCTATTATTGTGTTTGTTCGGCACCATGGTCGACAAACTGTTATTTTTAAGTGTGCTAAAATTAAACTTTAAAGTTTAAGTTTTTTAAACTTCACTTTATTGCTTCATTCAAAGAAGAATTAAACTTCTTTGACCTTGGTGTATATATATATATATATGTGTTTAAAGCTAAGATAATCAGTATAACACCAAATGTGTACAATTGTAAATGCATCTGATGTAATGTATATCAGTACAATACCACCTATTGTAAAGGTAGCCAACGTGTATACTGTTTAAAAACTTATAATGTTCTGCACCTGAGAGGGAACAACGACAGAAAAAGAAAGAGCAAACACTTATTTGGATTGCAGGGGCAGCAACATAATCTGTAGGACTAATCCATGCAACTAAATGTTGATCATCTGTTTATCATTACTGCCAATGATTAAACAGGACCTGAGGAAAGGCACACAAACATGCAGGCTCAAAAAATCCCATTCTGCCGGGAAGTGAAAACGCAGTTGCAGAATAGGCACATCAAAGAAAATGGAAAGCGGATACAACTATGCTGTTAGTTTGGGTTGGCAAGTTGTCTGACGGTAAAAGGCTTTCTTAAATAAGAGTTGGAAACGCTTCAATCGCTGCCAGAAATTATCGAGCTTTTAAAAGGATGCTAACAATTGACCACTTTGTTGCATTCACTGTAGCATTTTATTTGTATACAAAAGAGTCCTCCTCTGACCCCCACCTTGTGGTGCCCGGCTAGGGTACAAGTCTCTCGTCATTTAGCAGCCCTTCTGTTCCTAGCCCCTCACAGAGAGTACAGATACATGCCATTCATGGACAGCTTAGTGTCTTAAGGAGCCCACAGGTTGGGCTGTGGACACTGGGGGTCGAACCCGGTGCCTTTCGACTTGGAGTGGAGAACTCTAGCCACTGCCCGGTCCTCTGTTGCCTAAGGGGATTCTGTACTCTTGGGCCCAGTCCCATTTCTCTCCCCTTAACAAGAACACTTCCTTTGAGTGCCCTTAGCTGCAAGTCAGCTATCAAGCTGGCTAGCGTTCAAGGGTTGATTTTAAAGGGAAAAACAGCACTCCCCCTTGCTCCCTGAAGTATTTGGACACCCTACCCCTTTGTGGGAACGTGCAAAATCTAGGGTTAGGGCTCAAATCTTGGGGAAGGGGGAGAATTGGGATAGGGCCTTGGTCTCCAAGAGTCAACCAACACAACCTTCCCTTCAACCCAAACAACGTGTCCCAGGCCCGGCTTCTGGGCCTGCGGTGAGGCGGTGCAGACAGACGTTTGCAGAGTAGGTGGGCACCAGGTTTACAACAAGGTAAATACCACGTCCCTTTGCTATATACAAATAGCACAGTGGGCAGGCCCAGTGTCCGTTAAGGTTTCAAACACTGTCATGGTACAGATGCAGGATTCATTGTGGTGTGCCCCTTGCTACCCTACTGAACAGGATGATTCTCATTCACATGTCCAGAGGTGATTGTGAACAACAGGAATTGTGAAATAGTAAAAGCTAAATTGACTATGCCCGTTTATTAAATGTATAATAATCTATCCCTATTCCCTGATTGTTCACTGCAAAAATACAACTATTATTTAAACAAACTGTTTATGTTAAGATCTTTAATGGACATTTACTCTTATTTACTTAAAAACTCAACCTGGAGCCTGGTCCACTAGAGAAGCCACTGAGGAAGTGGTAGAATGACAGTCGCTCTGTTGTAGTAACAGACACTCACTCCCATTTCCAAATCAAGACCGAGATTCCCTTTAGTGACTGGAAACTACGTGTGAGTCAGCGAACCCGTTCCCCATAATGGTAGGCCTATGACAACAAAATCGAAGAAAGTTATAATCTCTTAACCCCATCCCCATACAAACATGCAACAAACAAATCAGTAGCATTAAAAAACATTTTATTAAATTTAGCTAGTTACTTCGGTAATCTAAAAGGATGTAAAACAAAAATACTATATATTACAAATACATTACACAATATAAAAGCCTAGTGGTCATTTGTGCTAGCGAGAGTGACATGTAATGCAGCCAATCGGGAACCAGCGCCAGGACTTGCGCTATAACTTGATTTAAATAAGACAAAACTATACAGATTTAATGTTGGGAGTTAAACACTGGCCAATACACACAAGTACACAAACACACATTGAATTCTTGTAAAATCCCTCCCCCCCCACACACACACACACACACACACACACACACACACACACACACACACACACACACACACACACACACACACACACACACACACACACACACACACACACACACACACACACACACACACACACACACACACTTCAAGTGTTGGAAATAAGCAGTCAGCAGAGAGAGCAGACACTTTCCATTCTTTTATGAGTCTTTGGAGAAAGAGTTTGTGTGTTTACTGTCCACCTGGAAGAGAAGCAGAAGAGATGAGTCAGAGGGAGCCTGAAGGAATTCTCCTTCACGACATCATGCAGCACAAATCACATTATTGTCATGGCAAAGTAAAAGTATTTAGAAGGCCAAGTGAAACTGGTGAGTTGTGTTTCTAAATCCTAAACAGACGCATCACTATTAATATATCTTCAGTCGGCGTCAGATTACTTTTACTCTACTCTTATACCAACAACTACATAAGAGGTTTGAATAGCAACATTAGCATTCTGCAAGTGATTAAATATTGAAAAGCTCTCTTAAAAGAGCACTTAAAAGACTAACCGTTTAGACGCAAGAAGGCAGAGGGCTAAAGTAAATAAATAACGATATAATGGGAACTGAATGGACCCTGAGCAGGGAAAACACACTACCATTATACTGACCAGTACAAAACATGGGGATCCAACTGTAGACACTTTGGGAGTGAACAGCACAGTGTCGTTATGGTATCAAAGACCTGTTTCAAGGATTTGTCCCTTTCTTTTCATGTTATTACTTCATTCCACAATGCATGTTAAATAACAGGAGATGCCATCAAATCTCTCCTCCCCCGTTGACCCCAGTGACCCCCGTGTACCTGCCCAGGGGCCCTCTGACGGTGTGTACCTGCCCAGGGGCCCTCTGACGGTGTGTACCTGCCCAGGGGCCCTCTGACGGTGTGTACCTGCCCAGGGGCCCTCTGACGGTGTGTACCTGCCCAGGGGCCCTCTGACGGTGTGTACCTGCCCAGGGGCCCTCTGACGGTGTGTACCTGCCCAGGGGCCCTCTGACGGTGTGTACCTGCCCAGGGGCCCTCTGACGGTGTGTACCTGCCCAGGAGCCCTCTGACTGTGTGTACCTGCCCAGGGGCCCTCTGACGGTGTGTACCTGCCCAGGGGCCCTCTGACGGTGTGTACCTGCCCAGGGACGCTCTGACGGTGTGTACCTGCCCAGGGACCCTCTGACGGTGTGTACCTGCCCAGGGGCCCTCTGACGGTGTGTACCTGCCCAGGGGCCCTCTGACGGTGTGTACCTGCCCAGGGGCCCTCTGACGGTGTGTACCTGCCCAGGGGCCCTCTGACGGTGCGTACCTGCCCAGGGACGCTCACGACGCCTGGCTGGCGTCCCACAGCGACGTGTCCTCCTGCATGGCCAGCGTCTGGTTCACAAACCTCAGCATCCCCGACAGAGAGCCCAGGTGCACCCCAGACCCGCCCATCTGCTCCATCTCCTCCCACTCTCCACGCTCCTTCTCCCCTCCCCCCTGAACCCCCCTCCCACCGTCGTCCTCCTCATTCTCAGGGGCCCCCGCCTTGTCCAGCATGTAGGTGAGGGGGTTGAAGGAGAGGTCTGTGGCGGAGGTGTTGGTAGTGCCGGCGGTGCTGGCTTCCAGGGAGCTCAGGCCCTGCCAGCTCTGGTCCACCGGGTCGGGGTAGGGCGAGGTGGACTGGCACGCAGACTCCCAGGGCGTCTGGCTCAGGGCCTCCCTCAGCGCCGCCTTCAGCTCCGGGGGGAGATCCAGGGACGAGTCCGTGCTGGTGGAGCGCAGCCAGGCCAGGGCGGACTTCTCCGGGTCCGCCTGCGGGACGGACAGGGCGGACGGGTCGGGGACGACGAGGGGGCGGTGGTGAGGGGGTCGGGGGCCGGTGTGGACGGCGGGCGGGGAGCGCCGGCTGGCTTGCGGCGAGGCCCGGGGGGGGTCCCGTGTCGGGGCGTGTCCCGGGGCGTGGGGACGCGGAGGGGAGCATGGCAGCGGAGAGGGAGGAGCCGGGGGGAGCGTGTCCGGTACTAGGAGGTGCTTTGGCTGCGGTGTGTACGGGGGCAGGGGGGAGGTGGGCGTGGCGGAGGAGTGGAGGTCTGACGAGCGCTCGAGGCTGGACAGCCTGGCCTGCAGACGGGTCATCGCAGACTCCTGCGTGGAGAAGACGGGAGGATCAACATTCACAAGGCGGGTTGGAACCCTTGAGCAATTATAAAGATCACCTGTACAGGCATTCTCAAACCCTACAATAAGAAGAAGAGAACTTAAGAGCGGAAACCTCAAAGATATCCGTTGTCTTTCTGTTTGTCTTTCACACCTATGGCGATAAGACATGAGACATTTCGCCAGAGATCCAAACTCTGTCGCCAACACCACCCAGTTTGTGACATTCATAATACTGCAAATGCAAAGACTTTAAACAGTGGTCCATAGGCTCAATCCTCATTGTGTTACCTCATTCGTAGATAGTGACTTAACAGACATGCATTTACATGAAGATCTCAAGATGACACTTTAAGTAGTAGGTTTATAATGTATTTTCTAATGTATTTTTGACAGCCAGTTCAACCAGTTCCCAATTCTAAACCTTTTCAACAAACTCCTGATATCTTGCCAGATACAAGATCTCTATATACGACCCTGCTTGAAACACCCCATCCCCACCCTACCTTGATGATCAAGGACTCGTTGGCCATCTCCACCTCTTTCTCCGCCCCTAGGAGCCTGGCTTGGAGCTGGCCGCCCTGGGCTTCGGCCTGGCCTAGCCGGGCCTGGCACTGCTCCAGCTGGGCCTGGAGCCCGGCGCTCTGGGCCCTGGCCTGCTCCGACTGGGCTCTGACCTGACGTAGCCGGGCCTGGCTCTGCTCCACCTGGGCCTGGAGGCGAGCGGCCTGGTCCCGGTTGTGGTCCAGGGCGGTGTTGGTGAGGGCCAGCTGGGCGGCGGCTTGGCCCAGCTGGGCTTGGAGCTGCGCGGCCCGGCCCAGGGCGCGCTGGTGCTGGGCCTGGGCCTCCTCCAGCTGGGCCTGGCTCTGCTGCAGGCGGGCGCCCAGCTCCTCCTGGGAAGAGCGCATGGTGGAGGAGATCTGCTCAGACACCTTCAGCAGCTGGCCTCGGGTCTGCTGCAGGGAGCTCAGCTGGGGGGCGGGGGGGGTGGGGGGGACCAGAGAGCAGGAGCACGGTGTGAACACTTTGACCCCAGCTGGGAACGCAACATGGAGAAACTAGTCCTGGAAGAGGTTCACTGGTGTGTGGTGGGATCACAACGGGTATGTGCATGTGAACCAGTGACGGACTGGGATTAAAAAACGGCCCTGGCATTTTCACCCACCAGCGGCCCACACGGGGGCGCACGCACGCACGCGCGTGCATGCATGTGCCCGCTACACAGATATAACTTCACACGCACGGAAATAACATGCACTTTTGTAGCCCCATTGGTGATGAACTTTAACTATAATATGCATAAAGACTGCACCAAAAACATGGATATATCAATGCCTAGAATAGATCTTCAGAGCAGCCACTCCATAATACAAACGTGTCTTAATTAACGTCATGCAGTTAACAAGGTGCGAAGGAGCATGCTCTTCTCCGCAACCCTGTCTATCACGTCATCAGCATCCAAGTTCATTAGGACCTCTTTCTCTGTCGCCATCAGCATAGAGGCCTCCAAATTATCCTGTGACAATCGTGTCCTTAGGCGATTCTTGATTAATTTAAGAGTGGAAAAACTCTGTTCGCATGCCACTTGAGTAGGCTACATGACAGTGTTAGTAGGAATTGATATGCCAACCATATAGGCCTATTGTTGTAGGCACAGGTGAAGAGGTTTAACTGCTGGAGAAGGAAATTGCAACAGATTACACAATGCAGGTATACATTTCTTGCTCACCAGATTTATTTCTGTAGCCTATCTTCCTCTAGCTCCGCGGCATCATCAAATTCCGACGCTCTGACGTCTCTCTGTGTTCTCGTTTAGAGGAGACTTTCATTGTCAGCCAACAGTAATCTCCTTCTCTCCTTCTGTCGCTGATTTCCTCGATTCATAGTTTAACCTCAGCAGACTCTCTTCCAACAACCCCCTAACACGTAGACGCGGTCTGATTCGGTTTTGAAATTTCCAGAAGTCATTGCTTCATATAACTTTTGTAAACCAATAATAAAATAAAAAATACAGGCAGATTTGTTGCATTTCAATTTCAAACAATGCACTTTTTAGACATCCGATTGAATAAGGCTACAAAAGAATGTAGACCGATGTAAATATTGAGGGTAACCATGACTGTGTAGTAGAGACTCATATCTGGTATAAATACTGATCAGTTTCCATGTATGTGGTATGACTAGGGATTTAGAGATAAATGCCTGACTTGAAGCCGTTCAACACTATTAATGCTTGATAGTGGGCCGAGAGATAATGTGGGGCCGCGCGAACCCGACAAGCATGCCGCTCCGTGATTGGCCGGCCCAAACGGCCCACGAGAGGCCGCGGCCCTTCTGGCATCTGCCTGAATGCCAGACCGTCCAGTCCGTCACTGATGTGAACACTTGTTGAGGATTGCTTTGTGATTCAGTAAGTGGAAAGAAATACTAGGTGTACAATGCTAAATATAAACATAATTGGATTCCAGCCTTGAATCAATAAAAATGAAAAAACAATTACTGGGACAGCTAATATGACAATATCGGCGAGGACAGGAAGGGACGAGATGAGGAGTAAAGAGCAGGCGGGGGTGAGAGGGAGGAGGTGTATAAGAGGAGTGAAGAGCAGGCGGGGGTGAGAGGGAGGAGGTGTATAAGAGGAGTGAAGAGCAGGCGGGGGTGAGAGGGAGGAGGTGTATAAGAGGAGTAAAGAGCAGGCGGGGGTGAGAGGGAGGAGGTGTATAAGAGGAGTAAAGAGCAGGCGGGGGTGAGAGGGAGGAGGGGTACGAGGGCTGCACCTCCTGGCTGTGCTGCTCCCTCTCCTGCTGCAGCCCCTGCTGCAGGGCGGACACCAGGTCCTGCAGCCGCGCCTCCTTCTGCAGCCAGTGCTCCTCCTTCACCGCCAGCTCCTCCTCCAGCACACGCACACGGGCCTCCTACAACACACACACACACACACACACACTAACATGAATACCATATCCACAGAAAAAACACATCAACAGACATGAAACAAGCACACATGAAACACACACACCCCCCAATAGAGGCATGACACACACCCACAGACAGACATGACCACATAGACACACAACCCCCAGAAGACACACACCTGCCCCGTGCCTTCGCACCTGTCCTCCCATCTCTGACACACACACACACACACACACACACACACACACACACACACACACACACACACACACACACACACACACACACACACACACACACACACACACACACACACACACACACACACACACACACACACACACACACACAGCTGGTGGCTGTGGGCCTCACCCTCCTGTCCGCCTGCTCCCTGCTGGCCTCCAGCTGTGCAGCCAGACCCCCACAGTCCTGCTCTCTCTCCCCCAGCTGCACACACACACTCTGCAGCTTCTCCCGACACACACGCAGCTGCCGGCCCAGGTCCTCGCTCACCTAACTCACAGGGACGGACGGACGGACGGACGGACGGACGGACGGACAAGCGGGCGCATACACAAACACACACACACACACAAACGAAAGGCTAAGTAGATGTTCATTCCCATGGTGATGGGATTACATATTGATGGCCAGTTAAGTCGCTGCATCGCTTTGGGATTCTCTCAGACCACTGAAGACAGGAGAGGGGGAGGGGGGGGGGGGGGAGAGGGGGGGGGGGGTCGTACCTTCAGGTCTTCCCTGACATTGAGGAGCTCCTCCCGGGCCTCCGTCAGCTGGCCCTCCCTCTCCTCCAGGCTGCCCTGCAGCGCCTCCACCTTCTTCTCCATCTCCTGCCGGTGGTCACGGATGGCCACGTCCAGCTGCCCCAGCTGACAGCCAATCAGAGGCGAGGGACAGGTTAAATGGTGGGCGAGGGGACAGGACAGGACAGAGAGGACGTGGTGCCCTACATTCAGACCTCAATGAGGTCAAAGGATTTACATGGGGGTCCTCTGTGTAGCTCACCTGGTGGATTGGGGCGTCAAGCTCACGCACTTAATTTAAATGCATCTTATCTGGTCGGCTTTGCTATAGTTCTCACTTGCTGCTGTTGAGGCCTGTGTTCCCATTTCCAGCATTAATAAAGTGCTGAACTGATCTCAGCACAGCCAGGGTTCGAGGGTTCTCAGTGAGGTCACGGTGCTGGGAAATGGATGCACTCATGGTATCAGAGACAACCTCCATCACATGGCGTGGTTTATACATAATGCAGGGCTAGCTTCATGCCATAGGAGCGACAGTAGCTCAGGAGGTAGAGCGGGTTGACTGGTAACCGGAAGGTTGCTAGTTAGATCCCCGGCTCCTCCTAGCTGAGCGTCGAGGTGTCCCTGAGCAAGACGCCTCACCCTGAATGATTGGTTGTAACTCGGTTTTGATAAAAGTGTCAGCAAAGATCCCCTACATGTAAATGTAAAGACTGCCGTACATAAACATGCATGTGTGAGCGCAGTGTGTTTGTGGTACCACTTGTGCGCGCTGCTGCAGCTCCCCCTGTCTTTCCTTCAGGGCGGCGTCCATGTCCAGGACCTCATGCGTTCGCGCCTCCAGCTCCCTCTTGGTGTCCCTGACACACACAGACACAGACAACCTTGTTTCAAGCATCATTTAGGAGCTAATTCATAAGAATGATTGCATGCATGAATCACAACAATAGTAATTGCTTTTCAGCCCAAGGCACCAAAACGGAAGCAAAGAGGGAATAAACTTATCACACACACACACACACACACACACACTTTTGTATTGTCTTGCACAAGGTTGTGCATTCATCAGTAGACGACCTGAATGGGTCCTTTTGCAGTATTTTTGGGAGTAGTTGAATTTTAGATGTTTATGGTACACAAGCCCCTGGCGGTGGTGATTATAAATTGCTGATGTGATCACAGAAGAGTCAGATGCCCCCAAATAATAATAAGGATGTTTTGAGGTGTTTGGGGAATCTTAAAAATGGTCACAGTAGGAGTGAGAATGAATGATGAATGAATCAATGAGTCTCTTCTCCTGAATTCAGGTCCTGGCAAGGATGGGCTCGTCCACACAACTTGTTCCAACCGGAATAGCACTTTAATGCAAGACACACTGTGACCCTGGCTTCAATGTGTCAATGAGCTGCTAAGATGAGGAGGTTAGAGACGAGGGACTGATAGTAAGAACATTTACAGTCGGACGTTGTGTTTCATTCACACCGTCTTTAAGAAGCTTCTGTGTGGCGGTGGTGGTGTTTAACTGGTGGACCAGGACGTTATAGACTGTGCTTTTGATTTACAGCCCGACCTGTTTATCTGGGTGGGCAGGTTGAGCTCATTACTATATCATTACTAGGCTCTGTAATGATATATAATACTGAAAGATGATGAAATAACTCATCATCCCAATGGTGAAAAGAAGTGACAACAGCCATGATAATGATGATCTTCATTCCAAAATTTCCAAAAGAAAACTTCAAAAACTTCAAACAATCAATCAATTTACAATTGATAAAATGTTAAAAACAACTTCCTGGACCGAGTTTAAAAAAAGATTGAGCAGCACAAGATTGGCCTATAAACAAATATTGGATATAAACACAGAGACAACTATGAAAGTGTTGGTGTTACGTCTTGAAGCTCGGGAGACGTCCGCAGTAGACTGGGGCATGTAGAGCTCCTCTCTCTCTGAACCACACTGATTCATCACGCTGCAATCGATCACATGCATCCACAAATATCTGCTTTGACCAGCAGGAAGAGGTGGGCCATCACAAGAGATCATATTTCCTTACCTTGTGTGTGTACATTACATTTATATCTTTACAACAGTCACACATTAAAGGTGCGGTGTGTAGGATTTGGTGCCATCTAGCGGTGAGGTTGCAGTTTGCAACCAATTGTTTACAAGTTTACAAGTTGTTGACAGAGATGATTATTATTATTATTATTATTAATAATAATAATAGTTAAAAGGCGTCCTCTCTGGAGCCATTTGTCTGCTCTGGGCTACTGTAGAAACATGGTGGTTCAACATGGCGTGCTCCATGGAGGAGGACCCGCCCCGTATGTTTATATAAAGGGCTCATTCCTAGGTAGCAAGAATACAAGGATTCTCATTTTCATGGCATTATACATATATATTAATTGAAACATATTTATGAACATAATGTTAGAACACTCTACATTCTACACACTACACCTTTAAGGCTTCTTCTGCTGCTTTAATTTTGCTCCACTCGCTGTCAGGAAAGTCTTGATTATCAAATACATTGATTGTTTCTTTTCCCCTTTGCACTGTCAATGGAGTTAATATTCACGTTGTATTTCTCTCTGAATATAGTCCTGAATATTATATATACTTCATTATTTGGTTGGAAGTTGTATCTGAAAAACACATAACATGATAGTTGTAATAATGTCGAGCATCTGTGCAATGGTACATTCAATGATACCATTCGCTGTATTACTAAATTAAACACATGACTTATTTGAAAGAAGTTATTTGTGGCATTTTTAGAAGCGGAACTCAATACACACAGGAAGGGCCTAGCGATAAGGCCAGAGATAAAATCCTAGTATACATACCTTTAAACAAATCTCACGGACTCAAAGAATTATCGCAGAGTGATTTGTCAGATTAAAACATGCAGCGTGGACATTAGCATGAAGTAAAGTGGTGGTGGTTGTTCGGATATGGCCTGTTCCGACATGACCAGCTTCACGTTGTCCCTCTCAGACGCAGGGCCGGAGCTGCTGGGCGCTAAAGCCCAGGTTCAATGCTTCTGTGTGCATTCAAACATTCGTGTAGAAGGACACGTTGAGTATCAGCCAAGAGTCCATGCAATGTACAGGCTGTCTCGTAGTGCAGTATAGCAGACTGTGAGCATGGCATTAACACGGCCAGCGGTGAGGGGGTTTGATTCCCATTGCTGCAAAGCTGGCAGCTTTGTGAGACTCTGGTCCACAAATGTCCACCGAAGGTCAGATATGACCATCATCTCAAACACTTGAAGCCAGGGCCAGACCCGAATACCACTACTACTAATACTAACTTTATATATTAACATTAATGTCAAAATGAAGCAATGGTGATCAATGTGACGTGCGATTTGTTGACTGCAAATCCCATGGTCAGAGGGGTCAATGGGTATTTGGCACACGTCGCCAAACGTGAAGCGCAGGTTAGACCGGGCTGTGAGGGCGCTGCTGAAATGCAACGACAGGCAACATGAAGTGCAGAGTCCTCTGGTGAAACCCTGGAGCAGTGTCCCCGTCGCCCTCACCTCAGCTCCAGGCCCAGCCGCTCCAGCGAGGCCTGCCGCTCCTCGGCCGTGCCCTGGGTCCTCTGCAGGACGTCCTGCAGCTCCTGCAGGCGCTCCAGCGTGGCCCCCATCTCCCCGTGCACCGCCTGCAGCTGGCCCTCCAGCGCCCCCACCCGCTGCACCGAGCTCCTCCGCTCCTCCTCGCCGCAACGCAGCTTCTCCTCCAGCTCCTCCGCTGGCGAGAGAGGAGGGGAGAGAGAGAGGAGGAGAGGAAGGGGGGTCAGGGGGAGAGGAGGAGAGAGAGGAGGAGGAGAAGAAGGGGATGAAGGGGGAGAGGAGAAGATAGAAGACAGAGAGAGAGGAGGAGAGGAAGGGGGTTGGGGAGAGGAGGAGAGAGAGGAGGAGGAGAAGAAGGGGATGAAGGGGGAGAGGAGAAGAGAGAAGACAGAGAGAGAGGAGGAGAGGAAGGGGGGTCAGGGGGAGAGGAGGAGAGAGAGGAGGAGGAGAAGAAGGGGATAAAGGGGGAGAGGAGAAGAGAGAAGACAGAGAGAGAGGAGGAGAGGAAGGGGGTCGGGGAGAGGAGGAGAGAGGAGGAGAGGAAGGGGGTCGGGGAGAGGAGGAGAGAGAGGAGGAGAAGAAGGGGATGAAGGGGGAGAGGAGAAGGCAGAGAAGGAGGATGAGGAGGACAAGGAGGAGGAAGGGGGTAAGAGAGAGGAATGGTAGAGGAGGAGGAGGAGGAGAGGGAATGAAAGAGGGATACAATGGTACAGAGAAGACAGAAGAACCATTTTTCATTTCAACTGCAAACACACAAGTAGAAAACTGAGAATTCCTTTTCATACAGTTTGTTACAGATGAAGTGTGTAAATATAAAGTGAAATGCTATTCATCATTTTTTTTATCATCACGGCGATGAAAAAAAAAATGACCCTGTAATGAAGACAGTGACCTTGAACATCACGGTAGACCGAACAAAAGCATCATCAGAAGCACACGGATCATTTCCATGGACTGTCCTCGTCCCCGTCCCCTGCGGTCGGTCCCTGTGTGACCCTGCGCTGCGGCCCTACCCAGCTGGGTCTGTGTCCGCAGCAGGCCCTGGGCGCTCCGCAGCCTCTGCTCCAGGTCGCTGGCGTGGGAGCTGCTGGCGCGCGCCTCCCGCCGCAGCCGCTGCACCTCCGCCTCCACGGAGGACAGCTGGCCCTGCAGCTTGGACATCTCCGCCGTCAGGTTTCTGCCGCGACAACAGGAGAGAGAGAGAGAGCGAGAGAGAGAGAGAGAGAGAGAGAGAGAGAACCGTCATTTAAAAATGGAAATCTCTGCAGGGACCGTGTAGATTTCTTAACAAAGTTGCAGATGTCAAAAAAGACAACTCTCCTAAAAAGCTGAGCCCAAGGCTGCTGAGCAGTGTGTGCGTCATGTTGTGGGAAGCGGCGATGTTTCCGTGCGCGTGTCTGTGATTGTGAATCACCGCTTTGGCTTTGACTATACAACTCCATCACAGGAAAACACATGCAGACAAAAGGCAGTAAAGTATTAGAAAGCATGACGGGACGAAGGACGAAACACAGGCACACAGCCGCCCGCCCCACTCCATCCCCACCTTACTGTGAGAACAGCTCCCATGGTGGTCTCCGCCCCCCCCCCGGCTCCACACACAATCAAAACCTCCGGCCCAAAATAAAACAGCTGAAGAAGAACTTCCGATAAACGTTAGGGCCTGTTCAACAAGGCCCCCACGTGGATGAATTAAAAGGACCTTGGATTCACAAAGAGCGTATCAAAGGGCTACTCCGTGTGCGGGACGTCCGATGGGTCCCGAGTTGGTGACCGAGGAGAGGCTTCAATAAATAGTGAGAAACGGGGGGTGGGGGGGGGGGGCGGGGGGTAGCACACACACACACACACACACACACAGACCCACACGCACACAGACACACGAGACTGTGTGTGTTTAAGACAGTGTAACATTTCACAAGAGTCACAAGACCCTGAGCCCTGCAGGGTCCCAGGGGTATTTTCCTCTCGGTGGTTTGGGTCAGATGAGCGCCACACTTGGTACACTCGTCTCTGGATCAAGTGTAGATCCTGTTTTTATCCGTTTTATCTGTTTTTAACAGGCTGAGGATTACATGACCTTAACTTGTTCCTTTTGGAATATTTGGAAGAAAACGGCGATCGACTGCCGTCCGTTGTGCACACCGCGCGTGTCACCATACCAGGGTTTGAAATACAAATGAATTAGACCTGAATAATGCTTTAAACTCACAGACATGTTATGATACTGTGTATTTGGGATGCAACAGATTCAATGGGAGTCTCCGTTGACTTTCAGAGCCCCTTGCACGACGATGTTGAATCAGACGTCTCCCCCCCGCCACGCGACCACGAGTGGGCGGCTGAACCAGCGGCGGGCCTCACCTGACGGTCTCTGTGACCTGTGCTGCGTGCCGGGTTGCCTCCTGCACCTCCCTCTGGCCGCCCTGCGCCTCCCTCTCCCTGCAGCTCGCCTCCTCCTCCAGGGCGGCCCGCGCCCGCTCCAGCTCCTTCTCCAGACCGGACACCTGGGGGGGGGGGGACGGAGGGCCCACAGATCAGTCAAAACGGTCCACAAACTCTTTGGAGAGTTTTGACTGATCGCCGGGCGCCCTCGGGGGCAGCATAACTGGCTGGTAACTGGAAGGTTGCTAGTTCGATCCCCGGCTGCTCCTAGCTGAGTGATGACTTTAGGGGACCACAACGTTCCTGCTCCAGACCGCTCATCAGGAGCAGGAACGCCGTTGTCTCCTAAAGTCATCCGGTAGCTGACCGCTCCACCTGCTGGAAGACATCTAGGAGGAACTAAAATGATCAAATGTATAATCTAATAACAATAATAAATAATGCAGCCTCCAGTGGGACTGTGTTGTGGATGAAGAATCAATACTAAGCAGAGATCAGCCTCCATTCAACAGCTAGAGTCACACGCCCAGATTTGTCCTGTTTGTACTCAAGCTGTAGCACAGGCCTGCAAGAAGTCACTTTTTGTCCCGGTTATGTGAGTGAGTTAAGACAGGGTTGATACTATGAACACTACAAATGAGTGTGAAACAGAGGCCCTCTGTTTCCAGAGTCAGCCTGTCAGTAATGTGTGAATTAAAACCTTTCCCTTGTGTGGTGAGTGAGTGGAAACAGTGAAGTATGACATGATACGAATATATAAGATGATCAGCACTTTGATTTGTAAACATCAAACTATATATTAGATATAGCGTATGTACCGTTTCCTAATTTTTGCAGAGAATGCAGTGTTCAGACTTTCATGCCTTAGCCTTGAGAAGTTTTATCTTTGTTGTCATTTGAAACAACAGAGGCACCCGAGGGGGGCTCATAGCTATAAAGAGACCTTGTAATGCGTCACGTTGAATTAACATCATCACAACACCAGGACAAACATGTGGGGCCTGTGGTGATTAGGTTCGACTAAACAGCCTTCTGTTTATATTTTACATTCGGTTATAAACATACACAGAAACTGTTTAGTGGATAACTGATACCTAGCAATATTTAAGTCTACATTTAGGGCATTTAGCAGAGCGACTTATCCAAAGCGACTTACAAAACAGTTCACACAGACATTCATACACATACGGGGGAGTCAACCATATAAGACGACAGCCAACTCGTCAGGAGCGGTGTGAGGGACCGACGTAGCCTGGTCCTACCAGAATCTCGTACTTCATTTCATTTGCACAGAGAGTCTGGCCTTTCTCCGTTGACAAACGTTAACTCACTTGAAGGCAGGTGTGTTGGAGTTTGAAACTATTAGATCTGCCCCAGTGGCGCTCTGGGTCTGCCATAACCAATCGCTGACGTTTGACTACAACTCAAACTAGCGCACGACCTCAACGTCAATGTTCTCAGCCACTCCCTCTGTTTTGCTGATTGGACGGCCAAAACATTGGCTGCAGAAAACCTGCAAAAATACCGCAAACCCAGACGTAGTACTGAAGGGAAATGAAAATTGTGCGGAATTGAGTGATGTGGTCACCCCGCGTATTTGGGATACGGACTCGCTGGACTGGAGAGTGTGGGCAAAAAACGAGGGGCAATTCTGTTTGGGAAAAAAAGAGTGAAGTTTTATTCACTTCAAAAACAGACAAAAAATAAATTAACAAAAATAAATCCAGTGGTCAAAATATAAATGAATGTTTCAAAAATAGCGTTTAGTAACTTAGCAGCTTAGCATAGCATGATTTGGCATAGCTTAACATGTGGTTCCTAGTACTGGCCTCGCAACAAGCCAGCACCTACCTTCAGCCACCCTCACCACAAAATGACTACCCTTAAAGAAGGCAAGCAATCGGTTCCAGGTGGACCAATCAAGGCCAGTTAGGCCATACCATTTACGTGGGCGAACATTTCCTGGCCAAGGCTGGATGGACTAACTGCTTGCAATCAGTTTGCTGGACTGCGAGAGACAGCGAGAAGGGGTTTCACTTTCTCACAAGCAGTTAGAGGTGTCTTGCTCAGGGACACCTTGACACGAGGAGGAGCCGGGGATCGAACTAGCAACCTTCCAGTCAACCTGCACTTCCTCCTGAGCTAAGCCGACAACTAGAGTCTAGATTTCCTTCAAAACAAATGGCAGCATTACAGTAGGGTGACAGCCAGTAAAGCATAACCTGAATACCTACACCTATGCATATGAAAGTAGGAGCGCAAACGTTACTGTTTACGGCAATAGGTCAGAATGACGTGGGTATGGTCCTTTCAGTTAAGAAGTTAGTAGAAGTGTGCATTCTTTGTTTTCTCATGTCTGGTTACTGAACAATAAAACAATATACCACGCCCCATCTCTGCTCAACCAATCAGTGACTGTTGCCAAGAGCCTCCACGGAGACGGGCGACGCATAGGGCACCCCTGCGACGGCAGTTTGGCGTGTGTGTGTAGGTCCACTACTCACAGAAGGGGTGTGTACAGGTGTCACCAGCATCGGCGTGGATCGTTGCATACATGCAGGACGCAGAATGGTTATCTGGCCTCGTGCTACAAATGACCACCTAAAACCCCCATCAACGTTTCAGCCCCCATCCCCCCACCAGTGTTGCCAGATTGGGCCAGATTTCCCGGCCAATCTAGCAACCCTGGCTGCAGCGCACTGCAGAGTGTGCAGAGTGTGCAACCCTGCCAGATTGTCCGGTAAATGTGGCCCAATCTGGCAACAATGTCCCCCACCCATCTCCCGGACAGGAGGTGGAGGGGGGAGAGGAGGCTTCTGCCCCTACACCCACCCACCTGTGTCTGGAGCAGGCTCTGGCTGTCCTCCAGCTCAGCGATGCGGGCGGAGCTCTCCGTCAGCATGGCCTGCTGCTGCTGCAGGGACAGCTGGAGCTGCAGGCTCTGCTGCGTGGAGGTCTCACACACCAGCCTGGCGCCGTGGAGCTTCTCCTGCAGGCCGGAGATCTGGTGGAGGGGAGGGGTCAGGTCACGGGGTCAGAATGGACACTAGAAGGTTTTTGTTTTGTGTGTGGTTTGTGTGTTGATCTCACACCCCCATCATCATCATCATCATCATCATCCTCATCATCATCGGCGGACATTCGAGGTCGAGTATGTCTGACACACACACACACACACACACACACACACACACACACACACACACAAAATTATGTAGTGTGTCACTCTTCTGACATATATGTAAATCATTTTTATCCTTTTCTGTTCATTGTGACAACGTCATTTCAAGCAAAATTTAGAAAGTAATTCATAAGAATGACTGCATGTATGAATAACAACAATAGTAATTGCAGCTCAAGGCCCCAAAACTGAAGCAAATAGAGAATAAACTAAACATGAATGGCACACACGCACACTTTACGTTCTTGCAAAAATACTTTTGGCAAAACAGTGCAGCACAAACAACACAAGAAGAAAAGCTGTGGTTGATGTTGATGGCCGCGTCCCCTTTACAGACACTTTTAGTGTAACGTAGTTTGAGGATGTGTGGCGCTCCTTCACAGCAGCAGTTTATTTTGATGACACGCCCCCCCTCAAAACGCTTTTCTTTTTCACAACTCATTGTGTTCGAATGCGAGCTGAAAGCGTCGGTGGTACCGACCTCGCTGGCAGACGCCTTCGCCTCCTCTTCAAAACACTGCAGGGCCTCTTCGCTGTGCCGGAACGCCCTCTCCCTCTGCTGCAGGAGTAACACACAAACAACTCATTACGGGTACACACAAGGTAACACAAACACAACTCATTACAGGTACACACGGTAACACAAACACAACTCATTACAGGTACACACACGGTGACGTAGCCTTTAGGAGTAGAACACAACAAAACAATCTTAACATCTAAATGAATCAACCCTCCTATTATGTTATTATTCAATGTAAACAGTCTCCAAAAATATGGTTAACTCTACGGGGTAAACATGGAAAACATGAAAAAACTAAAAAACATGTCCTGTACACATTTTGTGCACATCTGTGTTGTTGGGGTCATTTTGACCCCTAGCACTATTGTTCTATAGAACCCTAATTTCTTTCTTGTTTTTTTGTGTTGGATGATACTGAGGGCACCTACAGGTTCATTTCTGTGTGTGTGTGTGTGTGTGTGTGTGTGTGTGTGTGTGTGTGTGTGTGTGTGTGTGTGTGTGTGTGTGTGTGTGTGTGTGTGTGTGTGTGAGAAGAGAGAGGAGAAAACCCAGTTCCCACAAGATCTCGGATCATTCAAGAAGCAATGGGAGAGGCAGGACATATTTCCCGTGAGAACTCACTGTCAGTTCTCATAACAACTCTGATAGTTCTCGCAGCATGGGGGGTGGGGCAAACTAATTTCCCGCAAGAACTTTGATAATTCAGGCAACATTTCTCTTTGCATTTGTGCCTCAACTAAACATTTTGAAGATGACCACCAGACAGGAAAAGATTTGTTGCCACTGAGGTTGTCACAGATCTTTCAGGGTGTCCTCCTGATGAGAATGAACATGAGATAGGACATTCTGACCCTCTTGTGGTTTCTCAGACACTATTATACCCCCTTGTCATCTTAACCACCAAGAATTGACATGACATCCAAAAATGGAAAGCTGCTGATCCCCAGTTACAAGACAGGGTAGACTGACTGCAGCTAATGTCATCTAAATGGTTCCAGGCCCCACCAGATACGCTAGCAGCAGTCATATACAAGACAATCTGCATTTGAACTGTCTTATATTTTACTATGTAGAAATAGATGAATATATTTGAACAACTCAAATGTCATGACAATCAGTGGGAGCTAAAGGGCGTGGGAGTGAGTGAGAATGAGAGTGAATGGGAGTGAGAGTGGGAGCTAATGGGAGTGGGAGTGAAAGGTGGTGAGAGCTAATGGGGGTGAGAGTGAGCGGGGTTGAGAGTGAGCGGGGTTGAGAGTGAATGGGAGTGAAAGTGAATGGGGGTGAGAGCCAAAGGGAGTGGGAGTGAATGGGAGTGAGAATGAGAGTGAATGGGAGTGAGAGTAAATGGGAGTGGGAGCGAATGGGAGTGAGAATGAGAGTGAATGGGAGTGAGAGTGAATGGGAGTGGGAGCGAATGGGAGTGAGAATGAGAGTGAATGGGAGTGAGAGCGAATGGGAGTGGGAGCGAATGGGAGTGGGAGCGAATGGGAGTGAGAATGAGAGTGGATGGGAGTGAGAGCGAATGGGAGTGGGAGCGAATGGGAGTGAGAATGAGAGTGAATGGGAGTGGGAGCGAATGGGAGTGGGAGCGAATGGGAGTGAGAATGAGAGTGAATGGGAGTGAGAGCGAATGGGAGTGGGAGCGAATGGGAGTGGGAGCGAATGGGAGTGAGAATGAGAGTGAATGGGAGTGAGAGCGAATGGGAGTGGGAGCGAATGGGAGTGGGAGCGAATGGGAGTGAGAATGAGAGTGAATGGGAGTGAGAGCGAATGGGAGTGGGAGCGAATGGGAGTGGGAGCGAATGGGAGTGAGAATGAGAGTGAATGGGAGTGAGAGCGAATGGGAGTGGGAGCGAATGGGAGTGGGAGCGAATGGGAGTGAGAATGAGAGTGAATGGGAGTGAGAGCGAATGGGAGTGGGAGCGAATGGGAGTGGGAGCGAATGGGAGTGGGCGATGCAGACCTGAGCCAGCTCCTCCAGGGAGGCCTGCAGCAGTGCAGCTCCTCTCTGGGCCTGGTCCCGCTCCTCCTGGGCCGAGGACAGCTCCTGTTGCAGCTGCAGCTGTCCGTAGCGCGCCTCCTCGCCGGCCAGCTGCAGCTGGGCCCCCGGGGGCCCGAGGAGGACAGGCTGTTAGCACGGAGAGCAGCTGAAAACATCAACTCTACATTCAGTCCCCGCGTCTGACGGCTAAACTTTAGATAATTGATTAAAAATAACCAGCTGGAAACTCATTTTTTCGCTGTATACTTTATTTTATCGTTATGTTTTCCCATTTATTTATCTTCCTAAAACCAAAAAATAAAACGATGTTAACATACTGATCTGTATAATGTACTGATATTTTGATCCCAGTAAAAAAAATGAATGAAAAACAATAAATAAAGAAATAAATAACCAGCTGGACCATTGTTAGATATATATTGAGTCGTTGGGCAGAGGATGCCCTTATCCAAAGCCTGTGTCCGGTTGAATCAGGTGCATGGCGTTAAATAAGCAGGTATGGGCGGGGCGAGGGGGTCCTCTAGGATTACCACTTCGGTCTGGTGCTGGAGCTGCTGGTGCTCCTTCTGCCTCTTGGACAGGGAGGACTGGTAGTGCTGCAGGCTGCTGCTCTTCTCCTGAGGGACCAGAACCAGAACACACAAGAGCGGAGGGGCTGAGCACCTCACCGGAGGGGAACTGCTCATTCCGATAATGAATGAAGGAACGGTTCAATAAATATCTATTTAAATATGTTCTGTTATGTCTTATGTGTTTTCTGTGGACGCCAGTAAGTAAGTAAACTAGATAACTAGTGTTTTCATCTCATGAATGAATAACAAATGAGTAAATATCCACAAATCAGGCATTCATCAGAGCATGTACATGTGTTACATGTATGTTACCATCACACTATCAGGAGTCACGGGCACATGAGTGAGTGAGTGAGTGAGTGAGTGAGTTACCAGGAGCTGCTGCTCCAGCTCGGTGTTCCTCAGGGCAGCCTGGCTGTAGGCAGAGGTCTTCTCCTGCAGCTGCTTCTCCAGCCCCGCGATACGTGCACCCTTCCTCTTGAGCTGAGGACGAGACTTGAAACTTAAAGCGTCTGCCAGCTCCAGGCTGAACGCCGCGGTGTCAGAGCTAAGGAGAGCTCAAATCAACAGAGTGGCTGGTCAGTTTATAAGGTTTTGGAAACGGTGGCTCTTAGTGTTAGATAGGGAGGGATTCAGCAGATTGCATGTTAGCTTAAATAAATATACACTACCGTTCAAAAGTTTGGAGTCACTTAGAAATGTCCTTATTTTTTCCCCCTCGGCAGTACCCGACTCTCAGGCAGCTATGTCCCCAGACGGTCTCCTCCTCCCCCCAACCCTCACCTCCTTCTCCACGTCGGTGGTGCGGCCCGTCTTCTCCAGCAGCTGGGTGTGGAGGCCCTGGTAGTGGGAGGCTCTCTGGGCCATGGAGGCCTGCAGGGAGGACACCTCCTCCTGGGATCGGCTCAGACGCTCCTGCAGCCTCTGCATCAGGCCGCTCTGACGCAGCCGCTCTGCCTCCAGCGTCCGCAGCACCGGCAGCAGCGTCTGGTAGCGCTCTCCTGGTGTGGGGGGGGGGGGGGGGTTGTGTGTTAACATGTTGATGATCGGGCCTGGTCTATGTAACTCAAAGCGGGATTAAGACCATATTTAAAAAGGAAGTGGGAGGAATATAGACATTACAGACAGAAAGGGTCATGTGGTTATGAGAGCCTCGTGTCTAGAACCTTTATATTATTAGGCATGGATCTTTTTCTCTCTTTCATCTATTTCTGACATACATAGTTTCAACTACCGCTTCAAAAGTAAAAAAAAATTGAAGGGAGAAAGATTGTTTCCAATTTCTGTCATGACTGTTAAATCGGAGTGTATTTTGCCGCTACCTGGCTTTGGGTTCAGTAGCTGTGCATTGAGTGAGTAATCCACCTGGGGCATCAGACAAGGCCTGACACAAAGAGGCCCCTCTGGACCCTGCAACAACAAACATTACAAAGCAACAATAGGGTTAAAACTTGAAAACATAGTATATATATAGATATAGTTAATCCCAAACGGGAATTTCTGAAAAGGTTTCAGGGAAATTCAGTGCAATTGGTTTCAGTGCAAGATAAAAGAACACGACATTCACGTGAGGGAAGTTCCAAAAATAAATAAGCAGGATCCAGCCCCCGACCTCTCGGAGATGCAGCAGGGCCAGTATGGCCTCCAGGCCGGCCAGCTCCGCCTGGCTCTGCTGTTCGTCCTGCAGGTGCCGGGCCAACCTCTGCTCCAGGGCGTGGCGCGTGCCCCGCACCTCCTCCAGCTCGCGCAGGAGGCGGGGCCTCTCGCTGGCCTGCGCCGCCCGCTCCCCCAGCTCCCTCTCCCGCTCCCCCAGCTCCCTCTCCAGCTGGGAGTTCCGACGCCCGGCCTGGTCCAGCAGGGCCTGGAGGCCGGAGCGGTCTGAGGACAGGGCCCGGGCCTGCAGCACCTCCTCCCTCAGCTGGCTGGGGGAGGGAGGGGGAGAGAGATGTTGTAGTTTACTGTTGTTCACCCCAACAGTGTGATCCAATATAATATAACAGTTGATGTTTACCATAGCAATGTTAAGAGTAGGGGTCTTTCCAAGGATTTTTAATAATATTATTAATATTACGTACAAAGATATGTGCAGCTCATCATACCAGACCATCTAAGAATTATTATATTTTAGATAGTAGAGTACTTTAATCTGTGACTAAGCATACAGAGGGTCATGGGAATATGACCAGGCGTTGTGTCAAGGCGTTAAGGGTTCAGTGCAGGGTCTCTACCTGATCGACTGGTTCTGCTCGGCCCTCTCCTTCTCCAGTACAGAGCACTTCACCTCCAGCTCTTCCTTCTCTCTGTCGCACACCGCGAGGCTCTCCTTGACCCTGCTCTCGCTCTCCAGCACCTGCCACGCACCGAGCACGACAACATATTTGAGATTTTAGACTTTAACAAAAGATAACCACAATGAGTTCATGCGATAATCCTTTGCGGATCCAAAGACTTTTGAAGATAGATATTTGAGGTCACCTTCTTGAGTTTGAGGGAGATGGTCTCCTTATACTCTTTGTACGCCTCCTTCAGCTTCTCAGCATTATGCAGCGCTTGGTTCCTCTGTTGCTCTGCCCTGAAAGCAGGTTACATAAAATCAGTGATAATGTGAGAATATTATACATGTCGGGGTTCATTTTGATCATAGCAGGACATATAAATCTCCCTTTATCTGCGAGAAAATTGCATTACACTGTGAAATAAATGGGAAAGAAACTCAATATTGAACACATTTAAAAATGTGTTCACCTCTCACACGATTACATAACATAACATAACATAACCTGACATGCCACACTGTTTAAGGTGTTGTACATGAAAAAGTACATTGAAGAAGAATCTAGTTATCTACGTGTTTTACTGGCATTAAGCTTTGATTTATCAACATTAAAGGATAACTAGGGATTTCTCAACCTGGACCCTATTCTTCCATCTTTTTGGGTTGAAGGGAGGAATGCAGAAAACATTTTCTTTAAATTGATCAATTTAAATCTTTAAATTTATTTAAATTGATTGAATTGAAGTTTGCAAGAATGCTGCAGCCTCAGTCTGCAAAACATGCATGCTTTCAACCAACAAGCTTGGCTCTAACCAAGTCTGGCTGAGAGTTGAGAGAATAGTGAACAGTGAACAATGGAAACGTGAGGGGGGGTTTGAGAACGGAGTACAGGCAGGACTAGCAGTAATACTGTTCGACCAAAGAGCAGGGGGGGAAAATAACGATCTAACCAAAATATCACAGTTATCCTTTAAGATGGATGTATTTGTGTGCATGCAAGTCACTGATTTCACGTCAACAACAAAGGGAGAGAGGGGGGGGGGGGCCGCACCTCTTTCCCACTGCGGCCCTGGAGTCCAGCTCCAGCCTCAGGTCCTCCAGCTCCAGGGACAGCTGGCTGACCAGGAGATCGCTGTGGGCAGAGGCCTCCTCCGCGCGCTGCACGCTCAGCTCAGCGCCCCTGCAGAGGACACACAGGGTGGGCAGGACGCTCATAAGGACATGGCCATGGTTAGACGTGCTTCCTGATCTCAATGGCTCATTGAGAGCCGATTTATTTCAGATGAGTCTTATTTACATATTGACAATGGTTCACACGTCGTTCACACGAGTGCTGGGAAAGTGCTTAAGAATTTTTTTTTTTTGGAATAAATCGATATCAGCGATCATATACTGTGAAATATAGTTTGATGTCCAGTCTTTTGACCAAGACTAGTCTAAAAGAAATCTATTTCAACAAGCTATTTTGTTTTGCAAGAGAATCGTCAAACTAACATCAATGCGGTGCCTTTCTATCTAAACCTTCATTACCCTTTTTAATTAGGCTTTTATAGTTCTAGGAACGAACTAATAATAAAGAGTCAAGCTGTTTAGAACTCTAGCCATACTCTTGGTGCATGGCGATGCGTCTCATACACAAGAAGGTACAGTTTATTGTATTTATATACTGTAGGTTCTTTGACAACTTGACAACTTCTTGCTCAAAAACAGCCACCATGGCTGACGTCCCTGCAGCCCAATCGGAGGCGGGGGGCGGGCTCGCCTTGGCCCGACCTCTGAGATGGTCCATCTCGGGGGCGGCCCGGCACATCTCTGCTCATTTAAACTGTTAGTGGAAAGCAAATCAGCAGCACGGTTCAACTAGGCACGGCCAAAAGTGCTAATGGAAAAAACGCCATTGTTTACCTTAGTTCCAAGGCCTGGGCCTCCAGCTCCGCCTCCAGTCTGAGGATCTGCTCCGTCAACGCAGACACATTACGACTCTTAACCACCACACTGGACCCCATCTGGGGGAGGGATACGCAAAAAGTCAAGATCCAAAATGTATGTGTGCTTGTTAAGATAATCGCTGGAGAATGGGAATCATTCTGATTACATTCTGCCTGCTATTTCAGATAGAAAGGGTTAGGTGAGAAATTAATCAGAAAATGATGGCTAATGTGTAAATTAACATTTAGTCAAGGTCCGATAACAATTTTACCGAATGGATGTCAACACACTGATGGCTTACAATAGCACACAGTACAAATCAATGTCAGTACAAATCAGCCATCCACAATAACCATCCCACAGAAGGTTTAACCCAGCTAGTTCTAGAGGCTTCACCTTGGACCTTGAGGAGGACAGCTCATACTGAGCAGACTCTGGGTCAGAGATGAGCTGTTGGCTCTGCATGGACAGACAGGCATTCTCCTGTCGCACACAGCCCAGCTTCTTCCGGAAGGGGGCCGCCTCCATCTGCCCCCGGGGCCCTGGCCGGGGCTGACTGCTGGTGGGCTGGGGGGTAACAGGACGCCTGAGGAGAGAGACATGAGGAATGAGTGATGATACAAGGGAGGATAGTGAAGTGGCTCCCAGGAGCCAAAAGGTTATGCGTTCTATTCCCGATGTTCGCAGTCTACCTGCAGGGATGTCTTAGTAAGATGCTTAACGCATTACATGACCTTTCATTATAAGTTACTTTGGATGAAAGTGTCACCTACATCACATTATTATACGTCACCTACTCTTCTTTGGAGATGACATTTCAGTCCTTATAAGTTATATTAGTTATGTTATGTTAAGTTATGTTAAGTTAATTATGTATGAAACCATACATCCAAAGCACATCTTGAACACAACCTGAAAAGCACGTTGCACACAGTATGTGCATCACATTTTCTGTCCATTGATGCAACTTCATAAAAAATGTACAAAAGATGTACACTATCCTTTTCTAACCACTGGGGTCCCTTCAGGGGCTTTATAATGAATGAATAACTATCTCTCACACACACACACACACACACACACACACACACACACACACACACACACACACACACACACACACACAGTCTCTTTATCGCAAGCCAAGCCTGCAGAGAGCTCTTCTTGATGGAAGGCAGTGAAAACTGTGACTGGCCCGTTTCATACAAACACCGATGTAGACACTCATTGCACTCAACATCCTGTGGCTGCTCGACACAGCAGGTCTCCAGTTAACAGGCAATTTGTTCTACCTCAGATATACTGTCACAGTTTTTTGTTGCAGATTATAATTAAGCAGCTTGTCCATTCGAAATGTATCCATACATTTGAAATGAATTATATCACTGAATATCACAGAACCTAATGGGTAAAATGTTCTGTAACTATACACAGAACCTCAGGCTTGAAGGCAGTGAGACATAGGCTACTCCAACCTGAGCTTTTGGCGATGGGGGGCTCAGACTTCAAGCAGGACACCGACCCGCCGTGACACTGGCGGGCCTCACCGGTCCACTGCAGCTGGACTTCAGAGGGGAATCTGGTGGTCTCTGCTCTGTAAATCTTCTAAGGTCAAGCGACCTGCAAATCCGAAGGGTGGACTATGCTGCAGAGAGCTAGCCCTGGCATGCCGTACTGATTGGCTGTGGTAAAAGTTAAAGCACACAAATGAAGGTGTGCTGATGACGAGCATACACAAGGGTGTCACCTGGGAGCCTCCTCACTAGCAATGATCAGTAGGACGGATTAATACAAACAGGGGCTGAACAAGGGGCACTGGCAGAAGCTCACTGGATTATTCAAGTTGTAATTCAAATTACAGTGCATATTTACTGACCTCAATTTCTCTCCCACACTTTGCAGACTTATCTCCGTAAATCTGAGTTGAGTCCTTAAATGAATTACATCTTCGATGAGGTTGTCCTCGTCTTCAAACATTAGTAACGTTACATCACCGAGAAAGCTCCATCAAACCACCAACTTAAAAAAACACTTGGCAATTATCCCCAAGTAACATTGCAACCTAAGCCAGTTCGAGTTACGTGTAAAACAAGTATAAGTAAGTATATATGTTAATAAACGTGACACTAGCTACACACACTCGATGTAAACAAAGCTCAGCACCGCATCCACAGGTGGCTATCGAAGACGTTTGACACAAAGCATTGGGTACATCGAGTAATGACGAGCGAGATAAAATACAGTTTTGGATTCATTTCTTAAACATTTAGCATTTCGAAATAATGGTGCATCACAACCACAGGTGGCAACTGTAAAGTTTTCATGTACACACAACCGACTCTTCCTGTGATTCCCAACAAGGCGCTTCGGGATTGGTCAATAGAAAACGGCTCAGAATATGATTGGTCAATAGAAAACGGCTCGGAATATGATTCGCTCAGGGACGTGAACTCCGGGAGCACAGCGCGTTCAAACACAACGAATGAAAAGCGTCATCCACACTCAATACAACTGTTTGCGAGATCTGTATTTATTTTCTCTTGAAACGTGTTATACCAACAAAGTACTAAATGTAACAAACCGACGCAGTTGGACTCAAATTAGTTGTAGAAAGGTTTTCGTTGGCCATCAAACCCTTCTGTGCGCACAGTGGCGGGTCAAAGGCAATACTTCATGTACATTTAATCAGTCATAATGTGTGATAAACACGAATGAAATCCCCCAAAGTGTTCAGGGTATCGAATGATAACCAAACAAGTCTACTTATTTCCATTGTATAAAACGCACTGATTAAAGACAAATGGGACCAATCAATGTTTCTGTCTGTAATCAAAACTATAAACCTGATACAAAAATACTGACGCCGAAGTGAGCGTTTCGATCCTGAGTTGAGAATGATGCGTGAAATACAAGAAAACGTTTTCAGAGCGGTAAAATAAGCACCTAACAGAAAAAGCCTGTGCCATAAAACGGAAAGGCAGATGAACACATTCAATAAAAACGGTTATATTCTGAAGAGAGGCTGATGAACATGAGCTTTAAACCAATGCTTGAAGGTATTGAAATGAGCGAGACATCACACACTTGAAAAATATAAAATATAACTTCTCAAACTATGACAGCCAAGCTACAGTGTTATGCTTTCAGGTATAAAACAGGTGAAGCCCTTTTTGGGAAGCACATTCAACAAAAAAAATGCATACAAGTTTTGAATTGATGTGACACCTTTAGATGGAAATAATACTGTTTTATTAAGAGATGCCGGTCTTCAGAATATGACACTAATGCTAAAAGGGCTGGGAGATACAAGTTCTTTCCAGCAATAAAATTGAAATATATATAAAAGATATAAAGAAAATTAAATTAGAATTACTGCCTTGAATGAACAGTATATGAAAGCAGAATGAACGAGATGATAGACGAGTAGAAATTGATATGTGCAATTGAATCCAAGAAGAAAAAAAAATCACAGAAAGCCGTATTAGAACAAAGGAGTAGAAAAACAAATAGTATACCTTTATATAAAATAATACCAGGTTTGCAGCAACAGCACATTCTGTTTCGCATTCCACATGAATTTGACTATTCACCAAAAGGACCACTTTTAACACAAATCAATGAATAAACAGTGTTCATTCTGCCCAAGGCATTTACTCACTGCTAGGAGTCTATAGAAGAGGATATTGGTGATAAACTCCCATTACTTTTAAATTTGGTACGAAAACAATGTTCTCATACTCTGATCACTTCTTACTACACATAGGTGGGTTTAGAACTGGTACAATCGTGCATCGCATGATTTATTTTTGATTAAACCACAATTTTTGCAGTTTGTTTTTAGATTTTGAAATACCATCATACACTTTCTGCTTTCAAACAAACCTGGAAATGAACCTTTGATAAAAGAAATAGAAATAAAACCAAAGCAGCTGTGGTGGCTTTGGAAAACCTAATGCC
This sequence comes from Micromesistius poutassou, assembly GCF_964030765.1. Lineage (NCBI taxonomy): Eukaryota > Metazoa > Chordata > Actinopteri > Gadiformes > Gadidae > Micromesistius > Micromesistius poutassou. Next base: position 14,858,966 of record NC_140286.1, read on the forward strand.
GAATACACACAGGCAGAGTAAATGGTTCAGTGACCGGTATAGTGCAGTGTTAGGATATTTGGCTAAATGTTGCTATTGTCTGGTATTCAACGAGCACTCAGTGTATAGAAACAAAATGGGATTCACCGTCAGAAACGTTGGCAAACCAAGGCTTTGTGACAAGTAGCCTGATCTCCGCTGATCACCCCATGATGCGCGACTACGGGCGTGTTACAGTCAGCGTTACTGCCAGACCCCTTTCTCCCTTCAGAACACCTCCAAAAAAAGAATTTAAAAAGGGAAAATGTAATGCTTTGAGTAGAGTCGTGTTTAAAAACACAATCTATCGTGTTTAAAAACAACCCATCGTGTTGGCGCTGGTAGCGATGGATCAGGTGAGGCTGCGTGGGGCGGACACTAGGAGGCGGTGACCCCCTCCCACTCCACCAGGTACTGGACCTTGCCGTCCAGGGTGACTCGCCGTGCCAACACCCGGTACTTCTCCCCACAGGCCAGACGCCCGGCCGCACCGAAGTAGCTGCTGATGGAGCTCTTGAGGGTGGAGATCTGGCCGTGGGCGCCCAGGCCGTGCACTATGTCTGTTGAGGGGAGCCCCGGCTGGAGTCCAGAGGGCTCCGTGGCGGAGGTGGTGGTGGCCGTGGGCTGGCGCACCGGCGGTGGGATCTCTGGGTTTGGCGGCTGCAGGGCCCGCCGCGGTCGTCCTCGTTTCCTCTTGACGGGCGGCTGGGTGACGGGCATCATTGGGGCCATGGCGTGTTGCTTCTTTAAGCTACAGAGGCTGGTAGGATGACAAATGCAGAATTCTGTATGATTTTGTGACAAAATAAAACTGCCGCGTTGCGACAGAAAATTATCTTTTCATTTCTGTATCAAAAAAAATTCAGTTGAGTTCTATACGGCAGTTCCATTGACCTTTGATATGCTTTGCTCTGATAAAACATGACTTTATTTCTTGGGTAGCACTATGACCTGAAATTGTTCCTTTGTGTACTTAAGGCATCCGACTGACCTGGACTGCCTTGAGATGCTGGTTGAGGTAGTTTCCGAGGTGCTCAGGGCACTGATCGATTCCACGTCTGAGGTTTGAGCGGATGGCAGAGAGCGATCACTCCTGGTGAAGTGGAAAAGGAGGGGACTCCGGTTAAGTCCTGCTGTAGCTGAATCCCAACATCAATATCAGCCGTCAGACCGTAGCGAGACAAGCTGGTAGTGGTACTGGCTCAAGACTCATTCTCTGTACTCACTTGCTTGAGGTTAAAAGATCCATGGAATGAGAATCCATCAGTTGAGGCTTCCTCAGCTCCTGGGATTACAAGACAAAAGGTTTACCTGTCGTTACACTCATGGATATTACTAAGAAATACACACCAGACCACAAATCATGTTCTTGAACATGACAAAAATGGCTTGTGACACAGTGAGCGCATTTACTATGCAAATACGCCGACTCACAATAGGGAGTTAAGCACACACCCGGTAGTATCCTAATCTTGCTTTGTGCAATAGAGTAAAAAAAGAGCACAAATGGTCAGAGACACAGTTTGACTTTAACCCAGGGCGTCCTTAGTGGTGTTAAATCACGGTTCTGTGGCTTCTCAGCTAAATGGTGTGGCTTTGGGAGATTAGCCACCGCACACACACAGTCCAACCCACCCAGACACGCCCACACGTACCTGGGAGAGGAGCTCAGTGGAATGGCGTAGCTTAGCAAGGGTCTCTGCGGACTGTGGGCCCTGCTTTCTCTTCCTCTTCTTCACGGTCCCATTGGTCACTGCGCTGGAGGTCCAAACACAAAATAAATCTTTGTTGAATTATTAAAAAATGTCCAGGCTTACCAGGCATACACCTGGTAAGCGACGCACATATATCGCAGTGGAACCCCTATCGTGGAACGGTCACCTAGCAACAAAACAGTGGAGCTTGTTGACATAGAATGTTTGTAGGTTTTTTTTATTAGCCAAAACCCATTTAGCTCCACAGCCTGTAAAAGGGCTGGAAGGATATAAGGATATAAGGATATAAGGAATAGTAAATAAAGTTTGTTTGCAAACATTGGTTGGCTGATGAGAACAGACAGCCCACCATGACCATCTTCACATAAAAACTGAAAGTGAAATGCATTGCAGGGCAATCTTGATAATGTTTTAAAGTAACCACACATTTCAAAATAAGTATGTAGTTTGAAAGTATTTTTTGTAAGAACTGACATCTCGTTGAGATTTAGGCCGAATCTATGGAAGAGGGGTGCTTATTTACTATCCATGTCTATTTAGCTGCTTTTATCCAGAAGCGTCTTGCATTGAAGCTGAATTCTGGTTGCCATCTGGCTCAAGGAGGGCTCCAGGTCAGCCGCATACACTGGGCATAAAACCCAATTCCTCCTGACTGGGAGTTGAACATCCAAGCAACTACACTATCTTCCCCTACAAGGGCATCACTAAGTCTACATATACACTGGGCCTAACAGTACCTGGTGCTAGACTGGAGTATGGTGGTAGGTCTATAGAACACACTAGAGACCCTACAGTACCTGGTGTTGGAGAGGGGTTTGGAGGACTTGCGCCCCTTGATGATGATCTCGTGAGAGGCCCTCTCTGGGACCCGGTTGGTGGGCTCCTCGGAGCTGGGAGGAGCAGGAGGGAAACGGATTCGCAGGCCAAACAGGTGCTTCTTCTTCTTGATCTCCTTCCCAGACATGAACCTGGTCAACCCGGAGAACGGACAGGGGAGAAGAGAGCATTCGGTGTGGTTAGTCAGATTGAGAGAGCTGGGCAAGAAATTGAAGGACAAATGTGTGAATTACTAAAATGAGAATGTGGGCTACATTAACCAGCTTCTTACATTTGACAAAAATACGTTATTTTTGAATGAATTCAAGACTTGTTTTGATCATATTCAGTTTTTTTTCTATCACAATGTAAACAACAGTGAGTCATCAATAAAACCTACCTGCTGCTGTTCTTGTTCAGCGCTTCCAGGATGTGTTCGTAGCGCTGTGTTCGTAGTGTGTTGGCGAGCTGTACGGACAAAACAGTGGACATGAAGAGTTGACCGTGCAGAATGTACTTAAGACAGGAAAGGTCAAAAGGGTTTCCGACGGCGACATCCCCCTACCTCGCCCAGCTGCAGGAGGTCCCAGTTGTCGTTGATGTAGGTCATCAGCTCTATCTCGGAGTCAAAGTACTTCTTCTTGTGGATAATGCTGAGATTATACAGACTCAAGTGGGCCACGTCCTCCCTGCGGCACAAATGTAGAATTTCAGAAATGCATAATGTATGACATTGTGTTTAGCCAAAGACTGCTTGAGTCCTGTGGGCTATTGCCAGCTCGCTCTAACATTCACGTCAACACGAACGCCCCAGTATAGCTCACCATCGCAGGGGAAGCCGCCGGAGATACTCTGGTCCACAGTTGCAAACTGAGCAAATGAACAGGTAGAACCTGAAAATTAGAAAACAGCAATTAATTTAAAAAGGGGCCGTATACACTATACAAAATAAGAATACAATTAAATGTGTATCTCAGAATACATATGTTGGATAACCAGCAATTCTTATTTTAGGCAGAGGGGCTGCTTCTAACTAAGTGTGAAAAGCCAACATTCATACCTGTCTCCAGAAAGCATGGGCATCTGGAAGCACTGCAGACACGTCTCGTGGAACCACTGCTGACACCGGTTACACTGGAGCATCTTCAGGTACCACCTGACCAGAGAGAGAGGCGGTGAATAGACATGGCAGACCCTCAGCTACATATGCACGTTAACCCCGACAGCCTGGTAGAACATGCCATCAACACTGCCAGGGCGTCGATCCCCACCTGTGACAGGAATGCATGAACAACGCAACTTTTTGTGTCATGTATTCAATATCCATAAACCATAATAGCCATTAGCCATAATAGTACAGAAATAACTTGCAATTGTAGAATTAGTTGCAATTATTAGGTGAATACTTTTTGGTTGGGAAATTAATATCAAATCCCTGATAGAGCAAGAATGGCGAGTGTGCCTGCAATAAGGGCTCATTAACAAACCATTACTACCATTTATAATTTATCATAGAGCAGATGCTTTTATCCAAAGAGATGCGTATGGTGCGGGGGGATTACTCACTCTCCAGGGGCTCCGCAGTAGCAGTAGCTCTGCTGGACGTTGGTCTTGTGGCCCTGGTCCCAAAGCAGGTCGTCCAGGTGGTAGGGGAAGTACAGCTGCCACTCTCCCTGCTGGGGCAGCTGCAGCGCCTTTGTGCTGCAGCCCTTCTTCTGGGCACTCCCCCTCTGCAACAAAAAACAACAACACACACATTCATTCACTGGAGTGCTAGAGGTTTTGAGTGCAACCCGTTCCAGTGAATGGGTTATGATAGGGTTGGGTTGAACTATGGAATGCAGCCCGTTACATTCCTATGTATTTGTGGTGTTTTGGTTTACCCCCCCCCACCCCCTTCTGTTTTTTCCCTCCCGCTCCAGAACTTGGCCGTTCTGGAGCCCGGACCTGATTGATTGGTGGAGGCTTGGCAACGAGGACCAAGCCACTGGTGCAAAGGCCTCATCAGTTCCACCTGGTCTCTCGAATGCTCCATCAAGCTCATTTCATACCAGCACTTTTTGTGTCCCTTCCTGTAAGCTGTGTTTTGTGCCGTTTGTTGCCACTGTGGACTTGGTCACTTTGTTCAGCTTCTACCTGTTGCCTTGTTTGGCGTTAGGTGTTGAGGTTTTGTTTTAACATTGTCTCAGCCCATGGGAAGCTGGTAGGGGTGAGTGGCCTTTTATTTGGTGCCCCATTTTCTCCTAAAGTTAATTTAAGGAGCTAGGATTACCCTTTGTTTTCGTTTAGAAAGACATTTTGCAAGTCAATGTTTATTATTTTGGCCCAGGCTCACCCTGATGTATAGCTTCTTTTGGCGTTGATATTCTTTTGTTGCAATAAACCTTTTTGTTTACTCATTAAACCAAGATTCTTTACTGTTTGAGTTGGCTTTATGTTATCCCCTAGACTAGAGGGTCGTAACACAGCCATTTTCGCCCACCCATCTCTGCCATGATCAGGGCCAGCTGTGACCAATCATATATTGAACCTACAATTTCAAACAAGCCAATCCCCAGCCATTGTGTCCTTTCTATTGGAATCTTGTCAAAGCTGAGAATAAACGACTACTGTGATAGTGTGTGCCTTTTACAGAACCAAAGGACACATTAAATAAATAGACATTGGCCGTTTCTCAATACCAAGTACGCAAACTACGGACTCGCGGACTTGGAAGTACGTATTTGGCAAGTCCGGACTTCCAAGTACAGACTTCCGAGGTTGCGAGTACGCACCTGCAATTGCAACAGCAGCGGACTCGATGACGTCACCACCTCAGCTCTGTTAACTGCTTTACGGCCTCATGTAGGCATATACTACTGAACAATATAAACAAATTATATAAAACTAAACCCCAGCCTCTTTCATTTTAAAATAGCATGTTAATATTTTGAATGAATATAAATATAAAAAGATATGCGTGTGTATAAGCTATACACACAACTTTTTATATGTAGGGTACAGATGCGCGTGCCTAACTGCCTATGTAGTTGGAGAGTAGGCTATTGATATGATAATTATGAATGAGCGAGAAATTACACAGATTAGAACACACACACACACACACACACACACACACACACACACACACACACACACACACACACACACACACACACACACACACACACACACACACACACACACACACACACACACACACACACACACACGAAACAAAACCCCAGCCTCTTTAATTTTAAAATAGTATGTCAATATTTTGAATGGGCCTACATGAATAGGCCTACATTTTTGTTATATATGTAAAATGTTCCTATATATAGCCTATTACTATAGCTTACATACTAATATTTTAAAACATGGGAATGCGAAATGCATCCTGGGATATTTAACGGTCCCAAGTCCACACAAGTCACCTCCGATGCATCCTCGGTGGAACGGCCAGTTTAAGAACGCATCGAGAACACTTCCGCGTTTTACGACTGTACTTGACTTGATGCGTACTTGGAATTGGAACAGTATTTGGGCTACGACTGATGACGTTTCACGAGAACGCAAGTACATACGAGAACGCGAATTGAGAAACGGCCATTGTTCTTAGAAAAAGTGACCATATGTAGAACAACAAATTAATAATATTAATAATAGTGATTTCAAATGCAAGATGTCCATTGAGTACCTGGGGTGTAGCAGAGAGCTCACACTCCCTGCAGAGCCACTTCTCGTCCGAGTCGATGACTGTGGCATCGATGATGGGGGAGTGGCAGAGTTGATGGTACCCTGAACACAGCAGACCATTCAATATCAACACAGGTCTGTGTCTGTTTCAACATTAGGTCTATCAATTGTGTTCACATGCAACAACACATATTCATGAAGCGGCCCCTGCTTTTACCACCAGGTATGAATGGGATTTGCCATTATCAGCCATTTCAGAATCTGACCTGCACTGTGCCTGATATCACATGGGGGAGTGTCCACACAGAAGTATGATGGCTAGATGAGTCTACCAGCCTACCCAGTGGTCTGTAGCAACTGGAAGCCTTATCCATCATAGATGTAGATGGACACTCCCACTTGTGATGTCAATAAGGCAGATTTTGCATGTAATGGCTAGTGACAGTAGCACCTGGGGGTAAAATAGGGTACGGCCTGTTGAGTGTGTGTAGTTGGTGGCAGGTTTAAGCAACCTCCCCTGGCCAGAGTCGGACTGACTAGACTCTAGGGCTGGCTGGGGCTCCACACCTGCGCTGCATTCCCTAATCAGGGCCAACAGGTTAAACCAGCCATCACCACGGTCACCCTAGCATGGGGCTGCAGTAGGAAACACCTGCTCCGTCTGAAACATGCATTCCAACTCTACCATAACCCGGTTTATTCATTCACTACTCGTGTGCGGGGAAGTCCTTCCTGTCTGCTCGGGTGGATCTCTACCATATGCAAATCGTGCATTTGACATTTTTCATACCCTTCACCATGGAGCACAATGTACACCAATGCATACCATTTAATTTAAATTATGATTTGAATAACTCCTCCACTGCCTTATGTCAGCGTCAATTGTTTATTATTCAATACATTAGCACAAACTCATGGTGTTGAGTAAGGCATCAAGCCAGCCATGATTATGAATATGACCATGGCTATTAAATGATGTGGAATATATGTCAAGCATTGTGGAAAAATCAACTGTACCTTGTCCACACTTATCGCAAATGACGATTTCATTGGGCTCCTCTGAACTTTCATTCTGGCAAATGGAGCAGACTATGTCATCTTCATCATCGTCCTCGTCATCGTCCTCATCTCCTGAAGCAAGGGGCATCGTGTCAAACACCATCACTCCATCGCATGTTGGCACCGTATAATCAGGCCCACTCAGTAACTGCTCAAATATGTATGCTAGCTCCAACGCCTAAGCAAGAGATTAAAAGATAATTCCGTTATTTTGAACATTGAGCCCCCTTTCTGGGTGGTGTAGGATAAAATAAAGTGGTTGACACCGAAACTTTGACTATTGGTCCCGTCTCGGGTATTTGGCTGATTTAGAATCGCCCCTGCCTGCTTCATAATGGCTGGGTACGGGAATGCACAAACCTGTCCTTAAAACAACCCTAAACGTTCAGAAATGTGCAACTCACCGAGTGCTTAGTGGTGTTTGTTGATGTTCTGAATCAAGTATCGTAGCGAAATACAGATTCTGTCATGTTTTATTTGGCATTTTGTAAATCCCATTGATTTCTGTTGGAAGTCTCATTGCTTGTTGACTGGAAACGGAAAGGGGGGCTGTTTACGTTTGGTTGTAGTCTTTTCGCTCGGTTCTAGCCCTACTGTTGAGACTGAGAACTGAACGAAAGGCTACAACCCAACGTAAACAGCACCCCTTCCCGGTCTACGAGCAATGAGACTTCCAACAGAAATCAATGGGATTTACAAAATGCCAAATAAAACATGACAGAATCTGTATTTCGCTACGATACTTGATACTTTATTGTCGAGACAGGACCAATAGTCAAAATTTCGGTGTCAACCACTCTATTTCATCCTAGATAACCCAGAAAGGGGGGTCAATGTTCAAAATACCGGAAATGTCCTTTAAGAGTTAGATGACAAAAACACCAGACAGAGATGTAAAAAAGAAAACTGCCAAGACACCCCATCGTGGGTCACAGAAACCACAAAGCAGGACCAGCAGGCTTCTGGTGGGGGTGAGAATGAAACAAAGAGGTGAAGGACGGTGTAGAAGGAGATAAAGCATGTTAAACACCAGAAGACCACTCATGACCACGTTATTGTTGTAAAGCTCCACTTATTAGACTATTATCACCCTGGTACAGAACCAATGCCCTTAGCAGCGTGGACATTATTTTTAAACTGGCAAGAATAAAAGTTTACCCATATTGGCAGTTAACTATCAATGTTTAATAGCAATGTGATTGATTCAGTGAAACAAATACTGTGATGTGAAAGGTTGTGTCAATATCCTCTCTGTTTCTAAAGATCATTCATCAAGCTACTGAATAACTGTTGAAGTTGAACAAGCTCTTATCAGGGACACTGACACAAATGGTGCTGATTATTCGAAGATGTTGAAACTACTCGTCATGGTTTTATGTCCTCCCATCTGAGATAATAGGGGAATGTGTTAGACGAAAAAAAGGTTGATTAAGAATCAACCCCTTCTTACATGTAAATAAACGTTAGGAAACCAATCAAGGAAAGGAGGCCACATCGTGTGCCTGAGGCTTTGCTTTAATTACTGCATGTGACCTGAAGTTTCCCAGTGCTGTGAATACCTGAAGTTCCTCTCCAGAGGGGAGCCAGCTCACTACTGCTGCTGCACTGAGACCACACATACTGACTGTTAACTGTCAGGGATAGAGACAGTGATAGTACAGGGCTGAATGGAGAGAGATAGCAGAGAGACTGGGACAGCATAGTCCTCGATCAGAAAAGCTAGGCCACAGCAGACTGGGCCAAGAAAGAAACTGCCGCCATATAATATATATATATATTTTTTTTATATAATAAGGGTATATAATAATATATATAATAAGGGTGAAAAAAACACAAAAAATTAAATCAGAAATAGACATGCCACAGACAAGCTTTCTTTGTATAACTTACCTGTCTGGATGTTTGTCCAGAGCACCCAGGATTTGGAGCGGTCTTCGAACACCACAAAGCATCGCTGCTTGTCCTGGTCTATCTGGGGGAGAAAAGGCCACTCATGTTTATAACATAATCAATGTTTGTTCTATTTAAAGAGCAATGTTCAAGATCATGTCTTTTATTAATTCACATTGTGTGCTCCTAGAAATCAGATGAAGGATTCATTTTAGTTTTCTACTGCCAGCAAGTGCTAAAAATAAACCAGTGTAGATACACAAAACGAGGAACACATTGACCATGAGGGGAAACCCCAGGTAGGCACCCTGACACCCTGGCATCAGTACCACGGGGTTGTCAATCAGCTGTCAAGGTCGTTCTGCACAAGGTCGTCAATCATAACCATTACAGTAGCGCTGACATGACATGTGGTGTATTTCCCTTCTGATGCATTTGTGTCAATTTAAGTATTTTGGTGTACATGCATTTTATACCTTCACAACATGACTATATTCTTTACATATTGGCCTTCATAACATGACTATAGTCATTACAAATATTTGTATGTATTGTAGATATTTTATTGTTTATTTATACAGGGACAACTCACTTTTTCCCCTCATTATTAGTAATTGCACTAGAGTTAGCTAGCAGCATATTTACATTGTTGTCCCTTGGCAGGCAGAACAAGAACAGTAAAAGTGCACTACATAAAAGCCCAGCTGTTGATTTTGGATAAGGCTTCAGTCTGGCTTCAAAGCCTCCGGAGTCTCTAATGTTTGTGGGTATGGAAATCCCTAGTTCTTCATCCTTTCATAACATTGTCTTTAAATCTATGTCATTCATCCTTTCCCCACACCTTAATTATCTGGGGGTGCCAACCTGCCAGTTGCACTTTAAGGCTGCTGGTGTGTAGAGCAAATGTAAATTAAATGTATCCTTACATTCATTTGTTTTTAAATACAGAAAATAGCACCTCCCTCAGACTTACCTTGGTGATTGTGCCCAGGTAGAATAAGCCGTCCGACCAGCGAGCCAGGACATCCTGACCCTCTTTGAACCTGTCAGCCAGCATGCTGTCCTCTCCATAATCCTCTCCACCAGACAGGCTGGCAGGGGACAGGGGGGCTGCCTGCTGCTGCCTCTGGGAGTGGGCTCTCTGCTGGGCGGGCGAGTGGTCTACAGTCACCGAGTCTCTGGGAGGGGGGGGGGGGGCATTGTAATGTATAGATAGAACATTTTTGCAATTAATGATAACAATCCACTGGGTCAATGAGTTAACAATAGAAATGCAATGAATTTAAATCCACAGGCTCTATGATATAAAATCACAAGTTACATTATCACCACGATGTTTCATATGCATGCAAGTTAGAGCACATTCGAAGAAAATGGTTGCAGGATATATGGCAGCCTAGCGCCTGTATTCTTTTCAACGAATGACATGCGTGTTATGGTCAATATGACAATACTTTTAATATGACATAATGACACACATTTCAAAACGATAAAATATGCGTTGTTGGTCGGAGTATTTTGGAGGGAAAAGCCGACGCAATAAATAGTTGGACTGTGTGCAGCGCAGGTAGCAGTGCATTTCCTGCATGACGGCGAGTCATACTGGGCAGTGTTGCCAGATTGGGCAGGATGTCCCGCACAATCTGGCAACACTAACTACAGAGCACTGCGGCCAGTGTTGCCAGATTGGACGGGAAATCTGGCAACTCTGATACTGGGTCTCTTTGTTCAAACACCCAGCGACTAACTACACGGGGCTCAGCATTGGGACCAATAAAAACGGCTCCGCATATTCAATAATTTAAGCGTTGGTATAAAATAAAACACTAGATATTGTCTGGTATTATTAGTTAAAATGGTTTGCCGCCAGATTTTATTAGCCACACACAAAGCACAACTGTGTGAGTGGACGCCAGCCCCTGGAGCCCCACACCCCCACAGGAAAACACGGAGCGAATGAAAACAATACCTCATTCGGTCCCCTCCGCTGGCGGTATCACCCGAACAATGGAACAACTTCATAGATTGGAGCTCTTTTATCTTAGCCCCGGTTTCTTTTATTTCACCTCACTAGATTAGACGCCACACTCCGCAACCCCAGCACTGTTCTTCAGAAAATAACAAACAGATAATTTTCCTCTGGTGCATTCGCCATTTTGGTTTCCCGCTGATGGCCGCGGTGCATGCTGGGAGGCGCGCTACCCGAAGTTTTCTATTTTTTTTCCCCCCCAAGCAACGTTATTTTTTTCTTCACGTTTGAAATAGTAGGCAGGACAATTCAGATAGGCTGGAAATGCTCGCGTATTTAGCAATGTATTCAAATATTTGGAATAATGTATTTTCCATTGTATTTATTTATTGTATTTATTTGAGATCAAGGCTTAATTGATCGATATTTATGGAATAGATCAAAGATCGATTAATTTATCATATTGATCACAATGTAACCGTTTACATTATATACGTATTCTCAAATCTCTCTCCCGTCACATATTAGCATATTTATCGGGAAATGCGAGTAATCAAGTTGTAACGGAGCGCAACAATATAGCTGTATTCACAATCATGGCCAGTTGTCGGCACTATAACGTCACCAGAATGTGTTTCCCCTACAATAAATAAAAAATAATGCTAACAATGGTGAGACATGCAATATCAACTGAAAATAGACATGTTTTGTTCTTAATAATCGCCTTGAATGATAAACCACACCATGCGTTAAAGATAGAGTATGCAGCGGACTGACGGTCACCTTACGCCTTGCGCCTGCGCAGTGCAGCTCCGCTCGGTGAGAGGTATGCGCTGCTCGGGGATCGGGGCAGCTGCAACACAGAGCCAGCCGTGCATAGAGAGTGTCATTCCTCTGCCGTTTCACAGATCAAAAGCGATCGGTCGCATGGTAGGAGAGTCCAGTCAGAAATGGTTTTGGGTTTCTTGGTCTCTTTTCGTTTAGAGACTTCGTGATCGGAACGTATTAGGAAGCCGCATTGTGAGGTTGCGGTCTGCGCGTGTTGTGGATGGTCCCCCGCAGCCAGGTCCACGTATTGAGATGATCCATTTCTGTGATGGCGAAGGGTCTCTTTCCACGGGCCTGGGTGAAAAAGTCCTTCTACTTTCAGGTAATCGCTGTTTTGTCTACCATTCAACACAGCAAATGTATTACCGTGAAACTAATATGACAACGATGAAGGTGGCGTCATGGTGTCAATTCGGATTGACAGCTGTAGCTGTAGTAGGAAGCATTGCGATCTGATCGACTACGGAACACCGCTTCTGACCTGACTGCAACTGGTCGACTTGTTATTATCAAAAGTTGTACGCATGCTGCTTTTTTATTCATTATTGTTAACCGATGCCTTTGTTAATATAGCTTTATACTTCTTGGTGGGCGTTTAAACAATACTGATGACAGTTAATAAAGGTCATCAGTAATAGACACCAGGGAATTGGTGCTTTAAAAAACCTCACGGTCCATATTAACCCCAAAGCCTTTGAGCATCACGTAATCAAAGGTCACGTCGTAAATATTTTCTCATCTTATCTCCTTTGTAGCTTTGTTTTCTCCCACGCACCTTTGGCAGTCAGTCTCCAAGGACTCTTGGTTTGAGCCCCTAATTGAGTCTGAAGTTGCATCACAGGGGAAATAATGCCCTGGCCCACATGGAGAGTGGAGTAGGGCAACAGTTATTGGCCAGGGGTGGCATCCAGCCAGCAGCTCTTCTACATCCAGTAGCCCAGATAGATTAGCAAGTGTGGGCTTGCCTAACACACCCTCACCTGACCACTTTGCAGCACGTGTGTATCATCCGTGTTTAACAAGAGGGGTGTTTATGAATTGTCAATGTGGTTACGGGATTAGCATGGAGTGAATAAAAGTGGAGAGTGGTTGTATCGCACCCAGTGGGTCTGTGGCTTGACCTAGGGGATGCAACAGGCCACTCTTCTCTGGTTGATTATTAGTACGGAATCGGATTAACAAAATAAAACCCACACACACATAGGCATGTACACACACACCCGCATGTAAACACACACATACGCGGTCCAGAAGGGGTTTTCTGGCCCAGGGGGACCAACCAATTACATTAACAGGTCATTTTTATCTCCTAATAGGATGAGTCGAGTCTGTGGGGTTTTCAACAGCAGTTAGTCGTGTTGTTTGCATGGATGCAGCGGTATGAGCTCCTATTGAAGTGATCCAACAAGTTTATTACAGGAGTGTGTTTCGGCTGCATTGGCACAGACCTCTTCAAAACCCACAAGAACATATTGTTGGATCCTTTTGTCCAAAGCTTCTGACATTGAAGTGTGATCCAGGTCATTAAGAAGCAGGTCGAGGTGAGGACTCTGGGCCTGTACCTCAAGGATTCCAACAAGTAGACTGCAGACATGGGGGGGGGGTAGGGTTAGGGTAACCCATGTTGTTAGGGTAACCCTAACCCTACCTTTTGGCTGGGGTTCAAACGCCCAATGCCGCTACCCCCAACATGTATCCTCACACAACCCTAGGTCTAATCACACATGCTTTGGCTTAGTCCAAGTTTATTCAACTAATCTTTTGGTAGTTTGGGGAAACTGGTTGAGTATTGAGTGCTCAACCCAGGGTACAGGATACACAGCATTGTCAGAAGATCTGTTAGTGTCTTGTCTCAACACGAAGACTGTGTCATCAGACCCTACTTGACAGGGACACCAACGGCTGTCATCGGCTCCTGTCTGCGATCAGGCCTCAGCACTGAACATGTTGTGTTTTCTTATTGGAGGGTTCTGTGGCGTTGGGTGGGGTGACTTTCATCTTGGCTTTATGGATACTTGAGCTCAATCTACGTTTGAATCTCAGCATTAATGTTATTATAGCAATACCCCATGTTGTCATGCCCACTATTGTCTTGCATAGACCACCACTAAGCTATTGTCCCCTCTGTTCAAGGCATCTGATTGATACATGTGAGGGATCCAGAATAACTTTGCTCAGGATCAGCTTAGTCGGAATGATGGCTGCTTTGCTGAAACAACAGAAGAGTTGTTTGATAGTTGGCTGTCAAATATCAACGTTTACCTCCTTACATTAAGACTGTGATTGGAACGTTTAACTGTCATAGGCCAGGATGATGTTTTGTACCCAGCTCCCCCCCCCCAACTAAAAAGCCAAAGGCTACAGGAACCTACACAGAGCCAGTGTCCAGGCTGAGTGTAGGACATGTGATTGGTGAATCCCATGACATCTTTCCTCTCTGTAATCTAATTCAAGATTCAAGAACTACATTGTCACATACACATACAGGATTTACAGTGAGATGAAAGGGGCAATGTGTATGGGATTCTGAAACAGTAAAAGTATTACCAATATAAATAAGAAACAATATTTACAGTAAAAAGCAACAAGATGCTGCAATATATGTAAATAAGGGATCTGAAAATAGTATAAATAATAGTATAGTATATAGTATAAATAGTCTACATAAACATGTGTCGTCACATTCACGTTTATGAGTGTCTGTGCGTGCATATGAGCACACAGGAGTGTGTGGCCGCTTGGTGGGGGGTCCGGGTGAGATCAGTGGTCATGTTCCTGATGGTTTTGGGAAAGATACTCCCTGTCAGTCTCTGCTTTAGCTGTGTGGCTGCGGAGGCGCCTGCCTTTCAGCTGCTGATTGGTTTGATTGGTTGCTGTAATTATTGCCACTGGGCCACCGAGGCCAGGGTCCCGCGTCCCACCAGAACTAATGACTCTGTGGATGTATTGAGTGGGGCTTCAACGCACCGACCAGTTCCCCACGCTTTGTCCTTTGTTTTCTTCCTAAAAGACCGTCCATACGTTGTGATCGGTCATATGCTCTGTAACCAAGGTAACTTGGTTACCATTAGCTACCAACTAAGGGGTTGATAAGGAAGAATGATTTCCCTGTCAGACTTTCAAGGTGGACAACCCTGTAATGCCCGTATTCTGTATTTGAACAAACAAAGAAGGTTGTTTAACAAGCCGGATATCACCTCTTGCTCCATAAATGCCTGGGGAGAGATACATCACGTACCAGCACTTTGATAGATATGCATGATTAATCATTGTATGTATGTGTGTCTGTGACAGGATAGTATAGTTGCTGTAGACATTGGGATTCAAACGTATTGAATCCCAATGTCTACTTAAATTCAATCAAAATACCTTACCAGGTCTAGGCTGACTAGCAGACTTAGGGTGTCTTTAGATGTCTGCCATTAAGGAGCAGGCAGGGTGTGTGGTTTCTGGCTCAAGGGTGCCTCCAAGTAGACATGTCATCAGGATTCAAACTTATTGAAATTCAACGAAAAGACCAGGTAAGGTCAAATTACTTGGTAAGGTCTTTTGATTGAATTTCAATAAGTTTGAATCCCAATGTCCCAACCCTTGAGTCAGAAACCAGAAACCCTGCCTGCTCCTTAATGGCAGACGTCTAAAGACACCCTGAGGCTGTAAGTCGTTCTTGTTGAACCTGTGAGACAGGCTGCCTTTTCCTTTAGGTTAGACCCTGGGCATGGGAGAGAGAATGTGAAATGATCTGAATGTGTGCGTGTGTTGTTGTTGTTGTCTCTCCCGTGGGCCCAGGCTCGCATCTCCTTTGTGCGGGTGAAGTACCTGTTCCTGACCTGGCTGGCGGTGCTGGTGGGGAGCTGGGTGCTGTACGGACAGTACTCCACCTACACAGAGCTCTGCCGGGGGCACGAGTGCAAGACGGCCATCGTGAGTCAAACATCTTCTTCTTCTTCTTCTTCTTCTTTTGTCATTTTGTCCTTTACAACTTCTCCTTCCTGTTGTCTTTCTCCCCCGTTTATCTCCTTGGTGAAACGTGTTGTTAAGGATAAATACTTGTCCGCTTATTGTTTATCCCTCTCTTGTTGTTTCAATCAGTCTTATTAGTGTGTGTGTGTGTGTGTGTGTGTGTGTGTGTGTGTGTGTGTGTGTGTGTGTGTGTGTGTGTGTGTGTGTGTGTGTGTGTGTGTGTGTGTGTGTGTGTGTGTGTGTGTGTGTGTGTGTGTGTCAGTGTGATAAATACAAGAGGGGTATGATTGACGGCTCGGCCTGCAGCAGCCTGTGTGATAAGGAAACCCTCTCCATGGGAAGATGTCTCTCCACGCTCCCTAACAACCAGGTAAGGTGGTCGCTCTGCACATTCTGTACATGAGGAGGTTTTTATATTTATTTATTCTTACTTAAACTTGTATAGAGTCACTAAAGACAAATCAGCCAACACTTTATTTTTGGCCTGTAAAATAAGTGTTTTCTTCCCACACACACACACACACACACACACACACACACACACACACACACACACACACACACACACACACACACACACACACACACACACACACACACGTAGAGTAGAGTAGAGTGAGCGAGCAGTCCTCTGTGAGGGGGGGGGCCTGACCTCTGCTGCTGTTCTACCTCCAGGTGTACGCGGGGAGCTGGGGGGACCTGGACGGCACCATCCGCTGCCGGCTGGGCGACGCGGGGCCCTACGAGCTGGGGGAGGAACCCGAGCCGCGCAGAGAGGCGCCCGTGTTCGACACGCCCACAAGGGGCACGTCGGTGGAGAAGTTCAGAGAGATGGTGTTCAACCACCTCAAGGTGAAGCAGGGTTTGGCTGTCCTCTGGGTACCAATGAGGTGTAATATATTTCAGCGAAAGAGGCTGGTAGCTCTGGGTTGTAAAACGTGAACTCACGTATCGGGTGCTCTTGGAAAATGGGATCAGTTCATGATAAGGAAAACTCTCCAGGCACTCCAGAAATGGTAACGGAGGAAGGTATAATTAAAAAGCCTTTATTATTTGTAACTGGCTAATTCATGCGAAAAAACGCCAACATGTTTCGACCACACTTGGTCTTCATCAGGGCATGTGCAACTGAGTGAGGACTACCTCACCTATATAGGGTCAAAAAGGTCATGTGACCAGAAAAAACGTAGGCACTCTACACCAGGTGACCATCAATACATTAACACAGCAGAAAGAAAAGAAAATGTATAAGAAATGCAAAAGCATATACAGTACATCAGTATCACTATAGAAAACAGGTAAAATCAACGTCACTCCCCTGCCCTCCGCTTACCTGGGTCTCCATTCACCAGAACACCATCCTCTATCTAAATTACTCAGCAGTTATACTAATTTCCTGTAACAATGGAGCACCTGTTGTTTTTAAAAACATAACTAGTTAATAATTCAGCCTGTTCACTATCAAGGATTTAGGAACCTTAAAGTTGAGAGTTATAGAATCCTATTGTTTCTCCTCTTATCAATTCAAATCCATTTCGATGTTTCCTCCTGTTTATATGGTTTTAAACGTCATACAACTCAGGAACAACTGTGTTGTTATGGGAAGCTCCTCATAAAAGGGTTTTAAAGGTAAAAAAAAAAAAAGGTAAGCCTACTTGGCGAGGGATCAGAGCTATTAACCTGTTTTGTTTTCAAATGTCACCTGCTATAATCGTCCAGTTCTCAGGCTAGGTGTAATATATGTTCTCAGTTGGAACCAAAAAAGGTGGACCCTAACCCTAACCAATCAAATTGCCCCATCAGGAGGTTCTTGTGTAGCATATACTAAATACATATAGAGTGCTATAGCATGCCACAGTATTCATAGAGTGAACTTTTTTGCTTTAAGGTATTTGGGTTAACCTAAATAGTGCAAAGATAAATGTGACCAGGTCACCCATGTTAACATAATGACACTTGGACCTTTAGACTTAAGAAAGTAACTATTCTGGAACCAGTAGAACATTATGAGGGTGAAGTGCACAGTTTAAGTATACGAATCAGCCTGACAAGAGGTTTTCATAAAATCATCCTACCTAGTAAATCATGCAATGGAACTAATTTAACCGATGATTTTGATCCAGTGTAGTAAAGTGTTATCACGGCCGTTTCACCATCCGGTGTGAATCCAGGGAAATACTAGAAGTCTAGACAACATAGTTTAAACCGATAGCTTATTAACTCAGCCCCCCCTCTCTCTCTCACAAACACTCTCTTTCTCACACTCTCTCTCTCTCACTCTCTCTTTCAGTCCAAGCTAGGGGAGCAGGCCAACCTCGCTAGCCTGGTCAGTCAAATCCTCTTTGTCGCCGATGGCAACAAGGACGGCAGGGTGTCCCTGCCCGAAGCCCGATCTACTTGGGCTCTTCTCCAGATGGACGAGGTATGAGAAGGCCTTCACTGAATACAAATCCGGTTAACATGGAAATCCTTTGTACTGTTTTAGAGGCCCCCTTTTAATGGCACCAGGTAAATTTGCCATTAACAGCCATTATAAAACCAACCCTATAATGACATCACACCTGGGGGCGTCCATAAAGATGCACGATAGGAAGGCTCATCAATCTCAGTTGAGAAGTCATACTTCCGGGTGGACACTCCCATGTCACTATATGGTTGGATTAATATATTAATGGCTGATCGACGTCACACCTGGTGGTGAAATTAGTGCCTTTTAAGCAGGTCACTATAAACTAGTGCGCACCCACTGGGGTCTTCTAAGTCTCCTCCTGCTGTTTTTCTGCTGGACTTGGCAGGTGTTGCTGGGCCTGTTGCTCCAAGACCACGGCCACACCCCTCGGCTCCTGGGCTTCTGCGGGGACCTGTACATGACGGAGGTGGTCCCCTACGGGCCCCTGTACGGCCTGTCCCTCCCCTGGCCGCTGGTGGCCTGGGTGCCCGGCGGCGTGCAGAGGAGCATGGACCAGTGGTTCACGCCCTCCTGGCCCCGCAAAGCCAAGATCTCCATGGGGCTCCTGGAGCTGGTGGAGGACCTCTTCCACGGCACCTACGGCAGCTTCCTCATCTGCGACCTGGCCGCCGCCCACTTCGGCTACACGGAGCGCCACGAGCTGCGGCTGACCGACACGCGCGCCGTGGTCGCCGAGGACGAGTTCCGACGCGCCATGCGCTCGCGCCGCTGCGAGACGGACGCCGACTGCGTGTACGGCGCCGACTGCAGGACGTCGTGCGACGCGGCGCTGCGCCGCTGCGGGGAGGAGGCGGAGCGGCCCAACCTGGCCAAGGCGTGCGGCACGCTGAAGGACTACCTGCTGCGGGGGGCGCCGGCCGGCCTGGGCGAGGAGCTGGAGAGGCAGCTGTACGCCTGCATGGCGCTGGGGGGGGACCCGGCCGGCGGGCAGATGAACATGGAGCACTCGCTCATCCTGAACAACCTCAAGGCGCTGCTGTGGAGGCAGATCTCCCACACCAAGGACTCGTGATGGGGCCCTGGGCCGCGCCTCACGGCACAAGGTCCTGGGGGAGGCCGGGGTCCAGCGGGATACAGGGTGGGGCCCTTTTCTCTACAGCGACTCCACGGAGGTCGATGGTCAATCGACATGGCTGGAACAATACGCAATTTAATTCACCCCAGATCTGCTGTCAGAATGGCTCATGAAGCAGATCAGATGCTGGTATGTTGGAGCCAATAGGGTGGATGCTGCTGTGACAGAGGAGCCAATAGGGAGGAGGCTGCTGTGACAGAGGAGCCAAAAGCGGATAGCCGACAAACTATCCCATTTTGTGTTCCACGACTTTGGATCACTACAATTGCACACATCGTGAATGCTGATGGACATATAAAAACAAATGTTTGACTTGAATGTCGTCACAGGCTAGTTAACCTCATCCAAGAGCATTTAATGCTACAGGTTTAAAGGCATTAGCGACATTGGCGTAGCTGTGACTGGCCCTGTTCCAATAAGTGAAAAGCGTCTAATGTGCTTCAAAGGAGATCGATTGCAGTATTCTGTACAGGAGTACTGCACGGACGAGTCATGTTTTCTATGCCGATGTTTAAATGTCTTAATTTCACTCTAGGTTGAGTTCTACAATTGTGATTCCAGTTTCACTCTCAATTAGTGCCATAAAATAGATTTTTTTAAATGCTGAATGTTTCTCGTTCAATCTTAAGGAAATGGCAAACTTTGGGAAACTTAAGTCCATTATCTGAATGCTGACGTGAAAACAAATCCTCTGCTGAAAGAAGCTGTCATGAATTTAAATGTTATCATAAATGTAGTATTGTCAAATCACTTTGCGTGAAAGAATGCATTGTTTGAACATATGTGGTCAATGATGTCGTTGCTGTATGGATATGCAAGTACCTTTTTTGAAGTTGAAAACCAGCATGATTTTGCACAATAAAAACATACCACTAAATATATATTTTTCCCCAGATCATTTTTAGCCTTTGTACAAGGTCAATTTTATACTTAGACAAGTCTATCCCGATCTTTCTATTCAACAGTTGGACGACAGGACCCAGCAGGAGTTTGTAATAAATTTATTTGTGTGTGAGTTGGAGGCCGTGGAGGCAGGGGGCCCGGGTCTATCCGTCCCCTGCCTCTTGCTCTTGCGCTCGAAGGAAGCTGGCCTTTTTCTGGGCGACGCGGTCCTTCCTCTGAGCCAGAGACAACTTGGCGCGGTTCCACCTGCGGGGGACGGGGGGGCACAAAGAGACCATTAACATTCTGGCCATCAGCAGGAGAACGACCACCACCACCGTTATTCACTGGTTCAATATATACACTGGGGGGACGTTTTTACTCTATAAACAGGGCCTGAAATGCTGGGGATGAATATCAGGGTTATGTCAATATGCATTTGGGACTGACCTCTTCTTTTTGACGTCTTTTTTTGGTTTCTTTTCGTGAATTGGATTTGCTCTGATGCTGGCGTGTGCTTTTTTGTACATTTCTTCTACCTAGAATTGAACAAAATAAAAAAGACTGGTTAGGGACCGAAAAACAACTAGAGAGCAACTAGAGAGAAAAACGTCTCTCTCTCTCAGCCCCGTCTGTCCGATGGCGTGGAGAGAATGAAAGACTTATAAAAACATGTAGATTATACAAAACAGCAACTTGAGAGAAGTCTCTCTCTGCTTCTCTCAGCCCCGTCTTGAAAGGACAGTAAGCATCAGCTAGTGCAAATGAAGGACCAACTACATTTTGCTCAGCATAACGTTAACATCATCAAGAAGCAGAGAACTTAATACAATCTACAAGATTATTACAGTAGCCATCAGCCAGATTTAAGCGGCCATTTCAATCCAAAACCTAATGGAATCCTCCATCATAAACGTGTTTTTCTGGGCTTACTGTGTCTGGCGCGACTCCGTTCTTGATGAACCTGGAGAACTGCTTCTTGTAGGCGTCTTCGTCCTCCTCCATCAGGTAGGTCATGTAGTTGGACACGTTCATGCCCATGATGTGTTTCCGGTGCAAGTCTGCGTTGAACTCTTTGCTCTCCACATCATAACCAGGGAACCGTTTTAGACTGAAAAACACAAATAAGAACCCAAAAGTTTAGTTTGAGACTATAAAAATCTATACAATTCGTTACTAACCCCTTTCCACCAAGAAAAAAATAGATCCTTATATTTAATTTGTCTAGTATCAACTAGGGGTGTGAACGGTTACACGACTCCTTTTTAGGAGGAGACATTACGAGATAGAAATAAAGAAATAAATGGAGAAGAATAAGGCGAAGGAAAAGGGTCCTAGTGAAAATGCAGAGAACACAAGAAGACATTAGAAACCATTATAGTCAATGTAGGCTATTCCACTGGATACGGCAGCGGCACGGAACCGTCACCACACCGGCACTACTTTTTTTTGAAAGTTGCCGGTTCGCAGCCGTGTCTCAGAACACTTTTACAGCCATTCAGTTTATGATGTTTACAATCTTTATTCATTAATTGCGCCGCGGCCGAACTGACGCGGATATTCTCTGATATTATGTAAGCATGAGCACCGCGGAAACCACTGCTGTCAAAAGACGCTGATCCATTTTCACTGTTGCCGCGAGTTGCTCTAGTTCCACCTCCACGGCCCTGCAGCGGGCAATTATCGGACAAGATTGTCCCATAGTGTGTGGTGTTCCGTCTTGTGTTCGAATCTCATGTATTTGTATTTACGATCGGAGAGCAACAAATGGGCTGAGATTCTCTTTATGTGTGTGGTGTACATCCGACTCAAAAATCGCATAAGATTAAAAAATCTTGTAGTGTGGGACAACTGCGTTGTCCATTTAGGGAACCTGACAAACTGTAGCCCACTGTTCTTATGGTTTCCTCGACGATCGTATGAGGCATTGAAGCAGTTTTTAACGCAGCAGTTATTTCCAGGCATTGTTAAAATAGTACAGAATTGCAACAACCTCCTCTGCTAGCAGCTACCGTGTCAACAATAATGCAAAGCTCAGCTGCACTCGGAGGGGCGTACCTTCCAACATGGCGGAAGGGGGGGGGGGGGGGGGGGGGGAGTGAAACTTACGTGTTACATGACGTAATGCCCGGTGGTCAGTTACCCAACATTTATCACGTGCATTTCTTAGCGCATTAACGTTGTCAAAGTGGAACATTTGTAGCTTTATTAATCTCCAAATAAATAGTATGTGTTAATTTTGATTGAAGATTTACAGATTTTTCCTAAACGGTTATGATTTACTAACCGGTTACACGTGTATACGTTCACACCCCTAGTATCAACTAATTTTAATTTAGTTTTCAATAATTAATTTTTTTGAATAATGTTTAGCCCCCTCAAATACAAGGTAGTCACCTAATTAAATGAGGGAGTTCAGTGATACTACGACAATGCTCCTACAGTACTGTTCAGTTCATCCTGCTTCTCTCAGCCCCGTCTTGAAAGGACAGTAGGCATCAGCTAGTGCAAATGAAGGACCAACTACATTTTGCTCAGCGTAACGTTAACATCATCAAGAAGCAGAGAACCTATGATGCTAGGAGACGTATGTACGGGCTTAGGACTGCTTTTGAGAATGTCCTAAAACGAGGTTGCTAGAAATGGCTGCTACCGCACTGAATTGCCAACGTAAGTAACCAAAAGCTTCTCAGGTCAGGATTGTTTATAGGGGCAGCATGCATCACGCGTGCAACACCATCCTTCAAATCAGATATGGGTCACTTTTGTGTATGGGTTTCTAGTCCCAACCCTTTGAATCTCTCCTTGACAGGTGATTGTGTATCGTAGGCCAGACAGCTTGGCTCTTCCCACGTTCACGTCGGACATGAGTTGTGAAACAGTGACGTGGGGCTCTTCTCGTACCTGTGAGGAATAGCGAGCCCTCCGTCCACCGCACCCTTCAGCGCTCCGAACACCTTGTTGCCCGTGGTGGTCCTGGCCAGGCCGGCGTCCAGGTAGCAGGTGAACGCCCCCGGCTGTCCGTCCACGCTCTCCACGTTGAACTCGTCGCCCGTCACCTCCACCTGCCCGTCGTACACTTGGTCCAGCCCGAACTTGCTGAGGAGCTGGTGGGGATCAGAAAAAAAAGAGAACGGGTTTAAGCAAACATGTTACCAGACCCAACTTCCAATGATAAATCTATGAAAGTAACAAAATCCATGGCAATATTAGCAGTAGCAGCCATCTAAAATAAACATAACACTATATAACCACTATTCAACCATTAAAAACTGCCTTCATCAGCCACAGTCAACAGACGAGGCATCGGCCAGTTTAAATGCATATTGCTGGTGTCAGCACCAACGCACTCTAAAGCGATTGTGTCCCTTACCCTGCGAGCCAGCAGCAGGCCGGTGCAATAGGCCGCAGCATAGTTGGTCAGGCCGACAGTGATGCCATATTTGGGCAGCTCATGGGAGTAGGCTGCAGCCACTATGTGGTCACCCTCGATCTTTGCATAAGCAATCTGCAACAGATGGCGTGGAGAGAATGAAAGACTTATAAAAACATGTAGATTATACAAAACAGCAACTTGAGAGAAGTCTCTCTCTGCTTCTCTCAGCCCCGTCTTGAAAGGACAGTAAGCATCAGCTAGTGCAAATGAAGGACCAACTACATTTTGCTCAGCATAACGTTAACATCATCAAGAAGCAGAGAACTTAACACAATCTACAAGATTATTACAGTAGCCATCAGCCAGATTTTAACAGGCCACATCGTATCTCCTCCATTCGTTATCAACTATTATTAGTGTGGTTGTTTTCTCTGCTATTTTACCTGGCAACAAATGTCCCTGTTGGAGAAGCGGACGATCATGCGGTACTTGGGTGTGTTGTACTTGTTCTTGTCTTGGATGACCAGACGTTTGCGGGCAAAGAAATCCGTCTTCCCCTCTGTCAGATTGAGGAAAACAAACATATCAGGTTAATATTTCTGATTTAATTTGCTTAGCAGTTGAGATTGCACACACAAATACTGTTTATACTATTGTACAAGGTAATCCTTGTAGTCCTACAGTAGTTATTTTGTTTATCCTGCTCCTCTCAGCCCCGTCTTGAAAGGACAGTAGGCATCAGCTAGTGCAAATGAAGGACCAACTACATTTTGCTCAGCGTAACGTTAACATCATCAAGAAGCAGAGAACCTATGATGCTAGGAAGCGTACGTACGGGCTTAGGACTGCTTTTGAGAATGTCCCGAAAAAAAAAAAAGGTTGCTAGAAAGGGCTTGCAATAACAACCGCAGTTAATTGCCAACTCAAGTAACCAAAAGTTTTTTTTTACAAATAAGATCACATTATATTTCAAGCCGGTTATACCTCCAGGCAAAGCTAACCACTTCTACCCTCTCCCTGCTCAGTGTCTCGCTCAGGCTAGTAGGCCTGTGTGGCAGCTCACCTCTCCTCCTCCTGAACTTCACCTGGTACCTCTTGAAGTAGGCCTTGTTCTTTACCACTTTGACAAAACCCTGCAGTCATAGAAACATCATGGATTAGCACGCATTCTGCACACGTTCTGTCTGTAACAAGCCATAGCATTCAAGACCAGCATTAGTGGTGTACATTCTGAAATCGTCACAAGAATTACAGTTCTATCCATGATATCAACTGGTTATGAATAGCCCACTGTTATCTAGCTGTTAACTAAGTTATCATCATTATTATTCGGTATGAAAGGTCCCAACAGCTGGGGAGAAGGCCACCAGTCGTGCCAGGAGCCCCAGCGCCACGCTGGAGGCTGGAGGACGGCATTTTGCCGAACCGGAAAAAAAATACCGTCGCCACATCCAACACCATCCGACCATCTATCGAACATAAACATCAGTCTAACAGCCCAAACTATATACGAAAGGGTAACACGTGTTCATCTGGATCATAGTTACACCATAAACGTACCATTTTGAGGGTATTTGTTCTCTCCTTCTTCGGGCACGGGCGATATGTACTCGGAAATGCGAAATTTGTGAATGTGTCGTGTATGGCCGCGACGGAAGTGGGTCAGGTAGCGGTACTAATCAACAGCGCCCTCTGTTGGACCGGGTGAGCATAGGACAGGTCACCAATAGGGGGCAGCAATGCATTTAAAACAACGAACTTCAAAAGTATTCAGGGGCTTATATAGAGGGGCTTATATTATTATTTTGGTACATTAATGTGTCCATCCAATTTTGGTAGGCAGTAAATCCACTGTAAGGTCAGGCATAGTGGCGGATCTTTCCTAATTTTGAACTTGCAGAAGAATGAAACAGCACAGATCACGTGACGGCCTACTCTCACAAAAATAAGTCTATCAGTGAAAGAGAGATGGGAAAAATATAACGAAATGTAGCCTACTTAGATGGTTGCAATGCAAAGTCATAAAAACATTATTTCGTTATTTAACTGTATTTAGGGCAATCCAAATATTCCCCCGAATAGCCATGATGCGAACACTCTAAGAAACAGTTTCTACGGTCATTCCTAAATGAGGACGACGTAACTCACAGGGAGCACAGAGGTCAACAGGATGTGTTCAGATTTATTACAACTTGACAAATATCCCTGTCAACTTGTGTGTGTTTAAGTGGTTGGAATCACGGAACGGCCACTGTCGAAAGCAATAAACCATACACAGAACATCAACACACAGCGGGTAGAGATTACGTGTTCTGAATTGTTGATTCACCTCAGAAGAAGTTGTCCTTATACATCAGTCATTGAAAGCAGTTTGGAACTACTTTATCACCGTGGAACTGGAAATATATATTTTAGGAGAGGCTTTTATCCATTGCAACGGACAGTACAGTGCATTGGGAAACATGTGATTGAGGAGCAGGCAGGTGTTCAGCCCCGTGCCCAAGGACCTCGAGGGAGACCGCAGACATCAGGGCTCAACCACCAACCCTTCGGCTGGACCGTCCTGCTCAGGCTTTTTTTTTTGACTGCATTTATACAGTGCTTTTCGAACCAGTGGCCACTCAAAGCGCTGTACGATATCGACTAACATTCACCCATTCATGCACACATTCACACCCTGACGGCGGTGTCAACCAAGGAAGGCAACAACCAGCTCGTCTGGAGTGAGTCAGGGTGAGGCGTCTTGCTCAGAGACACTTTGACACTCCGCTAGGAGGAGCTTGGGATCGAACCAGCAGCCTTCCAGTTTCCAGCCAACCCCCTCTTCCTCCTGAGCCATGTGCCACCCCAGTTGATTTTATAAACATGTCATGTTAATGAAGAGCAGTGTTGTGCATGAACTAGTTCAAAATAACTAGTTCATTGAACAAGTTCATTTTTCTATGAACTTTGAACTGAACTGATTTCGTGACATTCTGAATTGATACTTAGGTCCAGATGACATGTTTATTAAATAAATTTAATGCCTTAGTTGTGATGAATGAAAAAGGTGTGCAAATAATATCCACAACAATTTTAGATGGTAGTGATGGGCAGCTGATAATGGAGAGGATTCATTTTAAAAGATAAGCACAGAAATATTCACTCCCACAGTTTTTCCTCGGTTTCTAAAACAACTGTTAATGAACTGAACATGAACTAGTTCAAAACTGAATTGATGAACTATGAACATGAATTTATTCATTTTCTTTGTATGAACTGAACATGAACTAGTTCAAAACTGAATTGATGAACTATGAACATGAATTTATTCATTTTCTTTGTATGAACTGAACTTTGAACTTGTTCACGTGAAGTGTGAACTTGCACAACACTGATGAAGAGGCTAGTCGGTAACACACAGCTCTCTAAAGTGGAATAGCATCCAATGTTAGTGCAATGAAGAAAGATTACGTTCCAGTACACTGTAAAAAATAAAAATTGAATTCAACTTGAAATTTCAAGGCAACTGTCTGCACAGGATTTCGGGGTTTTCATGTCAACTCAAACTTCTACGTTTTGAAGAAAATATCACACAGTTGTGCCAACTTAATTCTTATAGTTTTACCAGCTAATTTCAAGACCAAAAGTTTTTTTGGTCCAAATAACTTGTCTTTCATAACAATGAAAGTTTCAGAAATCTAGTTGTACACACTAAGAATTCTAAGTCAATATTATATTGAATCATTCATGTGTAAAAACATCCATTTTGAGTTCTTCTTACAAAGGAAATCCTATTAACAATTACACAAATGGACTATAAAACAACTTTTTCATTTTAAACCATTTAGCATGTTTATTTTTCACCATGAGGGTAATAAACAGCTTTAAAACTTAGGATGCCATAGGATTCATAGGATCCCATATGTGACATGCCGGCTCTATGCATGCAACATAAACTGGGGAGACCATGCTGTTTCAACAACAATAAAGAATTTATTTTGAAATAAATATAATAAGAATATGTGGTGCAAGTCAGTATAAATAAAAGTAACCAAAAAGGTAATGCGAAGATCAGTCCATGTGTTACAAACAAAGGAACAAAGAAAATCTAATGCCTGGAGGAGGGAGAAGCCAGGTCTGTTGTCTGGGCAGGCTCTATATACTGCGGTCCCAGTCCAACCCACACTTGCCGACAATCTCCTAATTAGTAGGGAGAGCAACACAGGCATACAAACAGCAGGGGTGGGGTCAAAGACCCACCTGGATCGTCACATCCTCCCCCTTAAAACAGAAGCCCACCTAGATGGAATTCTGTACCAAATAAACAATCAAAACAATCAAAATAAATCAATCAATAATCAAGCCAAAACAAGTAGAAACAACCAAAAACAACAAAAACTCAACCACCACCAGCTATCTCCAACCAACACTCATACACACTACCACTCCTCTCGCCCACCAGTCTCTGGACCTCCTGTCCCACAGCAAAACTGGGCCCAAGCACTTTAAGAGGGACAGGGGAGGAGTGAAATAATAACATGCATGAAATCAACCACCTATTCCACCACCTCCGGGCGCTAGCGCATGGGAAGTTGGAACCATAGGATTAAATTTGTATTTGTTTATTTTGCCAACTCAGTTTATGGAGTGAGATTGAGAGTGTGATCAACTTTTAACCAGAAATGTTTGGAAGTTAGTTCAGCTCAAATAAACAGTTTACAGTGCAACTTGTAGTTTTATGTTCACTCAATGTAAAAATCATTTTAAGCAGCAATTTCAAGTTATCGTTTTTACAGTGTAGGCCTTAATAAATCATCTAAAACAAGCAATCCACTGCCTGTTAAGATATGGTGTGAAGAAACAGATTCCTTGAAATGACAAACCACAGAAGTTGAGCAAAACGTCTCAGCCCATGAAGGACAAGGGGAAGCAGTGTCTTCTGCTTTTCTGTTAAAAACCCATACCATACCCCACAGTCATTCTAGGTATGCATTTGCGGCATCAGATAGGAAAGTCAAAGTCACTCATCTGTACGATAGCTATATATGCAGCCAATGGGTCACTGGGCAGAAGTGATTTCACAATGAGGAAAATCAAGATGTCTTGTCATCCCTCCACAGCAGTCGTTTTCTGTGTAAAACCGTCGGACTGGAGTCCAAAATTATATCAACCTTCAAATCTTGCTTTTCACACCCAAGAAGATGCCTCACCCAATCCTCTCCTCTGACTCCGAGCCGTACGATTCAGGGTTGGACTCACAATGTCCACAGCCTACCTGTGAGCCTCCTAGAGCCGATCAGATATAGCCCATGGATTCAAACGTTCCTTTGGATAAAAATGACTCTTATATAAAAATACTGAATGATGAGGCCCATTCTGACAAGGAGTGCATTACGGCTCAGTCAAGGTCAGATCTGAGAATACAGAAGACCGCCCAGAAGCAGAAGTGCCAAAGATGGTGAGGAGATGCAGTGGCTTCTTTGTGAAAGCAACCATATACTTTACTATTTTCCCATGATCAGATGTTTCACACGCCTGTTGCCTTATCAGACAGAATAACGCCACAGATTTCAGCACAAAGGGACACTGTTTCATGAGGGGGAGGATAGCCTCCCCTTCAAGTGTTTCTTCACATCCTTTTAAAGTTTTTAGTGTCCAACTGAATTGAAAACACATGTAAGTCATGATGTATGATTTAAGCATGTTCTACTTTTAATGCTAACAATAGCACACACACACACACACACACACACACACACACACACACACACACACACACACACACACACGCACACACACACACACACACACACACGCGCGCGCACACACACACGCACACACACACACACACACACACACACACACACTTTGCGCTGACTATCAGATCACACATAGCATACACTGAGCAGCAAGTGGCAAAACCCTCATGGTCCTGACCATGGTTCCTGACCCCTGACCTCTGTAACAGCACTCTCCACAATGACCAGGAAGCAGCGAGCAGGTTTCCCCTCTTCCGCAGGCCTCCGTTTCTAGTAGAGGTTCACTCCTTAGTATTGGAGAGGGAATTTACAACCACCAATACGCGGATGGCTAAACAACGGGGGCCCCCTGGATCTCGGTGATGGATGAGGCCCTTCAACAGAGTTGATTTGTGGACTGTTTACAACGCAGTGTTAAAGATCGGTTGCGTGTTGTGTTCACATCTTTGTTGCTGTTGGTTTTGCTTTTGTTATGCTTTGTTTTGTAACTGATGGTGTTGAAAACTTGCTTGACCATGCATTTCTGAAGGGGTTGAGTGGAGAGGCCTACTAGTGAGCAGGTCTTCTTGTTACTCATTTTGATATACAGCATGAATCAACTGCGACACCCATATTACTCATTACATAACCATTACACACATCTTTGTGTGATCACATTTCTTATCGGCCGGTCATCAATCAGAAATATGTTTCAAACGCGTGAAAACATGACGGTAAGGAGAAAAAAAAGAAACAAAGAGAAAGAAACTGCCTTGTGGTCAAGAGTGGCAGTTAATCACTCTGTGTGTTCACACACTCAGTCACTATCTGGCGGCTGCAGTCCAGCTGAGGTGCGGAGACGGCTGCGGGCATACAGACGTAAAGGAAGCAGGACTGAATCTGTATGCAGATTCAGAAATATGAGGGAGGGGGCCGGGGGAGGAATCTGTGGAGGAATCCGACTTTTATAGTGCGGTCGGAGGTCTGGCGGCAGAGGAAACTGTGAAGCAGTGAGATAGCACGATCTGTTGGCTTGTTGTTTTTATTCAAATGTCACAAGGGGTTGAAACGGTAGAGGTAATGATGTGGCAAGTTTACCACTGGGCGACATGAACACTACAGGCCATAGAAGAAGATTATGAAAAGTTAAACTGTTATTCATCATGTGTGATGCTGTCTTTCAAGCAATATTATCAAACCAAATGTGAGGTTTCTGGAAAGAAAGGAATCGTTAATGTAAACATCAAACAAACACAGTGGGCACTTTGGTTCTTTGTCATTTTTATAGGCCGGTTAGCTGGTTAGTTAATTGTGGCAATTGCCATTATGTGTACATTATTGCCAAAACCATCAGACTACTAATCTTTGTATAACAAACATTCACGAATGGATCAGTAATTATTAAAATTGAAAATAAAAATAACAAAACAGGAATTTATAGAGCATTGTATATATACGTTTTCTTACGTTATATAATATTTTTTCAGGTGTACAGTAAGAGGCGAGATCATTTATCCAGTGTCTTGGGGATGGTTAATCTGTCGATTTCCAATTTATTAGAATACATTTTTTCACTGCAGTGCTGGCAAGTAGAATAAAGTATTTCTTGTAGTGATTAACATCAAATCTCAAATCTCTTAATATCCATATTCTAGGGTCCTACTCAATTTGCAAACGGAGATCACCTTCATTGGCTTTACATCGCTGACACAAGGGAGAAATAGTATTGTCGAATTTATGTAATCTGTGAGGCATGTAATATAGTCTATAGTCCAATACATTGAATTGGATTTGCCTATGCTTTGTGGACATTAGCACAGTATGTGCCTGCTTCAATATTTGAGGAAAATATATTCCGTGCAGTACCAGCTATAACAAACCACAGCAACCCTCTTCAATAGCCCAACCATATTTTTATCCCTGCTTGGAAAATATGGCATCCCAGCTGATAACATGAGGGAAAAATCTCGAAGCAACAAACATCCACAAATAGAATTGGTATTCAACCTGCTGCAGAGAGATTTAAGAAGTAAGAACAGTCAAGGCATTCATGTTGTATTTTCCACTCTATTGGTTTCCTGTTCTGAGTTTGATTTTAACAGTATTTACAGACATGTGTGCTTCTCATTTCTCTGTGGCCATTCTCACACTTCCCTTGCAACAAGCAAGAGACATGATGTGAACACAACAGAGTGGTGGAAAGGAAGAGAGAGGTACTCAGGTACCTCGGGTACTTCAACACACACACACACACACACACACACACACACACACACACACACACGCACACGCACACACACACACACACACACACACACACACACACACACACGCACACACACACACACGCACACACACACACACACACACACACACACACACACACACACACACACACATTCAAACAGCAGTCTCAGCATGAGTTATTTTGAATTTAGCTTTGATATTTCAGCAGGATACCAAATCACAGATAAAAGCTATTTTTATGACAAACAGAGAATAGCATTATAGAAACCTGACACATTATGGTGTCATTTAACCTGCTTTCTACTTTATTCATCAGGTTGGAGATGAGCCTAGGAGCAATGGAGCAATGACTGTCGTTGATAAAGAGAGAGAGAGAGAGAGAGAGAGAGAGAGAGAGAGAGAGAGAGAGAGAGAGAGAGAGAGAGAGAGAGAGAGTGTGTGTGTGTGTGTGTGTGTGTGTGTGTGTGTGTGTGTGTGTGTGTGTGTGTGTGTGTGTGTGTGTGTGTGTGTGTGGAAGAGAGAAAGAGGGGGAGAGAGCGAGAGAGAGAGAGAGAGACGGGAGGGATTTAAGTCTTAAAAACTGAATCTCAACCTTCTGCAAATGAGAAGTTAGAGAACTTCTAGTCGCTTGGACACCATCTGCTGTGAGTATATGAGTATGGAAACCTGTGTCGCTATGTCAACTAACACAGGTTCTCTCGCTGCAGCTGCAACAAACAAATCATTTCTCAGGCAAAGAAAAATCGATAATACGGCTTTGCTTTCGCAATGATTTTAATCAATTTGGGGCTTTTTTTTTTCCAAACTTTTGATTTTGGTGAGTCGTTAAAACAGTAGAGTAGGCCTACGGGTGATTTTAAAGATAATACCCGGCGGGGCATTAATGATGTCAGACAATAAGGCTTAAGTTATTGGATAAAGAGTGGCTGTGGTAAGGGATACCTCGGGTCCCCGGTCGCAGGCTGTCGTGCAGACTGCTGCCCGGTGACCTAGTCGCGTGTCATCAACAGGACACCCGCTCCTACAGGTGTCGCTTTACAGGAACAAACGGGTCATTATCTAAGAGCTGAGATCAGCACATCCATTAACCTTCCCAAAACTTATTTGATCTAAATATCTTGCCACAGATTGTCAGTGTTGAGTTAATCGTTAAATTATCAAGAAAGGGGTAGATTAGCCCTAATTCATTTTGAGAGGATAGGCTTCAAATCGTGTTAATCTTTCAAAATCGAATCATCAAATCAAATGACAGTTAATTGCTAAAAAGCCATAACAATAAAAAACAACAACAATAGTGGCTGTCTATATTTAGTAAGCATAAGAAGTTATTTGGAACAGAATAGCTTTGTTTCTTCATACAACCCCTCAGGGATCTCTGTTTTGGCCACCTGCCCGACAACACCTGGTAGACGAGGGGTTGTTTTGCGCATGCGTAATCGAAAGCCAAAAATCCCGATGCCGGATCGCCTGACAACCAATGGTGTTTAAATCTCTCCAGTGACAGAGGCAGAGCGGTGTGCAGAAGGCCCCCGACCCACGAGGAAGAGCCACAGAGACCCCCAGAGAACACCACCATGCCTCGGTCCTTCCTAGTGAAGAGTAAGAAAGCCCACAGCTACCACCAGCAGCGGTACCTGGAGGACGACTTCATCAGGCTGGACACCGTGCTGGCCTATGCCTGCGCAGGTAGGTCCCGTTAACTAGCCTAGACATCAGAATCAGAAGTACTTTATTACATCTAATTGTACAAGTGCACGAGTAGCCTACAAGCTTGGTTCCTCAACAGCCACACAGCAGCAACAATACAAGATAAAGTAAATTAGTGAAATAAAAATATCTAAAATTAAGTAGCAAAAGTGGTCGTGGTACCAGCTACAGGAAGATGTATTTAAATAATCTTGTTTTTCTTGGGTTGGTTTCGGGGTAGTGAATTCCTCCAGGAGCCTGACTGCTTGGGGGAGGCTATATATGTTATAAATGGCTTTATGTCTAGTCTTCTTATAGCCTAAATAACCACATGAACCCATCATGTATTTATTATTCATTTAGGCCTATGTTCTACAGTAGTTCAAATGCATTTCTTTACACTGCAGAGCTTGCATTGCGCGTCATTGTATCCATGCAGTACCAGTCATACACTATCTCTGGGTGTTTCACCAGAGAACAAAGCCACGGTGGAGTTTGAGGGAAGTCTGGAGGCGCAGGAGGAGGCCCGCCAGCGCCAGGCCCGGCTGTCCCCGGAGTCCCGGGTGGGGCGCACGGCCCACCCCTCGTCCTGCTCCCCGCGGAGCTACGAGGGCAGCGTGTGTGACCGCTCCTCCTCCTCCGACTACGACCTCTGGCGTCCCCCGTCTCCGTCCTCCTCCCCAGGTAAATGTAAATAGGAATAAGCTTTGTGGCAATGAATACACTTGATAATACCTTTTTTGAGGGTGGATTCCAATAAATAAATGAATAGGCCTAATCTATTTCTACTTTAAAATAAAGTAAAAGGTAATTTAGTGACAAATGAATTCCTGGAAGCAAATCTATAGCAAATCCAGGTACTCGTCTGTTCTTTCTTGTAGGCCTATACATATTCAAACCGTCACGTAGGCCTACTGTCATACAATAAAACATGTTTAAATCTGATTTAAGACTCAGAGAGTCGCTCCGTAAGGACCGTGGACGACGGCCACCACTTTAACAGCCCGTTCGCTCCCTACGCCGCCTGGACGTCGTTCCCCGGATCGGAGATGAGGCACCTGGTCGAGAGGACCTACCAGCACGTCCAGAGGCCCCGGGAGCCCGACTCACCGGTCAGCCTCTACGGGCCCGACGACCACGGCCCCGCCGACCCCCGTTACGCACCGCAGCAGGGCGCCCTGCACGGTGGATGTTACCCGGACTATGCTTCCACCGCCGCGCGCAAAACATACCGGATTCAGGACGAGGAGGTTTACCTAAACCTCAAGCAGAAGCCGAAGGAAATTAAATCGGAACATGATCTGAGCTGTCCCAACACCGAGGCAGCGAACGGCTCCTACACATGCATCAAGTGCTGCAAGGTGAGACCCCGTCTTAAAACGTCAAGATTAAAACGAACACACTTTTTGTTGTTGTTGTTGTTGTTGTTGTTGATCATGGTTTGATATCGACCTGTGTCTTCCCCCTGTCCCACAGGTGTTCTCCACGCCGCACGGCCTGGAGGTCCACGTGCGCCGCTCGCACAGCGGGACGCGACCCTTCGAGTGCGAGATCTGCGGGAAGACCTTTGGCCACGCGGTGAGCCTGGACCAGCACCGGGCCGTCCACTCTCAGGTAGGGACCGGGGTACCCACCCGTACGAGCTCTATCGGGTTATCCCCTGACAGTGTCCACTAACGCCACCTGTGATCCCCATAGGAGAGGAGCTTTAACTGTAAGATCTGCGGGAAAAGCTTCAAGCGCTCGTCCACGCTGTCCACGCACCTGCTCATCCACTCGGACACGCGCCCGTACCCGTGCCAGTACTGCGGGAAGCGCTTCCATCAGAAGTCCGACATGAAGAAGCACACCTTCATCCACACAGGTGAGACCCACGCGCCGTGATGTGGTCGATGTGACATCCAAACCGAGCATGTCTATTTATTAGTACAAAAATCCACTAGAAAAACGGATTATTTTAAAGCATATTTCTTATTTACTTTATCTTGTATTGACGTTACTATGTGGCTGTTGAGGAACCAATAAGCCTACGATTTGTACTTGTGTGTACTTGTACAATAACATGTAATAAAAGTATTTCTGATTGTGATTCTGATGAGGCCGTGGACTGACGGGTGGATGTTTATATTTGTGGGTCCTTGCAGGGGAGAAGCCCCACAAGTGCCAGGTGTGCGGCAAGGCCTTCAGCCAGAGCTCCAACCTCATCACGCACAGCCGCAAACACACGGGCTTCAAGCCCTTCGGCTGCGACCAGTGTGGCAAAGGCTTCCAGCGGAAGGTGGACCTGCGGAGACACAAAGAGACGCAACACGGACTGAAGTAAGAATTGACGCACTGATTGCGCACCTGAACCGCACGGAGCGTCTTTAACGTGCGGGCCTCGGAGCCAGAGAGCCCGGGACGCTGAGCAGACTATAGGGCCCTCCGGGTCTAAAGTCTTTATTCAGGCCTGTTATCGAGGCCCCGTTCTGCTCTGTGGTGAATGCAGGGCTGGAGACTGTTATGTATTAATTATTATTAGTTGTCTATGTATGACTCTAGCCTGTAGGCCCTGAACACCTGCTCTTGGATTTAGAATTGTGTCCCTTAAAGAAAAGCACATATTTATAGCGGAGAGAATATTTACTTTGCCGTTTTAATTTATTGTATTTTTTCATGTAGGATCCATATGGTTAGTCCTCCTTGTTTATTTTGAAATGTATTGAATTAAACTTTGTTCTAAAATATGACCAAATCTCGTACCATTATTTCCAACAAACACGACCACAACGTAAGGGGTGCTCAAGAAGGATAGGATGTACGGACGTTCATGGACGTTTCAACAGACAGGGCTCCTTAACAAATAACGTTATGACCCCAAACCTTTCATGTGGAGAGGTCCGTAGAAAAGGCAAAGGTTTTCGTAGCAGTATATGGCGGAAGGCGTTATCACTAGGGCCACATGACATGGCACCGTCAGCTCATATTAATCATGTCACTCCTCATATTCACAACACAATATTCGTTGGCGCAGTCCCCAAAAAAATAGCAGGCTTAAAGTTTTTCTAAATCCTGATCGCCTGTGCTGTCTATCCCAGAAGGTTGGCTGTAAAATGGCTGCATTTACAGCCTGTTTATATCACTGTAAGGCTATCAGGCCCTTGCTTTGGGAAAAAAAAAAAAAGATTTGCACACAAATCAACTCCAAAACAAACAACGGAACTCAACGAGCGCGAGGAAGGACCTGACATTTATTGGATCACATCCGAGGACCAACACGTTGCCTACCAATTTTTTATTTTTATTGCATATTACTGTCCATTATTCGTTGACACCGTCATTGCAAACCAAAAGGTGTGCCAGTGTGTGTGTGTGTGTCAGCGCGCCAGGGTCCTGAAGAGTTGGAGTATAGTCAACAGGTCTGGTCGCTGCAGACTAAACTCCCGCAGCAGCATGTTGACGTGCTGCACGGCTCCTGGGCCCTCCAGGGCCCCTCGCACCGCGGCCGACACCTCCGTTAACCTTACCACACACACAGACAGACACACGCACACGTTTTTTTATTTTCACACAAACAATTATTAACCGTGCAGACAGAGACAGAATCCGCAGCGTCAACGCAGAAAAGACACGAGAGGAAAGCATTGGCACGGCATTGATTTGCTCTACATCCTTCCCAATCTCTCTACAACTGAAATTATTTTATTCTTTAAATTTAGAATTCCTCTTTTGGACCTTGCACCTTCACAATGCCTCAACACTATTTACTTTTTACTTGCGCATTGCATATTTTAAGTTTTTTTTTTTTCCTATCTATTGACGGAGGAGCTCTGGGCCGAGGCCCCGCCCCTCGCCTCTACCTGTCTACAGGTGACTGTTGTCCATCCCCTGCCTCACCCCCCGGGGTCTAGTGTTGCGCCATCCATTATTCAGCCGGCCGCGACAATAGCGAGCTGAAGTCGAGCACAGCTGCCCGGCAGCAGACACATAGCGCCTGCGAACAAATTATTCATGACGGAGAGACGCGGTTGGAGTCTGATATGTGTGGGGATGTGTGCAGTAGAAGAGTTTGATGTGTGTGGGGAAGTGTGCAGTTTAAGAGTTTGATATGCGTGGGGATGTGTGCAGTATAAATAAAGAGAGAGAGAGAGAGAGAGAGAGAGAGAGAGAGAGGGAACAATAGAAGATCCGATTATGAATGTAGTCCAATGAAGAATATTGACCAAATTGGCACTTGTCATATAAAACGATAGCATCAACAATAGATTAAAAAAAATTCAAGTGGTCTTGCATAATTTTAGTTTCTGAAAGAAGAAAACATGTGTATAATTAAGAATAAAAAATAAAGTGGAACAAAATGGGCATGAAATAAATGCAATTCAGGTCTAAAACAACATCATGGAGCATGGAGTCCAATCTG
Source organism: Micromesistius poutassou (assembly GCF_964030765.1). NCBI lineage: Eukaryota > Metazoa > Chordata > Actinopteri > Gadiformes > Gadidae > Micromesistius > Micromesistius poutassou. The sequence continues at coordinate 14,896,757 of NC_140286.1, forward strand.
ATATGGGTTATAAATCAGAGTTATGTTTGGCCCTTCAGTTCCTGCTGGCCGCTTCAGTTGGGTGTCAGGTGAGATTGTTCCCATCCGCCTTTTACAAGTGGTGTTTATGGTGTGTGTGTAAAGACTTGTTTGTACAGAAAGTGTACAGGATTGCAGTGAATGTATCGTATAGTCCACATCACGGATATAGTGTGTGTGTGTGTGTGTGTGTGTGTGTGTGTGTGTGTGTGTGTGTGTGTGTGTGTGTGTGTGTGTGTGTGTGTAGGGGGGGTGTGTTGTTGGACTAGTACAAGATAAGGCACTGAGGCGTCTGTGTTTACACAGACAGGAGCAACACGGAACTGCTCATGGATACACAGTCCCAGTCAGACATATGTTACCATACCCACACACCAAGAGGCACACACACACACACACACACACACACACACACACACACACACACACACACACACACACACACACACACACACACACACACACACACACACACACACACACACACACACACACACACACACTTTGAAAATACAAAGTTAAACAAATCCTTTGTTTTTCAACGCCTCCTGAGTCATTAGAGAGGGAATAGTGAGTGTGTGCGTGGTGGTGCGTGCGTGCGTGCGTGATGTTTTATTGAATCAGATTGAATGACTTCATCGTTGTTCAGAATTAATTTATGATGCGATTAGTTGTTCAAATAAGGTTGAGGATCCCAAACAGGAACCAGACCGTAACTGTTATCCCGGGCCGTGTACCGGGAAGGACCCTCACCTCCAGCACCCTGCTCCTCCTCGCCAGCACATGGGGGACTCAAACCCTTGCACACTTTAGTTCCTTTGACCTAGAGCACATGCCTCTACCCCGTGGGGGTCAAGGACCGATTGTTTGCTTGTTTACGTATACATGCCTCACACTCAGATAGGAATCACCCCCCAACAACGACTTAAATCAGTATCATGCAACTGTATACCGCAACACACACAAACACATGAGGTGTCTGTTTAGTGTTTAGAAGAGGTTGTTCCTGAAGGGTTACCCCCCCCGGCCTCTCGCTAAAGGACAGGCTGTCCAGCTGTTAAGGTGTGTCAACATAAGTCAACATTTTCTCACACACACACACACACACACACACACACACACACACACACACACACACACACACACACACACACACACACACACACACACACACACACACACACACACAGCTGAGAAGACTTACAGGTGGAGTAGGACCACAGCTATCAGGGTCCACTCGGGGGGTCTGTGGATGATGTTGGTGTTGGTGAAACTGCAATGAAGAAAGACAATGATTAACACGTTTTAGCCAAACGAAGACATTGATTTGTGTGAAAAGCAATCTGTTCATCAGTCACTTTTTCTCAGAGCAGACTGAATTTAATGAGGAAAATGTTTTATGATCAATTATCTTGAATCATACATAATAGCTTTGGGCCTCAACATTAAAAAGCTGTTCCACGCATTAAGCACCCCCTCGTTTTAGAATTCTGTCTCACACAAATCGATGATATCAGGCACTTCCTGTTCCCATTGCATTTTGGTGACCAAATACAAGAGCCTAGCACCAGCGATCTCTGCAACTAGAAGGACGGAATGAAACGTGTTGAAAACGGTCTCCAATGAGAAATAACACACCGGCTCACTTGGAAATGAGGTCCGATGTCCAAAATTGTGAACTACCCCTTTAAGATTAATTCCCATCTGCAAAAATATGAGTCTATGGAAAGTGTTACTCTGAAAGGGTGTCAGTTATACATTATTCCAAGGACAGAACTTGAATTGGACCCATTTCCTGCCTGACTACCAGTGCATTCTGATTGGCTTATGCGGGGGTTGGGGGGCGGTCAACAGGAAGTGGTCATTGGCAGTGTTCCCGTGCCAGTGATTTAATGGCAGTTGACGCAGCAGTGCGTGAACACTGCCAAAGATTCGCTTCCAGGAATTCCTTTGTCACTAAAATTGCCTTTTACTTTATTTTAAAGTAGAAGTAGATAATTTATTTATTAGAATTCACACACAAAAAAGGCATTATCAAGTGTATTGATTTCTACAAAGCTGATTCCACCGGGCGATAATATTATATTGGACCTTAAAATGATCTATGGGAGCTTAGGATAAGCCCGAGCTATAGTTTCAAAAGAAGAGAATACATTTCCCAGAAAGCCAAGTCCCACAGTTCGATCATCAGCTGGCATATGACTTTAAGATGCATCAGAGGCCGTGTGTTTATCATAGTGAGTGTGTGTGCGGTGAGTGAGTGGAACCAACCTGAAGGTGCGGACCAGGTTGTTGAGGTGTGTGGACACGTCGGTCATGGTCAGACCCAGCGGGCCCACGATGTTCCTTAGGCTGAACAACACACACGGTCCATGATGGAAGATCATTATGGAGCATTCCAGAACAACACTTCAAATCTGCTAATGAATCTCTTATAAGATAAAAAAAAATAACTACTCTTATTGTAAACATGTAAAACATTCATAAATTAATGAATTGAATGAACAAGCATGAAAGAGACATCACTGGATCTCATTTTGTAATTTCAACACAGGTCAGATTAGCACACACATGGTAGCCTCATATTGGTTCTGATTACAGTGACCCGGGTTCCACTGCAGGCACCCAGCAGTGGCGCTGCAATTAGACCTTTCTTCTAAATCAGGAATTATACTATTTCAATGAATAAAACAAATAAATATCCTACATCATACCATCTACAATGTTTTCATTGTTATTATTGTCATTGAAGAAATACTGACAGTAAAATAGTGTTCTGCTACAGAAGAAAAAATAATGCATGATGATAATGTAGGGGCCATTAGCTCACAAATGGCTTTAGACTTAATGTAGGAAGCATGAAGACAAAATGTTCCACTTCTATGACAAACTGTCATAGAAGGTAGCCTACATATTTGATTGTGTAGAAGCAAGAAGCAGAACCTCCTGGTGAGCTGGTCCACAGTGATGCGTTTCTGGATGAGGGTCTGGGCCTGGGAGTCCACCAGGGGCAGGATGGGGTCCCTGGTATCCAGGCCCTGGGCTGTTGCCTGTAGCATCCAGGGACAAACAACAACAAGGCAGAGGGTAGGTCAGACCTCACCAGTACATGCAGGTTGTGCCTATCATATAACAGTTCAATGTATGGCAGTATAGTGCCCCCTTTTGGTTGTTGCCTCTCATCGCATGTGCCCTGAATGGCTCTGTATCACCACCCCACTCCGTGACCATCTCTCTCCCTCCCTCCCCCCCTCCCTCTCTCTCTCTCTGCCTCTCTCTGCCTCTCTCTCTCTCTCTCTCTCCCTCCCTCCCCCCCTCCCTCTCTCTCTCTCTGCCTCTCTCTGCCTCTCTCTCTCACCTGAGGGTGTCCGTCGGGCTGCTCCGTGTCCCCAGGGAGGATGCAGCTCCCCTGGTAGAACTCCTGCACGCGGAGCTCCTGCTCCCGGGTCTGCTGCTGCAGCGTGTCGTAGTCTGGGGCCGGGGCGCTGGGCCTGCCCCGTACTCCTCGCCCTCCATCCTCCATCTTGCCCGCCACCACCACCACCACCATATCCTCATCAAAATCATCCTCATCCAGCTCCTCCTCCCCCAGTCCTTCGTCTTTCTCCTCCTGTGAACCCGAGACGGGGTGAACCCGGAGGTCCGGGCCGTACAGGAACACGCGCGTCTCTTCGGTGCGCCACTCGTTCAGAGTTCTCCTCAGGCTCTCCAGAAGGTTCTGCCGGAGAGAGTTGGGCTGTGCGGGGGCGTGGTGGAGGAGGAGGCGCTCCCGTAGGCCAGCTGCGCCCCTCTTGCTCATGCCCACCTGGGTGACGTCCAGGCCCGGCGTCGGGCAAGGCCGGGCTGGCAGAGACACGTCCCGAGCTGGGTGGGGGTCCAGAGTCTGAGGGGACTCTGTCGGAGGCTTGCTCTCTGTCCCGTCCCCGGGCACGTCCTCAGGCGGGCTGCTGACCGGAGTGGTGTCTTCCGCCTGCGGTCCACCCTGCAGCGGGCCCGTGCCAGTCTGTACTGGAGCAGTGTCCTTGACCTGCTCAGCTATACTACATGACTTGAGTAGAGCTACTGCCTTCTCCACCTCCACAGACTGTGCCTGTACAGAGCTCTCCTCCTCCTCCTCCCCTGGTATCTGCTGTACATTGGGTAGGTGCGTGTGCGCTGCATCAGGGTTTATTGTCCCTCCGAGGTGCACTCCTTCCTCTGTTTTACATACGACTGAATCTCCTCCATCTTCTCCTCTCTCCTTCAAAGTGTTTTCACCTTCTTGATGCCGACTCTCCTCCTCCTCCCCCTCCCCCTCCCCCTCCCCCTCCCCCTCCTGCCTCTTTGTGTGGCCCCGCGGGTCTGTGCGCGCGGGCAGCTCACCCCAGTGCACCCTGGGTCCGGGGCGCTCGCCAGTGACCACGCTGGAGACAAAGCCCTGCTCGTCGTCACTGTCGTCGCTGTGGGGGGAGGTGGGGGCATGGTGCCCCCTGGGACGCTGGGGGTCCGAGGGCGTGCTGAGAGCCGCGGCGGGCCCCTCGATGTCCTCTTCCTGCAGACGCCTCACAGCTATCTTCACCTCGGCACCGGTGCTGCCGCTGAACGCAAGACAGCATGAATGAAGGCAAATATTAGCAGTAGTCTGCTGCCCTGCCTTCTTTTTGTTGGTTGTTTGGAATTAGCATTGAACATAAACAAGAGAAGTATATTATGAACTTTTTCGGAATCTGAAATTGACTTAAGGGTCTTCATGAAATGGAAATTGTTTAAGTTTTATTCCCAACTCCAAATAATACATTTTAGGCACAAAAAAGGTTCCACATACCCATCTCCCTTCCTCAGCAGTGTGATTTGTGGAGGACTGGCAGCGAGTGGAAGAAGGAGAAGAAGAAGAAGAAGAAGAAGAAGATGAAGGGTAAGCAAGGGTTCAAGTATGATTCATGACTTTTTTCCAACCGTTTGTAAGCTTCTAACATTACCTTTCATGGTGCCGGAGCCACAGAGGGGTGGTCGAGATCTTTAGCTCAAACTCCTTTGAGGCTTTGTAGCAGAAATTACTGCAAAAGCACTAGACACGGGCAGAGTGACACGTCAACAGTTAGCTCACACCTGTTTACACATTAACACATAACCTTTCATATCAACAGAGCTCACCTTGCGTTCAGTGATGTCGTACACTTTGTTGTTCCTGGTTGAGATTTTGAACACTTGAGTTGGAACCTACCGTGACAATAGAAAATATTTTATAAAAATATATAAAAGCCTTCCTATATCAGCCTTTCTTTACATCCATAATATGGTACATTATATTTAACTCAATGTACAACCTAGTCTAAAACAATGTAAGGAAACAAGCAAAAAAATAAGTCTTTAAAGAAATTACATTTCAAATTTTTCAATTGTCCTATTCATTATCCAAATCAAGATCCATACATGCCTCTTCAAAACATCTTACCTTGCCAAGTTTATTCTCACATATAGGATATCCACACAGTTTAGCGATGAATCTCTCCTCATTGACATCTTTGAAGTTGGCAGGGGTGATGAACTTAGCCTGTAACAGGAAGAGAGGTCGTGAAGAAGCTGGTACCACAGAAGAGTTCTGCAATTAGTACTCAGTCATACATCTAGACGCTGAGCCTTGGCATTGAATGGAAGATATCACACACACACACACACACACACACACACACACACACACACACACACACACACACACACACAGAGTTGTGTTTCACACCATGGCTTTAAATTGAAGACTTGTGTGTACATACACAGTCTATGAGGAAGTCTTCGGTCACGCTGTCTGCCAACAGCCGCTCCACCACTTGCAGAGCCCTCTTCTCCAGGTCCAGCTTGTCTCTCAGAGCTTCCTTCAACACTTCTCTCCTAAGACATGCACATGGGCGTTTGTCAATCTTAGTACGAACAAAAGTTTGGCCTTCACCACCAAGTTGATCACTTATTGTCCCACAGGTCTATGTGAAACAAGGTTTGCCAGGAAAAGGTTTCACGACCACTACCATCACCCACGTTTAAACCAAATCAATAGTGTTTTGCTGAGTAGTGAGACAGACGAACCTCCTCGCTTCCTCTTCGGCGTGTCTGGCTTTCACTGTCTTGCTACCTGATATTGCAAAATAGTGACATATTATGGTCAGATGATCCCTTTCTAGGTGTTACTAAACTTTAGGATACACCAACAACGTGCATGGTTGCCAGGACTAATCGCTCCTGATGTTTTTTTTTTTGTTTTTATGAATTCTTAGGTTGTATCAGTCATGTGTTCGGAAGGTTGGTTGTATATATCAAACTGTAAATACCTCTTTTAGCAGACATTTTCGTTCTTGTCTCATTCAGGTTCTCCCTCCTGTGTTTCTGTTTTGCGAGGGATCAACTTTGACCCCTGACGTCAACAATCTACGGCAGACCACAGCGGCCAAAACACTTCTACTTTTCGCGATACCGTAGTAATGTAAGTGTACAATACGATTTTGCCTATTGTTAACTGTTAACAGATTATACAACGGTGGCGATAATGTGTCTACATTATTGAGTTTAGTATATTACCTTATTATCAGCAATGTCACTGTAAAAGGGAACACGATTGGAGCAGCGTAGCTCAGATGTACACTGTCACTGTGTTTCCATGCGTTATGTATTCAGCAACATCCGCTACACTAGTGACATATCTACCACTTTAAAGACCTAATTTATAGTTTGCATCTCACCTCCCAGGAAAACCCTGTAACAGCGGAACACAGGCCGAGAGACGTCTGAGTAGCTATGGCCCTCGAACAACTCAGTGATGTGGTTCAGAAATGTGTGAGTAAAAGATGCGTGATTGACATGACCTGCTCTGTACCCATCTCTTAACTGTAGTATAATATCTCTAGCAATTCTAGTGTATCTTTAGTTATTTAGTAAGTCAATCTCAGTAACATTTGGCATGGATAGTGTACTTATATTAGTGCTTGTATTTTATCAGTCTGTTGTTCACAGATTAATATCTGGGGCAGAACTATTGGAGGCATATCATTTAATAATATGTCTTTCCCCATATCTGTGCCACTCTCTTCTCTGCCACTCGCAGCAAGCGGTGCAAGACGACAAGTACAGCCCAGAGGACTACGATGTATTCAACATCGCTGGGCGGACCTGCATCGAGGAGGGGCACAGCGCACAGGTCCTCAGTATCCTGGTGGATGAAAAGAATCAGGTGTGTGTGTGTGTGAGACTTCCACTTACTGATACATAGCCGGCATTAGCTCAGGCGGTAGAGCGGGTTGGCTGGTAACCACAAGGTTGCTGGTTCGATCCCCGGCTAGCTGAGTGTCGTGGAGTCCCTGAGCAAGATGCCTCACCCTAATTGCTCCTGACGAGCTGGCTGTCGCCCTGCGTGGTTGACTCCGCCGTCGGTGTGTGACTGGGTGAATGTCAGTCAACACTGTAAAGCGCTTTGGATAAAAGCGCTTTATGAGTGAATGGTAAATGACCATTTACCATTTTACCATATATTTAATTGTACAGTGTATGATGTGTCAGAGGTGTGCACTCAATTCACACTATGGAGTAATTGAGCAGGTAGTAATTCATCCTAGCCGCTGCTACACACTATCCCACCCTCTGTTATCTCTAGTATTCGTATGGACAGCTGAGCTTGAATATCATTGGTTTGTGAATTTGTTACGATACAACCAGCGTGTGCAGAGAGACACTGCAAAATGCTAGAACAGACAAACATGAATGTGTTCCATTAGCATCCATTTTCACACACGTACACCCGTCTGTCTGTGTCCAGGCCATGGTGAAGTGCATGGGCTGGAACCTGCTGGACCCGCTGGTCCAGGTTATGCTGAAGCAGGAGGTGAAGAACCGGCCTCACTGCCAAGCCATCCTCAAGCACCTGCTCAAGGTCTGCTCCTTTTACGTTGCTCACGTTTTTAATGTTAAATGTACATTGCTAAAATGCTGTTTTTTGCATTAACTGAAGCTAAGTGGTATGCTCTCTGATGGGTCAGGTGTGCAGCCCCAAGGAGCTGTTGGTAGGCCTGCTGGAGCAGGTGGAGGAGGCGCCTGTGGAGCTGCTAGTGAGCGCCTTCCTGCTCCTACTCAAACCTCTGAAAGAGGGTAAAGCATCATACCTCTCAAACACACTGTTTTACAAAGCATGCTCTGACGTACAGCTCACTGATTTACTGAGTGATCATTATATTCAATCGACAAGCACCTTTTTTATTTCTGCTTTTAAACGTTTCAATTTGTAATTTGTAATAACTGCTTGTCGTGCGTGTTGCTGCAGCCACAGGGAGAACACGGGGCTTTGGTGACTGTTGTATTCCCGCCACTCTTCTCCACACCTTTCTCCATCTGTCTACCTCTGGGCGGCATTTGGCTCAGGAGGTAGAGCGGGTTGGCTGGTAACCGGAATATTGCTAGTTCGATCCCCGGCTCCTCCTAGCTGGGCGTCGAGGTGTCCCTGAGCGAGACGCCCTCACCCTGACTGCTCCCGACAAGCTGGCAGTTTCCCTGCGTGGCTGACACCGCCGTCGGTGTGTGAATGTGTGCATGAATGGGGGAATGTTAGGCAATATTGCAAATTAAGCGCTTTGAGCGGCCAGTGCTTTAGAAAAGCTCTGTAGAAATGCAGTCCGTTTACCTGCTCATTTCCTGTCCTCATGTCCTCCTTGTTTTCTTCTCATCCTTCTCCTCCCAGTGCTGATGCGTCTGGGGGAGCGCAAGGCCTCCTCCCTGGGCATGGTGCTCTCCACGCTGCTGGAGCAGGTGTCCAAGCTGCCCACGCCCCGCAGCAGGGAGCAGGAGGCGGACGATTTCCACCCGCTCTGCCACTGCTGCACCAGCCTCATGGCCTTCGTCAGGCCCTTCGTGGACCAGGCCCGGGCAGGCCTGGTCGGCCCCCGGGACGAGAAGCCCGGCGAGACGGAGCGAGGCGGGGGGAGAGGGCGACCAAACAAGGAGGATGAGCTCAGGGTCGAGCTGCTCAAGTTGTAAGTTGTGAGGTGCTAATTCGTGTTGTTCGCGGCGTTAGGCTCCGCCTTATGGGCGTGTCCAGTGCGCCCTGCACACAATCATAGAACTGGAGTTATAATAACATAACTATCGTTAGCGTTGATGTATTTCTCATAGTGAGGGGGCATTCGCTCTCTTAATCCGTTTATATCTACGTGGTTGAGCCAATCAAACCATGAGTAGTAAAGCCATTAGTTTGAGGGGCGTAACAGTTGGTTGCATTTCTATTTTGTCCTTCATTGTGACCTTTGTTTTTCCGTCCTGTAGTTGTATGAAGAGTCTGAGCGAGCCTCTCCTTGAAGTCCAGCTCCAGGATTCAGACCCGCTGGCCGTCTCTCCGCTCAGGGAGTTCGCCCTTGATGTTTTGGTACGGCGTCTTGTCCACCATCAACACCTCTTCAACTGGGAAAAAAGGGAATTGAACACAGTTGGTTAAATCACGATGGCATACATCGTCAACAATACCATAACCGTTTCCTTTCTCTTCATTGTGAAAGCCGATGCTTTCACATCCAAAGAGACTCACAGTGAATGTGAATATCAGAATCAGAATTACTTTCATTACATAGTACAAGTATACAATAGTACAATTCGTAGGATTGGTTCCTCAACAGCCACATAGCAGCAGCAATAAAAGATAAAGTAAATAATACAAGTAAAACTATGTGAGAACAAGTAGCAGCATAGATCTCAATAATAAATAATAATAATAAAATAAAATAAAGTAAGTAATAATAAGAGAAACTAAAACGGCGGTAATAAGTAATGAGTAATAATAAGTAATGAGGTGTGGTCAAGTGTGGTGTCGAGTGTACAGACACATGCCGTACATCAGCAGGCGTCGGTGAGGGTGTCCGATGAAGGACGCTTACCGCTGGATTAAACCCAGCCCCGTCTGGGAGGCAAACACCCGAACCACTGGACTATTACTACCTCGGTACAAACTGTTAACCACCGATCAAAAGTCTCCACACGGTTAAATCCTCACCCGTCCACACTGTGTGTGTGTGTGTGTGTGTGTGTGTGTGTGTGTGTGTGTGTGTGTGTGTGTGTGTGTGTGTGTGTGTGTGTGTGTGTGTGTGTGTGTGTGTGTGTGTGTGTGTGTGTGTGTGTGTGTGTGTGAACAGAGCAGCCTCACAGCCATGGGGGAGAGCCTGCCCGGCCTGGTGAGCCGCCCGGTGCTGAGGAGGAGGCGGGCGCAGGGCTTCCTGGAGGAGGAGGCGCGCTACCCCAAGGAGTCTCTGGCCAGCCTGGCCCACCTGCTGTTCGTCCACCACGTCGCCATGGACACCTTCCCCGCCGTCTACAGGTGAACACCCAAGGGTGCTCTGTGTACCCGGCCCTCCAGTACTTGATCCATGCATCATGTTATACAGGAAACATTAAGACAAGGTCAATAACCTCTCTCTCTCTCTCTCTCTCTCTCTCTCTCTCTCCCCCCCCCCCCAGTCCGATCTTCATGCTGAGGTGTAATATGGAACACATCAACCTGCTGCTGTCCAGGTACCTGCTGGGCAGAGTTGATCCATTGGTTTATATTATATATATGTATTTGCAATGGTCCTATATACTGACCGCTGTTGAGAGGATTGCTGTTGCTCTTTCTTGACTTGAGCCATGTGAAACACATTTACAACTAAATCTACAACTAAATCATGAAATGACCACGATATGTCACCAGGGAAAGAAACTAATGTAGAAATCCTGGCTTGTCCGTCCACAATACTACAGCCAGTTCTAATTTTAAACGCCGGTCCCGGGTTGTAACGTTTAACTTATTTATGTGTTCTTGGGATTGCGTTTCAAAGCTTGGAGCCCAAGGTAGAACGTAGTGCCAGGCACGTCTTGCGCTGGTGTTTGTTCAGATGAGCTCCTCATTGCCGGAGGTACCCTTTAAAAACACTGTGTGTCAGTGTTACCTTGAACATATTGTTCTACTGTTTTTGTTTAGAACGGAGGAGCATTGTATCCACAAAGGCCAGGTGAGTCAACCTTTGGCCTTCAATTGATGCAACACAAATTCCACAGTCTTACAATGTACCTTGTGCCATGTTATTGAGATTCTCTCCCATAACCAGGAGCTGTATGAGAAGAGTCTGGTGATGGTGGTCGATGGGAGCGTCTCTGTGAACGAGCTGGAGATCAAAACCTTCACCAGCGTTCCTCAGGTGAGCACTCAACACTCTGACCCAGACCAGCTCACACTGACCTTCATGTGTAGTGGCATATGTCATCTGTGTAGTCCTGATCTCATGGGTTTTTAGTCACATTTGTCTCGCTCACTGTTTACTCTTCTTCTTGCACACTATTTTGTTCCTAGAATTTAGTAAAGATCATGACCTTATGTCCAGCTCATCACTTGGTAAGTCATCATTTCCACTTATTATCAAGTGTGTGACCAATTCCTAACATTATCAACTCTCAGTCCTAGATTTGGCATTGTTTTCGTTATTGTGTGACCTTATAAATAACTGTTTAAAGCTAGTGATGTATTCTGTGGTGACAGCTGTTAGTACTTAGTACTACTGTTAACACGAATCCTCTTGACGACAGAGAACCAAAGGTCTTAAGCTGCTGCAGCTGAGCATTGATAAATTTGACGTGGAAGCCAAGTACAAATTCTTCGAGTAAGTCCCATCCTACGACACTTCACTTTGACTGATTGCTTCCGTGAAGTGTTTGATCCACCGAGGCGGCTGATGTTCACCGGCTGGCTGTGGTTTCAGGTGCATGCTGAAGGTAAGCAGCCACTCAGGTGTGGAGGGCTACATCATCAAGAACATCCGCAACCAGATCGACTTCTCCCTCAAGGTACGGCGCGCACGCACACACACGCACGCACGCACACACACACACTCTTTCTTAGTCAGCTCAAGGTTAGGGTTCAACCCCTAACTCCACTCAAACCCCAACAAGCCTCTGCAACGTTGAGCTTAATATCACTTTCTGGGGTTCCACGTGGCCGAGCTCTTCCACATGTGTGTGTGTCCTCAGCCAGGGAATGAGAACGACTGGTTCCTGGGGGCCCATCTCATGCCCCTCCTGCGGCAGGTGCTCGTCCTCCCAGACGGACCCGAGACGGACCTCCTGCAGAACATGGACCGGTGAGGACCTCACTCACCATGGACTTTATACTCTGTAGCTGTGCTGTACCACTTCAACGGACGCCCTGTTTGAGAGACTCACGCTCAGACGTGATGCTGTGTGTTTCTCCTGCTAGGTTAATGGAGTCTCTGAACCTGCTGCGCTACCTGGTCCTCAGAGACAAGGTGACAGAGAACCAGGTACCGGCCCTTTAAATCTGTTCTTCATTCATCTGAACTCTCATTGGTTGTTCGGGGGTTGTTTCTTGATAGAAATGGTATCCATAAGGGAGAGTCGAGTTCCAGCGGGATGTGATTCTGATCAGTCCCCTGCTCCCCCCCCCCCCCCTCCCCGGTCAGACGGGGGTCTGGACGGAGCTGACCCAGCTGGAGGAGCGCTTCATGCGGCCCCTGCGTGTGGGCCTCAACATGTCCAGGGCCCACTACGAGATGGAGCTCCAGAGGACCATGGACGGCAAGAAGGGAAAGGTCAAAGGTGAGGGTCGAGACCCGACAACGATGATCCTTCAACTTTTAGAAACGTCCTTATATGTGGAAAGCTTCCATCATGTGTTTTGAGCGATAAGGGCCAGTCAACAGACATATTGCTAACATATTGCTATATACATATTGCTAACAAGAAAAACTATAAAAAAAACTATAAAAACTATAAAAATGAATTTAATAAATGATGTCGTTTGGGAATCAAATGGCAAGTATTAAATGTAAATAAATGGTGGTGTGCCATTTACGCCACCCGGTCCCCTCACCTCCACCCCGGTCCCCTCACCTCCACCCCGGTCCCCATACCTCCACCCCGGTCCCCTCACCTCCACCCCGGTCCCCTCACCTCCACCCCGGTCCCCTCACCTCCACCCCGGTCCCCTCACCTCCACCCCGGTCCCCTCACCTCCACCCCGGTCCCCATACCTCCACCCCGGTCCCCTCACCTCCACCCCGGTCCCCATACCTCCACCCCGGTCCCCTCACCTCCACCCCGGTCCCCTCACCTCCACCCCGGTCCCCTCACCTCCACCCCGGTCCCCATACCTCCACCCCGGGCCCCTCACCTCCACCCCGGGCCCCTTACCTCCACCCCGGGCCCCTCACCTCCACCCCGGGCCCCTCACCTCCACCCCGGGCCCCTTACCTCCACCCCGGGCCCCTCACCTCCACCTCGGGCCCCTCACCTCCACCCCGGGCCCCTCACCTCCACCTCGGGCCCCTCACCTCCACCCCGGGCCCCTCACCTCCACCCCGGGCCCCTCACCTCCAGCCCGGGCCCCTCACCTCCAGCCGTGTTTACACTGTAACTGATGTTTCTAGAGCAGGCGTTTCACACGTTTGGTCTGTACACACCACTCCACAGAGAACTCCATGCTCTCTATTGCCGTTGGAGACCAACAGCTGCCAAACATGACGTCAGAGTCGCAGATACAGGTATGCACATGCAATCAAACACCAGCATTCCTCCTATTTTGCATTAATCCACTTGGTGGAAATGATGTTTAAATTAATGTATTTCTGTGATAGGCTCTGCATTCTGCGCTGCACACCTTCGACATGATGGAGAGCGTGTTGGTGCGCGTGGAGGAGATCGTCCAGGACGGCTCCTAGAGGGGCCTCCAGCGGCCTCTTCTCGCCTCGGGTCCTGTCTGCCAAAAACTGAGGCCTTCCTCATCCCTGGCGGCCACTCAGCTCTTGTAACAAGGAGCCACCAGGTTGTCCCCAGTAGTACGAACTGATCCGACAGGCCACTTAACAACCTTGTTTAACAATAATCCATCTGTGTAGAATTACACAAAGAAAAAGTAAAAAGGGGGAACGTGTTGTCAGACAGACTCTGGGCTCTGCTGAGTTTTGGTCAACAGGTTACGATGTGCTGTAACTCAACATGCTTTTGTTCAGTATTTAAGTATGACGATATATGATTAATGTCATTCAGCCAACCATGTATGAACACTGAAATAGTTAGTCATCTTTTTTTGTCCATAAATTAAATCGGTGGCCTTTTCTTTCAAACTGTGTGTTTCATATTGCACTGAAATATTTTCTACTGTATATAATCCATCTGTCATAGAATAAGTGAATGAAAACAGAAGACAAGATATAAGCACATCAGTTCAACTTTAGCTTACATTTATTATTTAAAAGAACAAATGAAAAACATTTAAATAGTACTCGTTCATCTTTACATGCATAAAGCATATGCACCAGGAATTATTTACAACTGAAAACCACCCTCCTCCAGCCCACCCATACACAACATGCTATGGGTGTGTGCTGGCTTTAAATAAAACACTCAGTGAACCAGCTTCGATCCAAACTGATCTGGTTTCAAACTCCTGCTCCTTTTTAGGGCACTAAAGTTGAAACTGAGGGGCTCTATTAATTAATAACCACTCCATAAGAAGACGCTCCTTCTCTTCTCTCCATCCATTGTGTTGGATCAGGGAGGGTCAGTGGAGGTCTGTGAACAGTGGAGCAGGGCCTCTTCTGAACCTCCGTGGGTCAGTGGAGGTCTGTGAACAGAGGGTGGAGCAGGGCCTCTTCTGAACCTCCGTGGGTCAGTGGAGGTCTGTGAACAGAGGGTGGAGCAGGGCCTCGGAGGCTGTGATCCTGGTGGCCGGGTTCAGGTCCAGCAGTCTGTCCAGGAGCCCGTAGGCCTCGCCCGGAACTCTGTCCCAGCCTCGCTGCTTCTCCGCCTGGACCCCCTCATGGCTCTCCAGTCGGGGGGCTTTCTGAGCGGGGACACCGGCTCCATCGGTACACTCAAAGCGTCGGTGCTGCTTCTTGATCGGGAGGTGATGGTCGTTGAGGGGCAGCGGGGGCGGCTCCTCGGCGGGTGGACCCTGTGGCCCGGGTGGACTGGCTGCCACGCCGCTGTGCTTGGGCCCCTCCTCCTGGTCCTCCTGGTCCTCCTTCACCTCCTCCAGGCGTGCGGCTGCCTCCTCCTCCTCCTCCTCCTCCCCCCCGGCGTCCCCGTCGGGCGCGGGCCGCCGCCCCCGGAGCCGCTCACAGAGCAGCCGCAGGTCCTGGCGGGGGAGCTCGCGGCTGCAGACCACCGCCTTGCCTGAGATCAACGTTCAGCGGTCACGACGACGCAGTGATTGATTACACTAGCTAAATATTAATATCTGGGTGAGTAGGACTGAAAGGATATTGATACTGATACAGAGAGTAAAACAAGCAGCAGGGCAGACCGGAGGGGTGAGGGGACATGAGGAGGGGTGAGGGGACATGAGGAGGGGTGAGGGGACATGAGGGGGGGTGAGGGGACATGAGGGTTCAGCCTTCCTAGAGGAGGAGTTGTCCTCCAAATAATCACATCCATCGCCATGAAAAGGTAACATTCTGGATTTAGGTCTTTGATAATGGTTCAAACTGAGTTGTTTTTTTTATGACAATATTATATCGATATTTGCCACCAGTGTATCGATTCTCGTATCGGACGAAGGGCGACGGTATATCGCCGTATTGATATTTTGTCCCACCCCCATTACCAAGTACCACAGCGCGCGTGGGTGTGTGCTTGAATACCCACCAAAGGTCTTGGCGGCCTGGACCGTCTCCCTGGAGCCCCGTACGATCATGATCTGCGTGAGGCTCACCAGGTCCTCGCTGCCCTTGAAGAAGGGGTAGCGGTTGCTGAGCAGAGACAGCAGGATCACGCCCGCCGACCACACGTCTATGGCTGGAGGACCAGAGCACCGTGTTACAACGAGGGGACCAGTGGATCATGTGATCTAATTCAGGGGTTTCCAACCTGTTTTGTTCCAAGGACCGAAATATTCATACAAATATTTGGAGGACCGGCAGTCAATTTGAATGCCTTCATTTTAAGATGCATCATTTTTAAACAAAGGATGTGGCTGTTCTTCAATATGGAGTCTCAGGCTCCCTTCAACAATGCAATAATAATAAAACTACAATTTATAAGAGAAACACAAGAAAAGTCACCTGAGACTTAAATAAACACAAAAGCTTTTTCTGGAAATATTTCAAGGGCCGGTACTAAGGGGTCCAATGGCTGATCTAATTGACTCATTCAGCGTACCCTTTCATCCAGCCACACTATGACTTGGGCAGGGGAGACCCGAGTGAGAGCAGAGAAGGATGTTTGGGTGTTTCAACTGAACAGCATGCGTCTCACTTTACACTTTTAGCAGAGGCTGACAATGATAGCGATTTAATACTATCGCGGAGTCACTACAAAAAGTTACTGCTGCACGACCATTTTCCTGAAAGAGATAACTGGTCAGTGCAGATCGTCTAAACTAGGAACCAGAAATACCAGTGAGCAGACTATTTTTTTAATCATTTAATTTCTTTCCACTGTGGGCAGGACTAGGTCGATTAGCGAGCACATCAGAGGGGATTGAGTCTGGCAGAGGCAGACCCACACACGTGTCCTCATTGTAGTCAGTGGATGCAGACTGGGCGGTGGTGACTCACCGGTACCCTGGGTGGGGCAGCAGGTCAGGACCTCCGGGGCTCTGAAGCCAGGGGTTCCCGCCCTGGGGGCCACCTGCTTCTTCCTGGAGCAACACAGACGTGAAGCAGGGATCAGAGCCACAGGATACGTGACTCGGGCCACTCCCACCACACATTCTTCAAATTAGGCCCTTTTTACTATATACACATTTTAATTATTAATTGTAAAATTATTATTACAAAACTTTTTGAAATTCTTAAAGGCTTTCATTTATTTTAGTTAACTGTTGCAGCAGTAACCGGTTCAACGCAGCCCTGAGTCGACTCCTCACATGGGCTACCTGGACATGCAGATGTTGCAGACCCGCTCGGTCTGGAAGCAGTTACAGGTGAGGGAGGGGCTGACGGCGGAGGTCCGGGTGAGGCTCCTGGCGGGAAGCGCACGGCGGCCGGGCGGGGCCGGCCTCCTAGGGACTGGTGCCACCCTCCTGGTGACCAGGTCCTCCGTCCTCACCGGCTTCACCAGCTGACCAGAGGAGAGGGGGGAGATGAGGAAGACCTCCACTAAAACCAGGGAAGCCACCCGATGGATGCCATGTATCGGCGACACACTTCTTACTATTGACTATTACTACTTAGTCATTCAGCCTTAATATAAAATAAAAAGGCTGTAGATAAGATTTAAGATCATTTGAGTTTTTTCTTGCCTGAGGGAGATATTGCTCATCTAAGGGAGTTTTTTCTTGCCCTCTGGGGGGCTAGGGTCAGGGGTCTGTCTGTACCGGAGACTGTACCGGGCTTAAGGGCTATGCAATTGAATTTAATTGGCTAATTTATTAGAAACGGCACAGCCATTCCTCAGAAAGTCTTTGTGTTTGTTGAGTTGACTGCCCCTGCTTCTTTGTAGATGTTTCATCATTTCATTTCAAGCCGCTGCTAAGAGAACCAGACTGTAATAGCTAACAGGTGAAGGGCGGCAGTAGCTCAGGAGGTAAAGTGGGTTGACTGGTAACCGAAAGGTTGCTGGTTCGTTCCCCGGCTCCTCCTAGCGAGTGGTGTGTGTCGAGGTGTCCCTGAGCAAGACGCCGAACCCTGACTGCTCCTGACAAGCTGGCTGTCGCCCTGCATGGTTGACTTCGGTTTGTGAATGAATGCAAGTCGCTTTGGATAAAAGCATCAGCAAAACCCCCAAACTGTGAGTGTGCTGGTGTGTTGGGAGGTGAGGGGGGGTCTCCACCTCTGTCCTGGCAGCCGGGGGCTTGGTGGCCGAGGGGACGCTGTTGAGGTTCCTCTCTCCAAACACGGGCCGCGGGGTTCGGCTCAGACGTATCAACTCCTACAAACACAACCAAAAACAAGGTTACAGCCCAGCAGCACACAGAGCGTCAACACAGACACGCAGGGAGCAGCTTCTGTTGAAGCTGGGGTGAAGAGAATTTTACATTTTGGTGGGACGTTGCAAATGTGAAAGTGAAAGCTATCTATATCGGTGCCCTTTGTGCTGAGGATTCAGATGATGGAGTTTGTCAACACTGTTTGAAAAATACAACCCCACCGACTCCACCAGTGTTACCTGTGCTTGTTGAAAGCTTAGGCTGTTACACTCAAAATAAACTTGGTAATCCTCTGTAATAATAAAGCCTAATCGGATTCATCGATATTGGGAAAAGAATAAACTGGCGACAGGTAACACTGTAAAATAAAGCCTTGTGGACAGTGTACTGGCATACAATCCCTCTCTTTCAAAACCAAGTGCCCCTTTAGGTTTAACGCATGAGCCCCGTGACACCTTGGTGTGTTTAGAAGTGGTGGTGGTGGCAGGCCTCGCCGCTTGTTTCCCAGTCGACAGAGATGAGGTAGCAGCGGTGGCAGTGTTGGGGGTGACGGTGGTGGTGGTGGAGGAAGATGAGGAGGAGGAAGGCGGGGCGGGTGACTGCTGTTTGGGCTGAGGGGAAGAGGGGGGGCCGGTGTTGGTGAGGGGGGTGAGAGTGTCTGGGGCTCTAGGGGCCTTCTTCGCCAGAGCCCCAGTGTCTGTCTTCCCCGTGGCCCCCCCAGCTTTCTGAGAGGCCCTCTGCTTCACCACCTTCAGCAGCTCGATCTGGGTGTCGGCTGTTCCCTGTGCAAGGCCGAAGTCCACCAGGGAATACCTGCAGCCAGAGAGAAGACTTCTGTCATAGGAGGTCCTTATATGGGCTCGTAGTGCTGGCTCATCCATTATAACTTTTTCCATTACAGTTCAAGTAACTCACGTAATTTCTAATGCAAACTGTTTATTGTCTGAATAAAACTTCTAACAAGTATTTAAGCATTAATACAGTTTTTACTGTACAGTAAAAAATATGCAAAAACAGAAAAAGATCATGAATAAATCTTTACAATATGAATATGATCCAAATGATACCAATATATCTACTCGCTCTGCTGCCCATTTCTTGGATCAATGAACAGGTGTAGTGACAATAGAGATGAATAAACAACTGATTAGAAGTAATGTGTAGAATGTTTGACAGTCCTACAACCACCCCCACACACTCACATCTTGGCTTTCCGGTTGTAGAGGAAGTTGTTGAACTTAATGTCGCGGTGGATGATCCCAAACTGGTGGATGTGTTTGAGGGCTTTCAGCAGGTTGTAGATGTACAGACGGACCTCCTCAAAGCTCAGCAGCCCGATGATCTCCTGAGAGACAACAACGGGTCATTAGTATCATTATAACACGGGTTTGATGGAAATTAAGATATCTGAAAAGATTTGTTAAAATGGGACAAAACAGTAAATTATGGCATTTAAAAGTAAAGACTACAGAACGCTATGTAACTCAATGTAAAAAGAATGGTGCTTTATTACTATGGACACACTAAACTTCTCCCCATCTCTGAAACGCCTGACAGAGGAAGCGAGTAGTCAGGTATTAGTGAACTCATTTCCACAGGAAAGGAGTTGCCAAGTAGGCAGGACGTGGTCCTACTCACCCCAATGGGTTGGTGCTCCATGTAGGGCATGACGATCACCACCTCTCCCTCCCTCCTGAAGCAGTAAGTGGCGCCCATCACGTTCTCCCTGCCCCTGTGGGAATGAGAAGGGGGTTTCAGAGGATAGAACACAATGTACTGTACCACATGTCTGCACGGTGTTATGACAGCATTGGTAAAACAACACTATCTCCACAATATAACTGTTGATTTGATCCTAGGAAGAAAGTTGTTAACTTAAGATAAACATTTCTATGCCAGCTTTCTATGGAGCAAAGGGGACGAACACACACAATATCTAATCCTAGCTATCTTTGTTGTATACAGGGAATGGGTTAACCTAGTGATTGTTAGTGCTTTGCACTTGCTTCTATGAACATCCTTACTGCACCGACAGCAATATATTTTTTCACTTTCTTATGACAAATGTACTTTTTGTAAGTTGCTTTGGGTAAAAGCATCTGCTAAATGCCCTAAATGTAAGTGTTATTTCATGACCTGAACATAGAAACAAATTTGAAAACCTGACCATGACTCATTTTAACAATATGATTCCAACCAAGCTAATTAGGACCCAATCCTTTATCAGAATAACACAACATGATGCCAGTGTAATAACTTGGGACTCACCCAGCGATGGTGAGACACTGGAGTTCAGCAGCGATTCGAGCAGGGTGGCTGGTGGGAATTAGGCGCTTGAGGGCGAACCTCTCCCGGCCCCCATCCAGCATCTTAGCCTCCCCAAGGTACACTGCACTGAAGGTGCCTGAGGACACACACACACACACACACACACACACACACACACAGAGTTGAATGGCTAGGTATATAACCCTGCTTTTAATGATTGAGCAATGGCATGATTAAGAAACGGAAATTAATGGTATTGTAGGAACATACCTTCTCCGATTTTGTCTATGACGTTGAACACTTTATGAAGCTGAGGGACTGCTTTGTAAAGGTTGTCAATCTCCATCTCCACATTCCCTGGACAAAATAAACAAAAACGAGTTATGTTGGGGGCACATTCGTCCTCTTGTGTATTTCCCTTCAACGAAAACAAAGCCAAACAACGCAACGTGAAGCGATTAACAGTAGACCCACTTGATCTTTTGGCTCTCCTGTGGCTCCTCTCATCCTGGACGGGGCATCCCTCCGTGAGGTTCAGTTCCTTTTCAATAGAGGACACCTCCATCTACACAAGCCATGATGTCAACAGACAAAACTTTACTTTCAAGACCGGAAACATGTGCATTGCAGTGTCATTGTGTTCCATACATAATATGAACCAAGTTTAGTCGATGATACATATATACTAATGTCGAATGGTAGATAATCGCTATCGATAGCTTCAATCAAGTTCCTCCTTCCGTTGTTGTGGCTAACAGGCAACATAAACTCACCTTTCTTGGATCATTTAATTTCAATAAATTCTCATTTCAAACGAAAATGTTGTTGACGAATGTTTTCGGGTTTCCACGGGGAAATCTTTAACACAACAAAGGATAAAGGAAGCCACTTTGAATCTGACTTGTTTCGTAGATCTTTTTTTTCCGCCAACAAACTCCGCGCTCAAAGTGAGTCAAGTGACGTCAGAAGCAGCTGGTCGGCTGGGGGCGGGTCAAACGAAGTCTTTGGGCGGAAGCTGGGGGCGGGTCAAATTAAGTCTGTGGGCGGAACTTAGATGAACTCGGAAACCGGAAAGAGGCAGGAGGGAAGCACAAATTCAACCCCTAAACATACAGCATTATAAATAAAGTTTTAATAAGGAGAATATAATTACGGGTCAATCTATAAGTACAAACAACACCATAAAAAAGGCTCCATATACAGTCAATTTAGGAATTATGAATACATATATCCAAGTAAAAACAATGTATTCTTATATAAACAGGAACAGTTCTTAAATAAACAGGAAATGCAAATGCAAATGTCAAGTACCTTTTGTTGGTTTTCTATATAACACTTAAATTGCAAAGAAACACCCCAACAACAAATAAATAAATGTGGATGTAGAATGAGTCAAAACATACAGAAAGCACTTGTGACATAGCGTACTTGTTTGAAAATTCAGGTCATGACTAGAAAATTCCATGAAATATGCCCACAAAAGCCTCTTCCTCCTCGGTATATCTGCTGGGAACACAACACACAGGGATAGGGATAAGTAGTGTTGTCATTTAAAGAGATAACTGATAACTCGTGTAATAGTGCCTCTCTGGACCTGTTGTTGCAGACAACACTGTCTGGCTCGATGCTCCTCTCTGAGAAGAAATCAAACTGTCGAGGCCGAGGTCCAACACAAGTCTTCTTTTGCTCAATGAAGACTTCTGGGTTCTGCAGAGTCAACGTATCACACAATACGTACTCTCTCTGCAAGGACACAGAGTTTCCAAAAGTCACACAAAGACACACTAACTAACTAACCCAATAATTTGATTTTCTTCATGTAAACGCACTAGATGAATATATTTAAATGATATATCAGCTAACCCAATCCCTCTCCCCACTACAGATGAGAAAAAATGATCATCATGACGAAAGCACAAAAAAATTAAATATTAACAATAATAACTTCTTCTCAACTTAATAAATAAAAACACACACCTTTTCATTCCATGCAGTTGTACTTCTGTTGGAGGGTCCGGCCATTGCAGAGGAATCTACTTCTCTGAGCACAGGCATGGAGGAGACGGACCTACAGCCATCATAACCACCATTACGTCAAACTTGACCAGCCAAATACACTGATTCAAATACTTTTGACGTGAAGTGGGCAATGCGTGGTTACCATACAATTATTCCAGCAGTAACACTACCCCCTTCCCTTGCGTGTGTCTTGCCTTAGAGGTGTGTTGGGCCTGGTGAAGACAGAGTCAGGCTGCGTCGGACCAATGCCTCGGGGGGGGGCTGATATCGGGGCAGGTCCTGATCACATGACAAGTCTGGTTGTTTTCTAAGGTTGACGACACTGGGGTGACCAACCCAGAGACACTACAGATAATAACCTCAAACGGATTATTATCTCTTGTTATTGTTCTAATTATTATATATTTTGCATTACTATATGCTTGTTTTGTCTGGTGCTTTTTCTTTGTTGCAACCGAATGTAATTACCTGAATAAAAAACATCTCATTGACTAACTAACCAGAATGGAGTCCACTTCTCAGAGTGTTGTAGCCAATGGGCGGCCGGGGGCTAGCCTTGACCTCTTGTGGACAGCGGGTGGACTGTGAGCTCTCTGGGCCAGGCCCTAGCAAGGCTGCCTCGCCGAAGTCATCCAACTCATCCCAGTCATCCCACTCGTTTCCAAGGTCAAAGTTGACGTTGGTCAGAGCCTGTGGAGCGGAGGTGTAGCTGCTCTCCACAGTGGGACGCGATGCCGGACATGACCCCCGTCCCACCGAGGTGTTGGAGGAAGACGGGTGTGTTGTATTTGCATATTGCCCAGAAGTGAAACTGGCATTTGCATGGGAAGCTGATTGTCTTCTCACTGATGCACCTGGATCGGCGCACACACACACACACACACACACACACACACACACACACACACACATACACAAGTTGTCAATGTCTTAGCCAGGCTGTATAACGACTTGGAATTAGTGAACGGTGTTCAACACGCAAGTCCTTGGCTGATGATTACTTGGTAGCTGACTACTAAAGGGACCGGGGGTTTGGAGAGGAGGACTAGAATGAGACATCTCTTCTCCCATCATCTCATAGATGTCTTCCAGGTGGTCAAGGTACTCTTAGGGAGGGGGAGAGGGACAGAGACAGATAGAGCGGAATCGATGGAGTCAAAGATTAAAGGAGTTAGAGAGAAAAAAAAAAGAGTATAACGACGTCAAACATATTCATAATTGAAATGTCATAATTAATTCATAATGCTTCCCAGCAGCAGCGTCCTGCCAGGCCACTTCTCCTGTGAACAGAGATCTAGTGGAGTGGGTTTGGAGTGTGTGTAGGAGGGGCCTATCAGGAGAAGGTGTTACATAGGGTTTGGGAGGACCATCATAATGAGGCAGTGTGCTTTCCTAGCTCTGATCAATGCGTTTTTATAAAGGAGAGGATAAAGTCGGTGTTGGTGTTGGTGTCAGGGATTGATCAGCAGACAACCCATTTTATGTTGTAACGGCAATGATGTAATCTTAAACTCCGGCCCCTCTTACCATAGTCAGGCTCCTCTAGACCGGTGTCACCACCTCCTCTCGTCAGATCAATGATGTCAGACTGAGCTTGGTAGGGATTCTTAGAGTACCTTTCAATCAAATACAACTCAAATACATTACATACACAATGCTATACATCGTACGTACACACAGACTTAGTTGTATCTTGTCATACGTCCAGGGTTTGAGAGGTTGAATTGTTGACGTGGGCAGAGCAGGCATCGTCTCTTTGGGTTTGTAGGAGTACTGCTGCATGCTTGCAGACATGGATTCCCCACTGATCATCTTCATCTACGGAGAGAAACATTGTCCGTTACTGTGTTTGACCACTAGATGCTGTGTAGGAGAACATGACGCAAGGTGTTTCCAACCAAAACACTAGAGTGTCTACTAAACACAGTGTGCCTTCTACACAAAGGAAGGTCAACTAAGGTCAACCATCCTAAAAGGCCTCTTGTTGACATTTATTGACATGGTGTGTATCATCATGTTGCTCACATAGAATTTAATGCTTGATGGACTTTAAGGGTTTATGTCAACACATTTAAGGTCATGTGTGGGGTTTGTGAACTCTAACCTTCATAAATGTTAACGATTACAGGTATTAAGTCATAATAACCAGATGTTTTTTTCATGGATAAATGTCATACATGAGCCATTAGGGGCAGCATCTCACTAGGAGTGCTGGGAGCAAGGTGGATCAAACCCTGTCGGCTGGGGGATAGGTGACACCCAGGTTATCATAATAGATTATCAGTATAGGACACAGGTTATCTGAATAACAGCCATGCTATCAGTATAGGACACATGTTATCATAATAACAGCCAGGTTATCATAATAACACCCAGGTTATCAGTATAGGACCCAGGTTATCATAATCGCAGCCAGCAGCTCTCACCCTGAGCCTCTTGACCGGGGTCTCTGTGAGCGTGTCACAGCGGCTCCTTAGGTCTCTGAGGTGGGAGGAGAAGGTAGGATCCTGGTTCAGCTGCCGCTTCTGTCCTACTGGAACACCTACTTTACCTTAACCATGGAAGGAGGCATGCACGCACACACACACACACACATACATACACAACACACACATACCAATAGAATAAAAATTGAATAATACAGAGGAGCTTGGATAAAACACTCAATGCCAAGCTGTGACGATGTTGGGCTGTGGGTTTACTGACAGCATTCATGGCCACAAACGTCCTTGTTCTTACAGAAGTGGTTGCACAGTCTCTTAGCAGGATTTGGTGAAAGAGCACATGCATCTAGTCAGAACCAAGAGAGAGAACCAAGAGCATTAAACATTTGAGGTTCACTAGATTAAGACTAGGTTTTACACATTTACTAAATAATACAGCTAGTTAGTCGTAATGGTATTCTATACCTTTGCCCGTATTACAAGCAGTATTGTATTGCACCACCGCCTGAGCTGTGGATTGTGCTTTCACAGCAGAAGGCTTGCTCTTCTGTTTAAGGTTGGGGTTGTAGGGCATCTTCTGGATCTCCCACTGCGTATGGTGAGCAGGGTTGACAGAGCCGGCCTCAAACCTCCTGGCCCCAGAGTAGAAGGCATTGAACTTCTGCCGGATGTCCAGCCCCACTGTCAAAAGAAGTCACATATTTAACTTAACTAACATTTTGTGGATGATGGTTCTGTGTGGTTCGATAGGACGTGTGTCCGTGGACGTAGGAGTTACGGTTTCACATGTAAATAATACTTTGAATCCGAAATCAGTTTTAATTTAATTTAAGTGAATGCGCCACCTAATGGTAATGACAAGGGCCACCGTGTTGGCAATGGTTTTCTGCCGTACCGTATTGAGAGCTTATCAGATTAACGCTGATCTCCTCTCCCTTGGAGCACCGCACCACCTCAATCTTCTTTGACCAGCTACCAGACTTCAGCAGCACAGAGTCCCTGTCCACACAAAGTACATGCCTGCTGAGACCCCTAGAGGGGGTTGAGTCCTGTCTGTTTTCTCTGTATAAACGTGAGTGTGTGTGTGTGTGTGTGTGTGTGTGTGTGTGCGATATGGAGCAAGAGCAAAGAGAGAGAGAAAGAGAGAGAGAGGAGGGAGTAGGAATAAAGAGTGAGGGGGTCACAATGAGTCTCCCCATAAGAGGAGAGACATAGCGGCGTTCCTCTCACGTGAGTCTCTGCAGGAAGACCACTCTGTTGTCCGAGTCCCCCATGACCAGGGTGAAGTGGTGCTGGTGGTCCGGGGCCGTCCTCCTGGACAGAAGCTGCTCCAGGTTCTTCATTTTCACCGTCACCACCATCTCCGCCGTGGCACAACTGTACCTCGGGAGCTAAGGACATAAAAGTTGCCTTGAAAGAACGGTTGATGGTCCTAAGCAGTGTAATGGGTTTGGCGCGGTCGAGGTGAGTCCATGTTGTTGTATTTCTGCTGCAGTATTCTCTGTGTCCTAATAAGCAGCCAGAATTTCAATGCTTATGCACTAGACGAATATAAGCAATCAGATGGGTCATATGTTTTGACCACACAAAAAGAAAATGTATTTGTAATGCAATATATGAAAATTCCGGTCGCATTGATGAGGATGAATCATAATTTACCTGCTCCAAGCTCACTTCATACTTGGGGAGGTTCACCACAGATTCTTTGATTTGGTTTCCGAATGGTGGATGTCTGTTCACAATCTGTGAAGGCAAAATGAATTGGGGTGCTCCTATTTATACCGTAATCAGTCCTACTATTGACGTTTTGTTACATGGTAGTAATAATTTAGTTGTTGGATAGAAAAGCAGCCTTTCATCCTCAAGTGAGCTCTTTTAAGATGCACTCATTATTCAATAATTAATCTGTAAGAGATACCAGCATGTAAAACCCAAAACCCTTTCCCTTGAATATGGTTAGATTAGGCTTGGACTGTGGTGCAAAACATAAAGAGTGTGTTTGTGGTCTAGATGACTGACCAGCTCCAGCTGCCTGGGGTGGGTGTCCTCTATTTTGCTGAAGGTGGTTAATCCAGCGTTCACCATGGCAGTGGACAGAGTGAGACCTAGAGGAACACACTGGATATTTAACCATATGTCCTCAATGTGCTGCGTATTCACCTCTATCACAAATGGTAACTGGTGTCGATGACAGTGACACAGACATGCATCCACCTATTTTCTCCAGCTGTTTGGAAACGTAGGGGGAGTCCTCCCACAGTTTGGCCCTGAAACACTGAGCCAGAATCAGGGAGCTCAGCTGAGCAGAGAGCCCTGCCTTTGAGCGCTGCACCAGGAACTCTGACAAGCCTGGCAACACAGGTTTATACAGGGTGTCAATCATAAAAACAAACCAATACATGTGCAATGGAAATGGTAAACTAACATTAATGGGCAATTAAAGACACTGTGAAGGGCATCCCCAGTACACATTCGGAGGATTGTATTCTGGTTGAGCACATGTACATTTGCTTATGCGTGTTCCATTTCTGAAGATCTTGGCTGTGTCTTGTGAAAGTCCAAACTCTTGTATTGGGATTGAGCCCAGCTGGGCCTGAATCAAACTAGAAGAGTAAAGTAAAAACATAATAAATTTTTAGTGAACAAAGAAGCCAACTTTGCATCCTTATTTTACAATCAACAGAAATAAACCCAAAAATAATTATAGAATTATATATTTGCAATTACCAATTCACTTTCATCGCATTGGTTCGTATTTTCCCGTCCAAAGGAAACCTATTGGAAAGATAAAACTTTCATTCAATAGTTACTTAGTCAGTGTTTCTAGTCTAAAAAGATACCGCCTCTCAATTAGAATAACTGTTTACCAACAAAGAACTGTCGATGGCTGAAGCCAAACACCAGAGAACCACATGGACCAATCTGCTAGATCAGAACCCGTTCTCTACATTGTGGTCTGCAGGTCTGTTCTCAACCCATGAAGGAACGGCTCTGACCTGATGGTGACGCGGTTCTTATCCTTGTTCAGCGTGTTCAGGGTTCTCTTCTCACTCACTCTCAGCTGGACATCACTGAACTCTCTGCTCTTTGACACCAGCTCTACCTGCAATCAGAGCAAGGCGTTCCAGCAAGAAACCGACACAGCCTTCGAATCCTAGAAATTAATTTATTATTAAGTGATTTAAATAGTCCTAAATATGAGTATTATTTAGATCAATATAATAGTGATTATAATAATCGAGACCCCCAGCTTCGCCTTGGGGTCCAGCATCACCTTGTCTGGGTTTAGTTTGCGATAATGATTGGCTTGCTGTACATTATCTCAATTATTACACGGCTACTTAGTAAAGAAATCAATATTTGGACACAAAAAATATAACAAGAAATATTTGTATTGATTAAAAAATAATTGTGTTGTGTCCTGTTTAATGTTAAGATAATATGGTTGGAAATAGCATACAAAGCAGATCGCTGAATGGCGTATTTGAATCAGAATTGGGTAATTCAACATGCAATAATGAGTAATAAGAACCCATTTCCCATGGTCCCTACCAGCTCAGCCAGCGTCTCGTGGCCAATCACGCCGTTAAACTGCTTCATGGTGTCAAACGCCAGGCAGTACTTGGCCATCAACCGGCCAGCCTCTGGGGGCAGCGCAACCAGCAGTACAAACATCATAGATCATACACAATACCCCTTCATCAATGCACCTATTTGCCTTTTCTATTAGGCGGGTTCACTTGCTAGGTTTGCAATTTTTTTCAATATTTAGTGTCTGTTTCATGTGTGCACCTCAGTCATGTAAAATTCCTGTTTGTCATATGGCATGGACAATCAAGAGTTCTGAGTCTGATAATGACGTAGTCGCAGTCACAACATATCAGCAACTAGGGGACACCAGGGACCTCAGCGGTACGTTTAGGAACCCACCTGTGGGCTTGATGTTGATGTCCTCGTCCATGCTGATCAGACCCATGGAGGCCAGGGACTGGAGGTTCTTCAGACACAGCTCTAAGGCAAGAGAGAGGGCACATTTGAACCACCTCACACTACATTGAAGGTGCATACTCAGTAGGTTTGAACCTCAATGGAGAAGATGTTGTTCACAAAGGCCATTTGCGTCGAGATCCATCATGGAAATCTGTTCTATATGATATAAGGAATACTCTTTGAAATCCATATTAAAGCAACCAACCCAAAGGGATGTATTTCAGGTATACGACTCAACTCTGAGATCATGTATATTTAATATTCAAATGATATAATAATATTTAACTCACCTTGCAGTTTCACTTCAATTCCACTCCGATCCAGGTCGGGTGAGAAACCTAAAATATGAATCAATAGACATAAAATGAACATACTATATTAAAGGGTAGAGTGGCTCATTCAGAAATGTATGAATAAGGTGTATTTTATTGTTGTATTTGTCAAATATCTAGAGACCCAGCCATTGTCTTGTAATGTCGGATCCAAGCAGTGCTATGTTACAGCATAACTTCTGGGGGGGAAGAAAAACAAGCCTGGGCCGGAAACCAAACATTGCAAGGCGCAGAGTTACGCCATGCAGTTTAAGTTCTAAACGATGTTGATAGGAAACCTTTACAATGTTTTACTGTTACTACTGCAGGCCCAGTTTGTGTTTGCCAATTATACGTTTACAGATCCCCACCTCCTGCAACATGACCTGTGAAAAGAATATGAAGCGAAAGCAGGTGACTTCAGCTGGTCTGCCATCAGTTTAGATAAACCTAAAGTGGTGTTTGTGAGACTATAGTATGTGACCCTGAATGTGACCCCATATACTGGTGCCTGGTGTGGAGGGGGCTGGGCGGACCGTAGTGCTGGGGGTTCCTGAGGGCCCGGATGTACAGGAACGTGGAGCGTATCCAGTCCAGGGCCATGCTCACGTCACTGATGGTCTGCAGGACGATCTCTGCATTCAGGTGTTCAACCAGGTGGCTGTGGAGGCTGAAGATAGGAGAGGTAAATGGTAAATGGACTTGTTTATACAGCGCTTTTCTAACCAGTGGCCAGTCAAAACACTTTACATTACTGCCTAACATTCACCCATTCATGCAGACATTCACACCGACGGCGGTGTCCACCATGCAAGGCTACAGCCAGCTCATCGGGAGCAGTCAGGGTGAGGTGTCTTACTCAAGGACACCTCTACACTTCGAACTAGCAACCTTCCTGTTGCCAGCCGTGTGTGTGTGTGTGTGTGTGTGTGTGTGTGTGTGTGTGTGTTTTTTCAGCAGCATGACATCAGGTTAGATTGTTTCGTTAGTTATACCTGCTCTCAATAATCTCCATCCCGTTCATCAGCTTCATGTACTTGTCTTTGGTGTGGGTCTTGGTCATGATCACTGCAGTCGCTGATGTGTCAAACTAATCATAAATAAATGTATACAATTATAACAGCAATAAAACACAGCGTGTAGGTCATTACCTAAGCAATCATTGATTTAATTACACAGGTTAATACAATTGATTGATTGTTTCTAAGATCCAATTTGAGCCAAGTGATCACCACTCATCTTCACCACTTGGTTATAGTAAAGGGGCACTTAAGAGTAGCCCAGAGATTTATTATTCTTGTAGCAGCACTTATTATGATTACTGATTATGCAAAACACCAAGACATTTCTTTGTAATTACTTTTTGTTTTTATGTATAATAATACACAGTAGGGTCCAACATTTACTTTTAGAAAGTTTCCTTTTGACCTTCTTGAGTGGAATAATCTGCCGGTTGTGCAATGGTTTTAATAACCCAGAATCTTTTAGCTGCCAAAAGGTGAAATCTTTGGGCATAGGTTGGAAGCAGGTGTTATTTTGGTTCCATGGTCATAGCACTATACATATCATAGATGATAGTTTGAAGCTCTTGTGATGATCTCTTCTGATCCCTCTACCTGCGGCCTCCCAGCTCGTCCAATCATCTGCAGCATGTCAGCCTCACTGTACTCCTCACAGGAGCCCGACACATAGTGCATGGTGGACTTGACCACCACCAGGTGGGCTGGCAGGTTCACTCCCATGGCCAGCGTGCTGGTGGTGACTGGGAAGCCGGAGAGAGAGGAACCGCAGGGAGAATGGCAGTTTGTCATTAACAGGACATGGGAGCTGGGAAAGTTGTTGATACCAACATTCTTTATGTCATTACTATTATGCATTTTTTGTGGTTATAAATTAAATGTGATATCTCTAAATTCAATAGATGCATTAACATTTTTACTTGTACAATGATCACGGCTTATACCGTTTACTATCAATCATTCTTTGCCCAGTATTAAGATCATAGCAAAACTTAATTAAATGAGTCACTAGTACGTTTCACATCTAACGTCTGGTTTGAGAACAGGGCATTGAATCCTTCTCACAGAGAACAGGCAGGTCTCCCCGGGTGAAAGCCTCCTCCACCATCTTCCTGTCTGATACGTCCACTCCGGCGTGGTGGAAGCCCACACCAAGCATCACCAGGTCTGCAGTAAAACACCCGATCTGATACGATCTGGACCACTAATACTATAACATCCAATGCTAATAATGATCTGGAGTCGTCCTTACGTACTTGATCTAAGGTGGTTGGATTTTTATTTGTTTATTTAAGATTACCTTTGTGCCTTTGCACAAATAATTACAGACAATACAAAGAAAATTCCCGAAAGGACCAAGAGTGAATGGATTAAACACAAACTGGAGTTCATGTTAACATCGTAAAGAATAACCTACCTCTCAGTTTGGAATCCAGGATGGAGTTTGCATATTTCATCAGTCTGCAGAAATGTAAACAGAAACATAACTCATTATGCTGATGATTAACAGCAGTGATGACTTGTAAACAAAGTAGTGATGGTTTACACTACCTCTGCTTGTGTTCAATGCTCATTATAAATCTTGCATCCTTGGCTAGAACTGTTGCAGACTGCTGGACTCCTTTCCTGGTGGAGCAGAACTACCAGGAAACATTCATTAGACGTATTATTCAAAAGCATTGGAAATATCGTTGAATTTGTCACTTTATTCGTAATTGTGCTGTTGATACACATTTACCCTCTGGGATGAATACGATAATAATGAGGTTAGGTAATCCCAGATGGATGAAGGGTATTTGATCTCATCTAAACCAAAATAAAACCAAAATATGAAAGATCCCGAGACTTGACCCTACTGGACCGGGTCAGGATGGACATTGTAGAGGAAATATATTCCATGGAAAAACTGACCTACTGCCTGAGGACTAAAGACAAATTATTTGAACACAGTTGGGAAAAATGTACTGCATATAACATAAAAAGATAAAAATAATGGGTCATGCTCTTTAATGGACTGAGAAAGGAAAAAAATAAGCAACATTTATTTTTATTTTTGGGCTTGTCTGTCTGTTTATGTGGTTGTCATCTTTGCAAGTTGCTTGAAAAATAAAGAGTTAAAAAATATATAGAGAAAAGATGCCCACCACTAAAGCAGGTTTCTGGTCCGAGTAGGTCTGTATGACGTTGGCCATCTTGTAGTTGAGTGACAGGTCAAACTTGAAGTCGTTCTGGTTGGGGCTGCAGGGGAAGCCTAGCACCACCTTCCTGAGCTTCACCGGCCGGTAGCTCTCGTCCATGTCCAGGTAGGAGGCCGGGCCGCTCTCGTTACACAGCCACTCAGCCATCTGCACAATCACACACACACACACACACACACACACACACACAAACAAACGCAGAGGCACCCACACACTACTCAGGACATCATGTACGATTTGACACAATACATGGTACGACTGCCAGCTGATGTCACTAGAGTAAAACAGCAATCTTGTTGACCTATAGTGGATTTCTTAAAGGTTTTAGAATTAAGATGACTGGATAATTTAAAATGCCAAATTTGCATAATATTTTCAATACAGCGCATTCAATCAAGAAAGCTTTTTCTTTAAACCAAAGGGCCTAAATTTGAATGAACCTTTATTCAATTTCAGAAAAAACATCAGGGATTCTTCATTGAAAATGGTGGTTTCACATTTTTATTCCAATTTAAAACAAGGTTAACTAAATACAAAGAAATAAAAATGTAGGTAATTCAAACGCAAACATGAGTGATTAAATATATTGTAAGATCTTGCAATCTATGTAACTATTAACTAACTTTAATCTATCATTGAACCAAATAAACCGCTTTGATATCAAGCCTTACATCAGAGATATTGGGTATGGTCGCTGACACGGCCACCAGCCTGACGGACAGGTCTGGCTGCAGGGGCCCTGCCGGCCGGTAGGCATGCACTGCCTTCATCCTGCTCACCACCACCTCCAGCGTGGGCCCGCGGGTCACGTCCTTCACCACATGCACCTGGGTGGGTCACATGGAGACTGGCTGTGGGCCTCTGGGATGCCATGGAGGAGCAGCTAGGGGTTAGGTTTCTAGCTCAAGCAGACGTCAGGCAGAGGTCGTTGGGTTCCAGGAACCTTTCAAACAATCAAACCACTAACCTATCCTTGCCTGGTGAGACCCTCCAGATCTTCAGGTTTGAGTTTGGTTTCTCAATGAAAATCTAGCCTTGGCTGGGCAGTAATTGATTTCCAAATACGGAGCCTTACGTTGTTCAAAAGACTACAGCCTAATCGACTGACACACCTACTCTAATGCTGAACTACTGAATCTGAATGGCTGTAAAGCAAAAATAGATTCTCCTCTGAGAAAATACAATCGAGAATCAGTTAATCTCTTAACACCGTTGATCAGTACATTCTGGATCAAAAACATTTGGATAGCTCTGTAGATTACTAAACTCTCCTCGGGAATCACAATCGGTTATTTGTATTCGGCAATGTAGGCTGCAGTGTAGGCTGCTTCTGCATGAAATGAAATTCCCTCCCCTTAGAGCCAATTGGTCGTATCATGTTTACATTTTGCCCTCCAACTGGATTGAGGCCAGACTGATCTGCAGAGAGAAACCCAATGAGAGCCTGGATAGTCTCACAAGGCCTATCCTACCCAAGGGTGAATTAGACTGGGTTATTATGAATTATAGACAAGAGGTAGGTTTGTACTGTGCTATTACAGTGACAAAGACCTTTTATGATTTAAACATTTTAAGATTCAGAATGAATTAAAAGACATCTCACATCCACGGCCAAAAGTCCACGCCCAGCGATACCACGTAGACCTACATCAATACTGACATTCTAGTATGCACTTTGATCAGTAGACCGAGCTGCGGTATTAGATTACATGTAAAGTATTAACCCCTGCCTGACCTCGTCAATGAGGAAGAGTCTGATGAGCTGCAGAAGACAGTTGTCTCTCCATCTCCTGCTCATACTGTCCCACTTCTCCTGAGACACATAGAAACCACATGGAATCGCTCATTTACCATGAATAAATCTGGCATGTTTCATAGTGATCCTGAATAACCGACTCACCATCGGTGACACATACTCAGGATGTGAGTTTAATATTTCACTTGCACTATTACAATACTGTGTATATGTATAAGTAGTAGCTTAATATTCAATGTCGTTGTAGTATGCTACTTTCCCCCTTTGCAGTGCAATGTTTTTATTTCAAAATATTTGTTCTTTCGTTTTTCTAAGCCTGTTTAGGCTGAGGAGTCAGCCTAAGCAGGCTTACTGATTTTCCCTGGACTGAATGCGCATGTGACCAATAAAGTGACCTTAAATATACAATCTTGCTGTCACTCACAGGTGTCGTCATGATGATGTGGGCATCTTGGATCTCAAAGAAGTCATCGATCTCTGTGTCTCCGGTCAGCTCCATACAGGTCAGCCCTAAGGGGCCAAACTTCTGCTTCCAGTCTTCAAAGCGCTGGCTGCACAGAGCTTTGATTGGAGCCACTGGACCAAAAAAAAGACACAGCTTTAATACAGGAACAAAGGGTTCTAGAGTTGGCTAAATGATTACAAATAAGTGTTAATGACATACACTGATGATCTAAGCCAGGTGGTAAATATACTAGTATACAGTATATAAGATTTAAAATGATATAAAATAAATCTTAAGCTGACTACAGTGAGCCTGTACTGCTATATACGACTTTGTGGCTTGTGGCTGTTCTTCTATGAACAATGCATTTACAAGTAACACTGTATAAAGAAAATCTTTCTCAGTCTGAATCAGAGTCGGCGGGGACCACTGTTACAGAATCAGAATCAACTGAATGATTTTTCTTTTTAATTTCTAAACAGGTTCAATTCATTAAAACAAATGTTATTGTTTTAATGTATATATATATGTATATATTTTGCATTATGAATAATGCAAAAAACAGAACTACAACATCACTCAGGACTGCTGCTGATCCACCAATTGTAAAGTAATCTGTCATGTTTACTAAATAATTCACCACATCGTGTTTTATGTTTATATTAAATGTCCAACAGTGGCCCTTCCCTTACTTAATCAAATAATTTTTTTTTTGTGCGAGGAACCAGGGGACAAAATGATTACTACAAAGATATAGTCGTACTATGTCTAAGCATTGATCCAATTCAGATACATACAATCCATAGTTTCCTTAATATACTCACTGTAGACAGCCTTGACGTCCTTCCAAGGCTCAGAACTCTCCATCAAAAGGTTGATGATTGCAAGCTCAAACAGCACCGTTTTCCCAGATCCAGTAGGTGCACATGCCACAAAATTCTTACCTGTGTAAAGAACCTGAGAAAAGACTGGTAATGATTAATGTAGCTACACTTACACCACCAACATAACTAATCATTTCTAATAGTATGTAAGGGCACATTCACACTAGCCCATCTGTACCGTGCCCGAGTACGTTTGCCCCCTAAAGTCTAGATCGTTTGGCTAGTGTGAGCATGCCATCCGTACTCAAGTATAATTAAATTCTGTGGCCTCAGTACACCGGAGAGAGTAGAGTACCGGAGAGGTGTGCTCAAGCCACGGCACAGATGCTAATGAGCAAACACACGCACACGCACGGATACGCAACCTATATGGACAAGAGGCAACTGTACTCAGGCTCAGTTGAGATTGCCTAGTGTGAGCACAGGCCAGCGGCACAGTGGGGGGGGGGGGGCAATCATTCTTGAGTATGGTACAGGGCAACTTTGCCTAGTGTGAGTGTGCCCTAAGGCTTGTTGTTAATTACTGGACACAGTGTGAGAGCAATTTGACCACTGTTTGTACTTACATCATCCATAGCTTTCGACTGAACATGGTTGAAATACGGGAACTCCTTGAAAACAGATCTAAACTTTGCTGCTGTTTTAGAACAATTCAGGATAGACCACCTCAAAATGTACAGTTCAATGTTATATATTCACACATAATTCTAATGTGTTTTACATCCATGAATTTCTAACCAAGTAAAAAAAAGAAAGGATACAAATTTCGGAGACAGGCCGCAAGACACCCTTCCCAGAGGACCCTGTCAAATCCACACAAAGAGATAAACACTATGATTACAGAAACAACATCATCCCAGTTGAGGTTTGACAAGGTCCACCGCCTAGTGACCACTCAGATCAACACAAGAAAGTGGTCACTAGGTGGAGCTCACCTGTTTTCCCCTCATCACAGCCTAACACATTGTGTCAGCTAGCTTGCTATAGTAGCACACAGGCCCCCCCATTAGCTGTACCAGTTCAAACTAGCCAGCTGTGTTTTCATAGGTATGTAATGGTCTGTGTACGTGAGGGAATGCAGTGTGCACCTGGTATGTAGAGTGGCTGGGGAGTCATCGGGGGGACGTGTGCTCTCTTTGTGCCCGCGCTCTGCATCTCCCCAACCGCCGGCTCGGGGGGGGGTCGGCTGCCACGTGCTGCAGACGAGCCCAGAGAGGGGCAGGAGAAGAAGGGGGGCTCTGAGCAGAAAGGGGGTGCCAACTGGCGAGCCGTCGCCGGGAGAGGAGGCTGATGAGAAGGAGGAGGCAACTGGGTCTCCAAGGCAACCAAACGGGGGAAAGTTTGAGGCCTAGATGTTGTCTGACTGCTGATGCTGCTGCTGGTACAGCTGCCGGGGTCATCAGTGTTGGAGGGGTTGATTTGGCCGTGCAACACCTGACCCCTGGACGGTTTAAATAAACTGTCGGGGAGTGGAAGAAGGTGAAATGGAGGGGGAAAATAAGAAGAAAATAGGCTTGAAAGAGGCTTCTTAAAGGATAAATGTCTGACATTAGTATGCATATAGCACATTTACAAAAAATGTCCATGCTTGTTACAATAATACTTTTTTTGTTACAGAGACATTACTAAATCTTGCCTTCTTCGTAGAGGTGGGCTTTCTCCAAATTCTTCATACAAAGCCCTTCTGTTAGTGGCTGCATGGCCATTGTCCAGAGGTGTTTCATCTTCACGTCCCTCAGAGTAGGTGAAGTAACTCTGGTCTCCCCAAACAGAGTCAGCCCTGCCCTTGTTCCCCTGACTCTTCCCTGTACCTTCCTGATGGTTTTGCAGGCTCTGGGAACTGATGAATTTGGATGGGAAGGGCCCCAAGACATCTGAATGTTTAAAAGGAGACAGTTTTTTCTTTTTTAATCTGTAAGGAAACTTATGAAAACTTATGAAACTTATGGCAGATGAAATGGTTAACATAGGTGGCAAGTCGTCGCCTTGATTGTAATCATTAAGAATTGACAATGTAAATTCAACCCTCTCTTTGATTGTAAATATTATCATTGGTATGCCAAATAACCATTTATTCTTGTGAACACATTTGGTGTATGCAAGCCTATATTCAAGCAACCATAGTGAGTCTCAAATGTACATTGTTTCACTTTGATTGTACTAGAGCTGAGGGTTTTATTGAGCCAAAGGAAAAGGGAGATAACAAGAAGTACACACTGCATAAGGACGAGAGAGTCTCTGCTTCTTTCTGGATGTCCTGGGTGCAAGGGATCTGAGAGGTGGATGGAGTGGCATCCAACCTCCATGAACCTCCATGAACTCCATCTTGGCACATTGGCTTCCTGTCAGAAAGAACCCAATCAAATTAGAGAGGGGGAAGGAGAGTGTGTATATTTTTGGGAAGTGGGGGCTGGATGAAGAAAGAAGGTGGGACTATTCCCTCTACTCACACTTTGTGGACAACAGGCCCTTCAAAGAAGAGATTGTCCAGGGACAAGATGGTGTCATTGGCGTCCAACATTTTAATTGACTACGCAGGCGTAATCACATCTGAACAAACACGGGACGATTACAACAGGTTTGTCAGTTTTGGCAATGTTGACAATGTGACACTAGCGAACACCTGAGGACACTTCCTTATTTTTTGATAACACTATGAAGAAGCTAGCTTAGTTGAACCGGCTGTTTATTAGCTGCATTTATAAGCTGTACTAACAACTGTTGTTTATTTTAGTAAGGGCTGAAATATTTCTGATTAACACCGCTAACCCCCGTTACACAAATAAACACTTATCCTTTAGCTGTGTATATGTATATTTTAGGTATGTGTATATTTGCATGGTGTTTTTACCGGTTTGAGGTTGATGGTCAGTGAGTGGATGAGCCCCCCCCTCCCCCCCCTCCCCCCCCCGACTCGAGCACCGCCTGCTGGGGCTGCGCGAGACTTTCGTTTTCAGCGCGAATTTATAAGGACTGTAAAAGGTTTAACGGAAACTGACACAGTTATACTTTTGAATTGTCGACAGTGTAGTCTAATTATTCACACAGTCCCGATTTCTCCTTGAACACGATTCCACACGTCGGGTTGGCTACGGTGGAAATCTAAATTAATGTAGATGTTGAATGGAGAGAACACACAAATTGAATGTCACCTGATATCCAGGCAACAAAGACCTGTAACAAAATGAAAACCACAGAGGGGCTATGGTAATGTGTCCTGAGTGTTTCTTTTTAACGCTGTTTCAAGAGCCGGTTTGATTTACAATGGGAACTTTCTCGTTTGGCCCAAACGTACGTATTATTAAATGTATGAAAACATATAACGTCTTCAACCTAAAAAGCAATCTGCTACCTCTAAAGAGGGGGTCATTAACTCAGGTTTTTTATGCCTCCCATCTGGAATAAACCATCTTTTCATTCTGGGTTATTTTCTTTGACACACAAATCGTTCCTCTTGCCAATTCCCGAAAATAACAGCATAAAAGCATACTATAGCATGGTTAATAATAAACACAACCCATTTGGTTGAATATGTGGACGAATTGATCATTATTAAAAATACGTGTTGTATTGTCTCGGCCGTATTTGTGTTAACCCTTTTATAGTAAATGGGCTGGTCCACACTAGACCACCAAGGAAAATGGCGACTGTGAAATGGATGGAAGACGAAAGTAAGAAATAATTCAATGCAGCGTATAAAGAGCACCCCGATCTACGACGGCCGGAGGTAATATCCGTTTGTTTTTAAGTCAAATAAGGATGTATGGATGGTAAGTGTTGAGGCACAATTCCCATTAGTTGTAGTTTGGTCTAAGGATTTGGCTTTGCTGTGGTACAGAGCCTAAATAGAATGGGCTGCAGATCCTGCAAGCTGCATCCAACAACACAGCATGATATAAACGGGAAGAACATGCAACGGGATACAGGTTGTCTGATTTCTAAATGATAATGTATTTGTTGTGATGTGTTGCTGCTAAAAACGAATAGTGACTTTATTTTGGGTTGCCATGCAAGTGAACTGTGCTCAAAGTTTTAGCTCGAGAATAAACCCCTTTCGCTCATGCAAACCCTATTGTGGATGAAGTCTGCAGTTGTGTAGAAGATGGTTCTTTGCCATAATTTCCTCGAGTTAGTTTGACACTTTTATTTGCCCTCGAAGCTGAGCCCCCTTTTCTTGCGACCTTGCATCCATTGTCACCAACAATCTACTTAACAGGTGATATGCATTATGTTGGTTTAGTCACGAGACACGTTGAGATTATAACGTCAAATGAGGAAGGGAACATGTTGGCAAAAGTCAACTTTTTTTTACGTGAGATATGTGAATGCAGAACTTAAAGGAGACTTGAAAAGGTGATACACTAAATACTGCATTTTAGCAAACCGCCTCAAGATGTCGCTCTTCTATTTTGTACGTACCGAAGTACTTACGTGCGTATACATTCATAGACAAATGAATAAAAATATGAAATAGGCTTTTTACCAGTGATCATAACATGTTGGCGTAACAAATAGGTTCCCCAACTAAAAATTAAACATTTAAATTTCAGGATGTTCCTGATTATCGATGATCGATGTTGAAATAATATAATACGCTAGAAATTTAGTTCATGAATGGAATAGAGAATATTGTGATTGTTTTAAAAGTGTTAGTGAACCACCTGTATCAGCTCAAACCTCGAACATCAACCCTATATCAAAGGAAAAGCGTTTGGGGCTGAGAGTTCTAGGGAAAAGGTGGAGGTGTTTATCCCCCATGGGTGAAGCTAGGGTAGGACATTTGGAGAAATCAGCCAGTGTAAACTAGATTTTGAAAGCATCCAACCGAAAAAAAATCCCACCCGTCCCTTCAGACCATCCTCCCAAGCCACTCCCCCAAATTTTATTCGGGCCAAATAGACCTCTGAAGAATAAGTCCCGCCTCCAAGGCTCCGGTTCCCTCGGTCAAATGTCTATGGAAAATAACGTGGGGTTTTTGAATGATCGTACATAACTAACTCTGTAAGTGACGGAGAAGTAAAAGCTGCGTCACGTTTTGAACTACACACATTTTCCATCTAGTTTCGACTGGGTTTTTGGATTGTTGGTGCCGTTAAAGAAGTAAACGATTATTAATGCTACTTTAACGGCACCAAAAATCCAAAAACCCAGTTGAAACTAGAAGAAAACGGTTGTAGTTGAAAACGTGACGCAGCTTTTACTTCTCCACCACCTACAGAGTTTGTTATGTACGATCATTCAAAAATCCCATGTTATTTCCCATAGACATTTGACCGAGGGAACCGGGAGCTTCGGAGGTGGGACTTATTCTTCAGAGGTCCATTGTTATTCTACTGTCGGTATGTGAATAGAATTTCAACAACCATAACCAATCGGAGGAGAGGCATTCTAACCAATCAGAGGCGAGAATCCCAGACTTATTCTACGAAAAAAAATATCGCCACCTGGTGGCTCCCGGCTCCCTCGGTCAAATGTCTATGGGAAATAACATGGGTTTTTTGAATGATCGTACATAACAAACTCTAGTTTTGACTGGGTTTTTGGATTGTCGTGACGTTAAAGTAGTAAACGATTATTAATGCTAACCGGGAGATAGTTCCAATCTGCGCAGGCTGTTATTGAGATATTGTTGAGATATTCGATTGATTGCAGATTGTAGCACATATATATATATATATATATATATATATATAGTATTGATATTTTATAATTCCAGTACATAACCCTTAACATTAACATTTTTTATATTTGAATATAATTTAATTATACTATGAATTCAATTATAATATAGAGGAATCCGAGTCGAGTCAATGTCTCATGTGTTCTCATTAGCTTTATTTTGCGTGACCTTGATCAGAACAGTAACTTCTTTCTTAACAAGGTAGAACAACATGAACAAGTAGTGCCGTTGGCGCCACATCCGTAGACGGGCTCTGGTGCCACTGAACACCATTTTGGTGAAGACAAACTATGAGACATTGCCATTGCTATGCAACCTTGACTGGGAGAGTCGGGACGTCCTAAGTCTGTGCAGATCTGCGTTAGCATATGCTTCTTCATAGTTAACTACTTTAACGGCACCGACAATGCAAAAACCCCAGTGGAAACTAGATGGAAAAAGTGTGTATTTCAAAACGTGACGCAGCTTTTACTTCTTCGCCACCTACTGAGTTTGTTATGTACGATCATTCAAAAACCCCATGTTATTTCCCTTAGACATTTGACCGAGGGAACCGGGAGCCTCGGAGGCGGGACTTATTCTTCAGAGGCCTATTAGACTAGGTGTGTCAAATTCTGTTAGTTGGTTATTATTATTGGTTGGTCGATATGCACTTGTTTGACCAAGTTCACATTTGTCGGACAATGGCTGGTGTTACTTTCATAAGGGGAAAAAGCACTTCTTAATCCAAAGCGGAGGGACATATGCAGATTCATGTATTGAGTGATAGCCTATTTAGATTAGATTAGATTAAAAAACACAGGATAAAAATACAATACAATAAAAATACAAAGTACTAATGCAAAAACAGACAAGAAAAACAAATAGACGCTAAGGTAAATGCTAAACGACAAGACAAGACAAACCGAACAAACAGGGCAAACAAAACAGACGATATAAACAATATAAATTATAAAGTGTGTTACAAGTAACGTTAATTATCAATAACATTTTTATGGACTCGGACCAAGAGTGGATCTGAAACCCACTGACGCTAGCATAGCGTTCTGTGAAATCTTCTGTGAAGTATTATTTTCTCCCAAATTCTTTTTTTTTCTTTATTTATTTTTTGAAATCTTTACGATTTGTGCTCATTTTATCATCAGAAAGAGTGCCTACTTATGTGAATTAATAAAATGTCAACAATTTTATAATATATAACAGTACATTTTTAATGATGCACACACATTGCGCTATTTCAAACTATGGAACGATAGCATCTCTATATTTCACTACGATATCTCGTTGTTTGGAATATCACAATTTGCATGCCGACAGCTAACCACAGGGCAGGTGAGTTTGCCGGAGGCTGCTCTCATGTTCATCAAGCTCGGGCTGACACTGCTTTTCCTTGTTCTCCACATGGGCTTTAGCCTTTAACATATTTTTATGTTGCCAGAATTTGCAAAACAGTTCATCCCCGGACTCATAATTGTCCCGGTATTGCTCTTTTCTGAATTTAGGAGTTGTGGTCGAATTTTATAGTTTTCAAGAGGACTTGGCCGTCTTGGCCTCTTTCTCAAAGTCTTGAGGTGATGTTGCAACCGACATCCCCTCCCCCTCTCAAAACTACCCAATTGACCTGTCGTTAAGCTCCGCCCTTAGAACGCAGATGAGCCAATGACATTCCAGCTGCAACTATACCAGACATCGGCTCGGACAACTCCATTGAAAACAACAGGGAGGAGCCATAATATAATATAACAATTTAATGGTGGACAAAATTTAATGGTGGACAAAATAATCTGAATTTAAGCTTGTTACCTTCTGTATGTATTTTAAAGTTTTCAATATACACCTCCATAGCGTAATGTAGTCCCTTTCAATTGATCCTGGAAGAAATTAAATCCTTTTTCGCCCAGAACTACTTCTCTTTTTTTTATCGAGTCTGGTTTGTTTGTCCGAGTTTGTCATGGTAAAGACGGGGGGTGTGACTTAGCGACAGGTCAATTGAAATCTGAAATATGCATTTATGCCTAGTTGTCTGTAATTTGACAATTATTAAATCATTTAGGTTACTACAATAATCAGGCCTACTTTAGATAAAAAAGTTGTATCCATTTCAGTCAAATATGGACAATTATGCAATATTCCAAGTTTTCCAGTTAGGTAATTTAGTACCAAATTCCACAATTACGGCCCTGATTTCCGTAGATAAGGGGGATGACTCGATGTGCTCCGCTAAAGTAGGCCTAGTTGGGACTTAAGAATGAAAATGATGATGAATGATGCAAACCATGAAAAATAAGTGGTGCAAATGATAGGGCTGTGATAGACCACAATGGAAATAGGTCCTGGACTTTATTGTGGTTTTATCCTCAATTGTATTTTACGTATTTTGTGTAAGGCATTTGTTTGATACAATTTAATAAATCAAATCAAAATCCAATTGTTTAATAAAAATAAAATAATAAAAACTGCTGTACCAAAAAACATACCGAACCGTGACTTAAAAACCGAGGTACGTACCCAATCGTTACTTATGTGTATCGTTACACCCCTAGTGTTAATTATAATGGCCCCCAATAGATGGTGCTGCGGTTCATGCCAAGGCGCCATTCTTTTTAACAACTGAGGAACCTTCATTCAGCCATTCTATTCATAATATTATTTCTAAAGCAATATAGACTCACTCACATAGAATCACTCAAAAATAAAACACATCTGTTTCCATTTGCTTCCCCCACCTGAAAAAATAATGGATTAAGAATGCTTTTTTTCATTATGAAAGTAACGCCAGAATAATAACTAGGCATGTGCATTTTCTGAAGAAATGCTAGTGGTTACATGAGCCAACTCGTCGTATGCACAATCTTTTCAAGGTCTTGCTAACATGCTAATGCTAGCAAGTCCCTGGGCCGCTTTGAAGCTGACTTTTGATTGATTGATTGAATTATTGGGCAGATCTTTTAACATTGAGTGTTTAGAGCATCCCCTATGTTCAAAGTGGTGCTTTACTTTTTGGAGACGCTTGGTTTCTATTCGTGTACCAACTTTGAAAGTTGTTTAGCTTAGGAATGGTTGAAGTCAGCGTTTTTTCCCCATTGACGTCCAGTGGTAATTTGAAATTGTCATATTTTAATGACGCGTCATTTGCATTTACCTACTTGCTCCCCCCTGTGGATGATGTTTTTATTTATTTATGTATATTTAGCAATACATTTTGCTATGTATTCAAATCTGTTTATTTTTGGGCCCTGAACAATTG
The DNA here is from genome assembly GCF_964030765.1 of Micromesistius poutassou. Classification (NCBI taxonomy): domain Eukaryota; kingdom Metazoa; phylum Chordata; class Actinopteri; order Gadiformes; family Gadidae; genus Micromesistius; species Micromesistius poutassou. The sequence goes on from NC_140286.1 coordinate 14,940,896, forward strand.
CCTAACAAAATGCTATTAAACCGGGACTTCAAAATGTCAAATGTCAATAAAACGGCTGTTCTGAATTGTTTCCCACTAGCGCTGCAAAAGTAAAAAGCGTGGCCAATGCAGCTCTAGTGTTGGTGTAACAGAAAAATATTCTATATAATACAGGTTAAACTGACGTACAATATGTGTACATTGGTGGAAATGATCAGACTTACGAAAGCCTACGAAACTAATACCCAAATACTCGTTGAGATTTAGACTATTGAGTCTATTTTCTATTAGTCTATTTGATCATTTTTGATTATCACTAGAGGGCATGACCCTATACAATTGGTGTAATATTTTGTTATGTGCTAAGAACATCCAATTTTCTCTTCCAGGTCAAGGCCACAGAAATGTCATGCCTGGCAGTTCGTGATGAAGATGACAAAGATACAGATCCCGAGATGAATGCCCTCACACTCCTTCAAGAGCCAGTGAGAATGACACAAGCGGCCTTATCTTACATAGACTCTTTTGGCAAGCCTGCTCTTGCCAAACAAAATGGCGTTCTTGATGTTTTGTCAAACGCTGATATGTTGTCCCCAGTTGGCTTGGGAAATGGACCTTCCTCGCATAGGGCTACACAGGCACATGATCTCAACAGCTTGTGCATAGAGGAGGAGGAGAAAAGCATCACACCCTTGAAAACAGTGCAGGAAATTGATACTGCAGGAATATGGGGATTCGACGTTGATTCACCTGAGGACTCATTGGATGACTTCAGCAGTGCCCGTGATCTTCAGTGGGACCCTCACAAAGAGTTCATGCAGTTCTTGTGGGACGACCATGACGAATCCCCAGGGGAGGAGATGCAAAAGGAAGTTACGGCTTCTAGAACTCAAAAGAGGAGGAAACGTAAGATGGATATGGTGGTTATGGTAGATCCCTCAGAAGATCTTTACCCTAATCTAGGACATAAATCATCTGAAGACTCGCATGATGGAGAAGACCAAGCACACTCTGTCCCCATGAGCAAGGTACAAAACCTGAGGATGCATTCCAAATCTTCATCAACTGAGAACACAGAGTATCCCAATGGAACTGTTAAGGCCATCAAGCAAATTTTATACAACGCACCAACATTAAACTCTTTTGATAATAATATAAGTCACAGGCTTTCACCCTTAAGGGGAAGACTTCCAGTAAATTCTCCCTCGGAGCCTAAGCCATCATCCTACCCCTGTTCGAAATGTCACCTTGTTTTCAGAAAGGAGATCAGTTTGCAACAGCACTTGGAATTGCATTCAGATCTTTCCTTTATGTCGCCTAGTCCTTTTATCTGCCAAGAATGTGGACATATTTTCAGAGAGAGCAGCTCCCTTTTAGAGCATATGGCTGTTCACACTAAGAGAAGGAAAAGACAAGTTGAAGAAATCCACGATGTGTCTGATACAAATAAGGCTGGAAAAGACGCACTTTGTTGCCCTCAATGCCCATTTCAAACAAACTGCCAGAATACTTTTGTTGAACATGCCCTGACACACAGTAAGAGCAAGCGTTGTTTTAAATGTGAAAAATGTAAATTCCACGCAGTGTCTGAGAGAGGGCTTCGGAGACATAATACTTCGCAGCACAAGGATAGCGGCAGGGATGAGGCCGGTATTTTCTCTTGCACAATTTGTTCATACCGAGCTTTCAGTAAAAATGTTTTTAGAAATCATCTTCAGTGTCGTCATAAACTCACGATCGAGAAATACGAATCAATACACAGCTTACATGAGAGTGAGACAAATGCACAGCTACCTGTTGAGAAGCAAGCCTCTTGTAAAATGGACAATTCTGAAACAAAATCTAAAATATTCGCGCCCCCCAAAAAAGCTAATTCAATAAGTAACTTTTCCAACTTATTCAAGCATGAAAAGATGACGAGGAGAAGTCTCGAGAAGTCTCAAGAAACCCAGTCCAAGCTGGACAAATCGATCGATGTTCTACTTTCTCGACAAAGACATGACAAAGACACTGATGCTAAACGGAAGAAAGAAAGTTACAATGGCATTACATCTACACACACCTCTAGCAATGATGATAATGATTTGCAAGATCATTTGCAAGGAATGCTTCCAACTAAGCTTCCAGAAACCAGGTCATCCTCAAATGGTGAAAAGCAAACTTGTGTTTCTAAGCCTGATACAAATCCTTGTGAATACAGTGTCACAGAGGAAGATATTGAAAGCAATAGAATACCTAAGCCAACTTCAGATCAGGCCATTAAAAAGACACCTTCAAAAAGAAAAATGTCAACACCTTTTCGAAACACTACAGAAGAGGATTCATGCTTTATTTTACCCAAACATTTGCAAAGTCCAAAGATGTTAAACCGTTCAGAAGAGATCACAAACTGTGAAGAGAAGGACATTTTTCAATTCAAAGAAACTCTTGCCAACACTAACCTTTATGATGACGATGATGTCAAGCAGGAAGAAAAGCACATTTATACATATAGTCGGAGGATGTCAATGAGAGGGGTTCTGCAGGCATCTAAGAAGTTGTTTGATAAGATAACGACTGACGGGAATGATGATGATGAGGTAAAGACAGATATCAAGGAAGAGTGCATAGAAACTGAGGTCTTTGGAGACAGCTTTGAGTCCCACTCGATGACAATGGAAGGATCCTACACCGACGATTCGTCAGATTTGGAACCCAAATCCTGTCCGTACTGCCCTGAAGTCTTTGAGTCTGGTGTTGGGTTATCCAATCATGTGAGAGGCCACCTTCATCGAGTTGGATTGAATTACAACGAGAGGCATGTAGTTCCTGCTGAACATGTGGCTTCTCGAGACAAGAAGCCACGTATGAGACGCAGGATTTCTCCCATTCCACAATTGGAAGAAGGTATTGAGATAGTTTTGGGTATATTTGAGTATGCACCAATAATACTGTAACTGTTTATGAAGGTTCTAATCTTGGCTTTCTCTTTTTGCAGCAGTACTGTTGGAACCCCCTGCAGACCCTCTAGAAAACTCTGATGACCTGGAGATAATCCATTCCTGTCCACTTTGTGGGGACAAGTTTGATAACCGGACTGGACAGTCCAACCACATCCGAGGCCACTTGAAACAGCTTGGTAGACCAATTAAATCAAAGAACAAGACCCCATTATGCTTACTTCGAGAACTGATGCGGGACAAGAAAGAGGTCCATAGGGCTATTCAAATCCTCAATAAGAAACGAAATAAATTCTCATTTCGTAAGTCGTCAAAGCTAGCCAGGTCTCATTCTCTAACTGGACTCTTTAAAAATAATTATATTCCAACCATCTCCAATGATGCCAAATCACACTTCTCCAAACCCCAGTTCTCTTTGTTGGGAGTTGCATCTGAAAAGAAGCAGCTGGAGACCAAGTTGGAGGTTAAAGGATCCCTTTCGAGTGCGAGTGCCTTGATAGGGATTCTGAAGAAGAGAAAGTGCCAAGAAGATTCAAGAATAAAGGCCTCTTCTCAAATGTCAAAATCCACAATAGCAGTTTGTTTAGATACTGAACATGGTGCTGGATCAAGACTTGACGCTTCATTACAAAACTCAATAGCAGGTAAGTTATATCTTTTTTAATGGTTAGTCTGGATGGGATGGGATATATTTCAAAAAAATATAGCTTAAATTTATAGACGCCATGTTCAGACGCCACGAGTGCAGACGGTCCAAAAACAACCATGGCATTTATACTATGGAGGGGCAGGTGCATTCTGCTTTCCGAGCTGCTAAATTTCAGAGGGTGTGCAGCCTGGGACAGTTTGGCGATTTAACCCTAATTTTTGGTTAATGCTGGCTTGAACAGTTCTCGCCATGTGACTATAAATGTGGTTTAAGGCAGGTGTTCATAACCTGTTAAAGATTTTGCCTGCAGGATACATCTGATAGATCTTGCATGACTAACTGAGGAACAGAGCCTAAATTACTTCCTGTTTACATTTTTGTTTGTTCTAATTTGTTTTTCTTGTGTTTCTGTCTAATCAGAGAAAGGAGAGTTCAACCGAAAGATTTGTATGCACTGCAATGCATCTTTCCACAGTGGAGTTAGCTTGTCTAATCATTTGCGGGCTTATGCAAAGCGAAAAAGGAATGCCTCACTTGATGGAGCAAGTAAGTACATCAATAGCATTGGCTTCGACTTATGGTATAGTTGGAGTTTGTGTGACCTTTTTCCCTAATTTGTTAATTATGTACCCGTCAACTAACCCTTTAAAGGATTTGCAAAGACCCAGGTCAATTGTTGATTGTCTGTCTAGATCTAAATCAGCCAAGAAATGGGCCAGTTGGCCAGCAAATGAAATCCATTCTATATTCCAAATGAGTGTTTAGCAGCTAACATTGCTGTATCTTTATCTTCTGAGTAGACAACATGTGAATGTAGGCTACAAACGCAAGTAACTATTTACAAGTGCAAAAACGGCAACATATTCTTTATTTTGCTGACATGTTTTTTATCCTGACGAAAGCCTCGTAAGGAAACTTTCCCTGTCTTTGTTAAATGCGACTGCATCCCCTTCTCTCCCATGATGGTCAGCAGCTTGCGGATTTCACAGTCTCTCCAGTTAGAAACTATGTACTACTATGATATTGCTGTGTTGTCTCTGTTGTAGAGACAATGCAGCAACATCTACCCAAGTCTCGCCCCTAGATGCCGTCTAATCACATTTACATGAAAATGAAACCCCCAATATGTTTAGGGTTCGAAAGGGGAAATTGGGGTGAGAAATTAAGCCGGTATATTACCTTGGTCAGTGTAAACGCACGGACCATGCTGGGAAAAAGGTGGGTATAAGACGGGCCTATTTGACAGTGTAAAAACTAGTTGTATTTTTTATGACACAAGTGCATACAAAGTACCATGGCTAGGCAGGGTTCTCCAATGGCGCATTCCACCGGCGGGTTTGGTTAGGTATGAATAGGTGCAGAACAGTTCGCGTTTCCAATGCCAAAAGTGGGCGGACTTAGCCGCAATTAGCCGTACCTATCTCTCAGTGCTCCTCCGTTAGGGTCTGAAAGGGTGCCAACAAGTTCGAGCTACACACGCCATCCATTGATTGGTCGACAGAATTGTCACTTCCGTGCAACAGGGGGATAATAACAAACAAACACAGTACCCGTGAGGTATTTCTGGGCGGCGAAAGCTTTGTTTATTGAAGAAAATGTTGTGCAATAGTTTGCTGTCCTTCTTGGATGTCCTACATTTTTGCTCTTTGTTTAATGTGTCACGTTCTTCTTTTTCCTTGGATTTTTCAGCAGGCTACACTGTAGGGCTGCTATGAGGTCACGGTGCTTACGTAGCTGCCACGGCTATCGGCATCCGGCTTAAACCCCGCCCTACCATAAGGGTACTGTCGGCGGTGGAAACGCGAGCCGTAACTGGGCTGCGCCTAACCACACCTACACTACCGGACCTTATCGTACTGGGCCTAGCCGCAATTCCCAGTGGCTTTCCAACTACCCAATTTCAGAATGCATGTACACCATAAGAAGGGATGAGTTAAACAAAAATCATGGCTGATTTCCATGTAGACATAGACAATGTCAACAAATACCTGGTGTCTTGGCAAACCAGCCATACCAAGATGTTGAACGTAAATAAAGAAATCTAGGCCTACTGCATTTCTAAAATACAGATTTTGGGGTTCATTTTGCCTCATAAAAGTATTACATTTTATTAGGATGTTTAGGACCACTGGGATGGAAGGCATTTTAAAATGTAAAAAGTAATCAAGAGCTACAAGATGTTGTCGCTTGTATGACTTAACTGACCAGAGTTCACCATATTTGCTTTAGCGATTGACTGCAAAGGAAGAAGACCTCGGTCGAGGCCAGGCTCAAAGAAGAAGACGCTGCCCGTACCACAGACTCCAGAAGAAATGTACAGACTCACATGCAGGTAAAGAAGTCAAGCTCTCCTCCTGGTCAAACTTGTGTTCTTTCAGGTTGCAGTTTTCCCCTAAAATTGACTTTGGTACACCATTACAGTATACAATGACAGAAATTGTATACAATTTGATTAGAGATGGTTAAAGGGGCTGTTGGTAAGATGTGTCTAATTTGGGTTCGAATTATTAGAAATGCCATAGCCATCCGTCAGCGAGTGAAATGCTCTGTGAGAATATCTCTTCCGGTTGAATTTGATTCGGCCTCTGTATTAGACAATTTTGAATTTAGAACAGTGCTAATGTCTTATTTCTCAGGAAAACTTTTCCCTGATTGTTTTGGGGAATATATCCTGCCTGTCAATCTCGTGTTACGATAGCTCCACCTCAGTGCCCTGTACTACGAACCTCGATTAGTGGGTTAGCGAGGTATGTTGTGCTCAAAGCCTGGGTTAGCTGGGGACACGAAAGTCTATCTCTTTTAGCGCCGCTGTATCACCATGGTGACTTATGCTGTCAACCAAACCTGGTCGGGAGCAGGTTTTCAGCTAAGATAAGCGCAGCTTCCTCGCCCCTCCGTTGACAATGACGTCACCATTTGTGGGTTTCCCCGTAGACCTCGGAGCCCGTATCGTATAGGGGTCTCTCCGGAGACAGCGGGTCTTTTGGGACAGATCCGATCCCTTGGCATTGTCTGAGAATATTCTTTATGAGAGATACAGGTTCTCATCAGAGGGTATTCGCTACTTTATCGTCCTCGTTGGACCTTATGTAGACAGTGCTTACTGTTGTGCAGTGTGTCTCCGTGAGAATGGTAGAGTGGGGGTAGCGCGTCAGTCTTCAATTTCTGCGTGCGGGGTTCGTCTCCCAAGTGATGCGCATTTGTGTGAAGCTTAAAAAGTCATAAGTCATATGGAATACTAATTTACTGAAGGTTATGGAATTATATTTTTGTACTTATTTCGAACTTGAATCCAGGACCGTGCTGGCACCACAAGTATGGGGGTAAAAGGCATGATGGTGGACCGGTGAGATTTGAACGCCGGTCGCTGGCGTTTGGGTCTTTTAATAATCCACTACGCCACCACCGCTACCTCACAGGGGTCGAAAACATATGCAATACATTTCTTACATAGGGTGTATTTAAAGTGAATTCCCTAAATTATAGAACAAGGCAGGTTGGACGTTGCTCATGCATTTTGAAATCAGCATCGCTCTATTGGGATTAATGGCGAACAATTCATCATTTGGCATAGTTATTTTATAGACTAAATGCAGAATCCTTTCACTTATACGAATTTACACAATCGAATTTACACTATTTTTTGCCAGCACGCCTCCCTAGCCAGTACGTCTCCCAGAAAGCCTGGGTATGTTCAGCGAGGTTCGTAGTATACCCCACAGGTGTGTGAATGCCGTACTCCATAATGGTGCAGGGGAGGAGGAAAGAAGGGAGGGAGGGAGCAGGCTGCCCTAAAATCTTGCCTCGTAGTAAAGTCGGTGAGGTATTAAAGGGATGATATATCCTGCTTTTAGACTGTTATGACGTATGTATACATTCATATATACATACATTCATGTATGTATTCATATATTCATTCACGCCCACCGGGAATGCCCCTCAGTGCATGAAACCACTTGTTTGCGCTCAAACTTTACTTCCGTAACAGTGTGACATCAGACTGTGCAGTGGTCGGTGCAGAAGTAGCGCCTCCCAGCTACCCGCAATGTTTACAACTTCTCGGGGGGGTGAATTTGCGGACGCACAAGCAAAGCGTTCGTCCAATCACAACAGATTGCTAATCAATCACAGCAGACTGGGCTACTCGGGAGGGGGGCCTTAAAGCTACATGATACAAATCAGTTTTGAAATTGGTTTCAACAGTGTGAGAATTTCTAAAATACCGGCATGTAACCCTATTCTACACTCAAATAATTTTTTCAAATTCTTATGCAAATTTTATTTTTCTCAGATTGTCGATGCAAATGACAGTCAGTATAATTTTCAAGTCATCAACCGTTAAGAGTATAATTCCAATTTTTTTTCAAAAATAAAAAACTCAAAATGCACTGTTCCAAATTATTATGCACAACAGAGCACCATCAGCCTACCCAGTGTACTGTAGCAAACGTTGCTCATTTATCCGTCATACATCTAGGTGAACACGCCCACTTGTGATGTTAGAAGAGGCCGATTTTCAAAACGGCTTGTAACGGCTAATCACACCCACAGCTGGTGGTATAATATGTAAACTTGTAACAATATCTAACCCTAACCTAAAAAGCAGGATATGGGATCTTTAAACAGCATTTTTCTCAGAAAGGTAGCTAGCTCCTGGCAAATAAATGCAGGTAAGGTGCTCTGAGAATATGGCCGTGGCGGGATTACAGGTAATCCAGACAAAGAAAGGTGTGTTCCCGTGAAGCATGACGAGTACTCTTACCGCAGGCTAATGGAGACCATCGTTTTGTGAAGTTATGTGGTATGGCAAAAGTTAGGATGATTAAAATCAAGCTAAAGGATGTTATATAGTGATCTCATTAGTTAGGTCACTAACAAGTAATTTGTATCCAATATTTAGGCATTTAACTAACATTTAACTCATTTGTTTCTCTCATATCTCTCCATCATAAAAGTATAATGTAAAAAATAAAATGAAAATGCAAAGTTGTGTAATTTCCTGTGATTGCGTAGCACAGATCACCATCAGTTCCTTATCAATGGTGGAATGAACAAAGGAATGCTGAAATGGAGGGTCCGTGGCGGTTGTCGTTGCAGGTTTTGTGACCTCGTCTTCCAGGGTCCCTTGTCGGTGCAGGAGGACTGGATCAAACACTTACAGAGACACATTATGAACACTGGTGTTCCCAACACCGGACTGGGCATGGTGGAGGTCTCCATGCAGCCGCGGGACCCCTCCAACCCCAGGCCGGACCAGGACGGCCCCTCCACAGGCCCCCACCATGCTGCTTCGTGAAGCCCATGAGGAGTGACTTCATGGGAAGTCAATAGACTGTATGTGTTTTGTACATGGATGTTCTTTCACTTTTACTTTCATCAAGTCATCTGTTTAGCCAAAATGTACAACATTGCTAAACAGAGATATTTTACATGTTGAATATATTATCAAGGACTTTCATTTTAGAAATTATTTCCAATAATAGACCTAACAAAAAATAGGAACACAATTCCAAAAAAAAAATTTTTATGCAGTAATGTAGTGTGGAACCCATTTCTAATGAAGACAACTTTTACCTCAAAGATTTCTAATGGTTTACACATCACTTATGTCCAGTTCGGGAACACCTTTATCATTATTCACATTTAAAATATACACAGGTCCATGTAACGGACAGTCTCTTTTGTATTGTGACATATTTCCACATTCAGCCAGTGCTAACGGGCAGTTATTGATTGATATCTTACTTAAAAGCAATTGCACATTTAAAAAAGATCACTGTTTTCAAACTAAAATGTGAGGAATTGTGTGGAAAAGCAGCAAGGGTGTATGACAACTCCTGTTATAGAATAGGGTTTATAGTATTACAATCACTGCATTGATTTCTAAAACAAACTCTTGAACTGAAAGTAAAAAAAATAAATTATGAAAATATGAACCGACAGAGCAGTCATTTGCTGCCCTTCGTAACTGTCAACCTATATTTAATGTTTTAGACAACTGTTGGAAAATAAATGCTGTTTTTAAATAATTTAATTTTAAATGTACTATATATATCACAGATACAATGCTTTCAACTTTTTGTGATGTTATAAATAAAAAGTTGAGCAACTAGATTCATGTAATTTATTTAAAGATAGATATTTTTTGCTAACCGTCTAGGAAACGGATTGGTAAAATAATAAACCGATAACATAAACAGATACAGGAAAAGTAAGGTATTGACGTGGAACAGTCTCTGACACATTCAACTGTGTCCATCCATCCAAATTCACTGTTGGCACACTCAAGGCCAGTTTGTAAAGTCTTGAGTATTGCCTTGTATCAAAGTGTCCTTCATGGCAGTGGACTTATCTGGTGTCAATGCCATAGATTATATTGAGTTTTAAAGGAAAGCGCTACATATCTATTGTCCTTGAGCTCTAGCAAACAGCATTATGGCTTGAATTTCTTCAAGGCCTTTGGATTAATCCCGTCATTCAAACGGATTGCCACCCTAAGAAAGAGAAATGTGTTATTACATAGTAATTACAGCACACGTTTCGTCTCTAGATAAATGTATCAAATGATTTGCTTACTATATGATGGACAAGTATTCTTTATATCTAACGAGCTAACATTTGAACTACAGTGTTGGTGGGTGCACTTTCTGACTGTTTTAGATTTGTTACTGTGGATATTTACCTCACGGTATTGTTCAAACTGGGGTTTTAACAGGTTGATCATAACTGCAGCCATGTCAAGACATTCCCGTTTCTGCCGGTAGCAAAATGACTGCATTCAACAGGAAAAACATGAAATGTTAGTTTCGGATCCGGCAACACAATATTTTGTATTCCATAATACTTGATAAAAACTAAATTAACAATAACAAGTGTAATACATATTTGACAACATTCTAGGTGAATCTGCTCATCAGAACCGTTTTTATTTTTGAAGGTTTGATCATTTTTATTGTAGAGTGAGTAAGACAGGAAGGTATGGGAGCGAGAGGGGAAGACATGCAGCAAAGGACCACAAGCAGGAATCGAAACCACGGCCACTGCGGTAAGGACTGGGCCTTAACGGCACACACTCTACCCGGAGCACGGCCCTCATCCCCTCACCCGTTGAGCGTACTGAATTCCAGTCGGTCTCTGCGTACCTGTTTGTTATGGACGTGTTTCATAGAGGCGACATGGTTCTTCGCGGAGGTCGCAGAGGTGGAGATGTAGACGTTACACACAGCACAGTGGAGCATATCCACCCTGCTCATGTGATCCGTCTCTTTCAAAGCTGAACAAAAAAAACACACAACAAAAAAAAAAAATCACATTACAGTTGGGCACCAAGCCATTATCGCAGAAAATAATTGTCAATGTCAATTTTGGGCGCTCTCAGCTCGCCTTACCTTCGATGTCCTGATCCACCATAGCACTGCAACACTGTCTCACTTTGAACATCATGACTTCCTAGGAGTTGTAAAGAGAACCACTGTAAATGACCATTGACCTGCATGAACCACTTGGCATACTTCATTTACCTCATTTCATTCTTTCATTCTTTGAATTATTTCAAAGGTTGAGGTTCTATTCAAGACAAGTGCTACAAGTGGAGTCCTTTTTTTACAACTAGCCATTTGTCAGCTCTTAGATAATTAAAAGCAGACCGCAAGTCAACTGCAGTCCCACATTCATTTAACTGTTGGTGCCTGTGGGTTGGAACGCCGTCTCCCCTCACTGTGTCTCCCATACGGTTTGTTCAGTACCTGCAGGAAGGCTACAGTCAGGTCGTCGTAGTGGTTCAGCTGCTGAATGTGCTCCATGGTGTCCCAGTGGCCCCTGCTCTCCAGGTGCTCCTGCAGCCCCTCCAGTCCAGCACATTCCACTTGACACAGCTCACAGGTAGAGGCACTTCTACAAGATAAACCACACACAACAATGTAAGAGTTGACACCCTACCAGCCAGTGCTTAAAAACAAACAAAGCGAACACCAACCTGAATATTTTTCATTAGCGGATTACTTTGAGATCAATGATAAAATTGCAATCATATAGAACTCATGTCTCAAATCAGTCCTAGCTAAAGGTTTGGATACATCTGATGTTCAATATCTTTAATACATTTTAATGAAATTCAACACCAACTTAAATGTGTCAGCGAGTAGCCGAAATAATGTTTACTTTTCGGAGAAGCGCAGTGTAAATGAGGCCTAGGTATTATTGCTGGAAAGAAACCCAGCCGAATAACATCTTGAAAATAACCATCTCAGGCCAAGGTAAACAGCCGACAGACGTCAGACCCTTTTGGATGTCTTTGGATGCAACTCAAAAAGACGTTTGCTCCAAATACTTTTGTCTTCAAGAAACAAATGGCAGTGTGTATGCTTTTCAGAGTGCAGCATTGAAAGGGAACCGGTCAGCAGTGGAGAGGAACGAGACGCCTAGCTAACAAACATGGCCACCACAACATCCTCAAGTGACTTTTTGGAAAACACCACAGCCAACAACTTTCACTTAATCTCTCAAGAACATATTGCTCATGGCAACCGGCAGGCTGATCCTCCCAGTGAATAATGTCTGGGCAAAGCAGAAAGAAATCTATATATTCTTCATTTTATAGACTTTTATAGGGATTACAGCTGGACAATTTTTTTTTTAAATAGAGGTGGAAATAATGGGCAGCAGCCCTATGACTAGATTATAATATGTTTAGTCCAAGGGACCTCGAACTATAAAGGACCAAGTGTGCAATGGAAGTAATGAATAAAGTTGAGTAGGTCTGGATTCTATTGTCGATCCACTGTGGCTCTAGTGTCTGTATGAACACAAGTTGTCTTGTTCAGGTTACTCTTTTGGTCCGTGCACACATCAGTATCATTACAGAGACATGTCCAGCTTGGATGTTCAGTTTGGAAGTGGTCTCAAAAAATGTCAACATGAATAATATAAAGATTGATATACTTTTGCCGAATTAAACTAAGCCATGTCATCTACTTTGTTTTATATATTAGGGGCTGGCCCTCTTCTTTCAATGCACACTGCACTTGTCTTTTATGATGAACTTGAAAAATGCAAGGAATGTCACATGTTACAGAATCCTCCAGTAAAACCCTGGTTACGCCTCCTTGCCCCCAATTAGAATTACAGAGAACACGGGCGACCATCTTGAATGTGTGATTTGAATGGAATTTGTATATTTTCTGACTGTAGAAATAAAATGTAGAAATTAGTTTACCAAGCAATCCATTTTCTGTTGATGTGCAGCAAAGTCATTTGTTTATGTTTTCACCATGTCATGGTGTCAACACAAACGTGGATTCTCTGGACCAAACTGCCAAAGGTTCATGTAGAGGTGATGACACTTCTAAATGATGAACTAATGAAGTGCACCTGATAAGGGGCATCTGGCTCAAATGTCTTTCCCCTTTCTTGTCATATGGCAGCAGCAGCAGGGGTGTGCATACCCCAAACCATGGTCGATGTGCACGTTAGCGACTGCTGTATTTGTTTAATAAATGATAACATTGTGAAATCTGTTATGAATGTTACTTAGAGATAGTTATAGGTTACCACATTTGAGTAGTATGAGGTGTCCTACTGTTGTTCCATGTCCTTCACTGTGATTGCTCTGCTGCTCATGGCAATCTCTCGTGGAGATGCCATGTTAACCGATGACCCTCCTGTAGAGCAACAAATAGTAGGATTAGCATAAGCCAAGTACACTACTACTACAACACTACTATAGATCAGAAATCCATCAATTAAAACTACTAAATATGACCACAAACTAAGCAATAACTGCCATTATCTCATGAACCCCAAGTTCAGGCTGTGGATGACGGATGACTTAGGGTCAGATGTAGGAGTATTGTCCCTTAACATGAAGTCAGAGCAGACATGAGAGAATATCAGGAAATGGACCCAGAATCTGCGCTGTCTGGTGCTTACCGGTTTCACAGAATCTTGTTAGAAGCTGATAGTCTGCGGGGAAGTTTGGCGTGGATAACCCAACACTTGTGGCAAACTGCAGGAGACGAAAAGTGGTTCATTATTACCAAATAACACAACATTTTTACTTTGCTTAGTGTTCCACTTTGTCCCCTTTATTACATTGAATCCACAATCTTCAAGTACACTGAAAGATGCGGCTAAATGCATCAACATGATCCATGTTCTAACCAGAGCATGCAGTGGATAGCGAAACACATACTTCTGCATTCAGTGGAGGGACTTGTTCTTCCCTGAGACTGTGTTCTTTGGGACTGGATCTCTCATTGGGCCTTACAGGGTCGTAACACATCTGGTCGTAGGTCCTAGGAAAACCAGTACTAGAAGCCCGGCGATGTTGGCTACAACTTGGACTGAGACTGCCACGCTTTGACAGTCTGGCATCTGGGTCTCGGTCCCGCCTCTCTGCACCCCGGTCCCACCTTTGTGCGCCCGTCTGCTCGGGCTTGGCCCTCTCCCGGCGACTCTGAAGGTCCATGTCTCTCTTGGGACTGTTGCCGTTGCACCGTTTCCTCTGCCCCATCTCAGACTCGGACTCTGACGAGAGCGGGTCGTAAGGGTCGTAGAGGTCCACCCTAAAGGGATGAGGAAGCCTTTCTGAGTACTCCATCAAACCCTGACTTTTTAAAGATGTAAAGAATGTCAATTAAAATTGTCCACTAAATACATATATGAATACCATATACAAGTAATAACTACAAAAACGTACTCTGATGTGTTCTCCTGCGGACTGGATCCATCGGTGGGTTTGAACGTAGAGGCCCAATGAGAGCTCCACTGTCCTCCGGGAGAGGCTGAGGTTTGAAGATGTAATTCAAGGTATTTGGTATTTTGTGTATTTATGCAGCCTCTACCAACCACTACTGTAATTCCCAACGTGATGTAACATTATTTAGGCATGCCTCAATAATCAACAAACTTGTTTCCTAAAAGGCCACCAATGTACCATTCCCTTGCTGATCATTTTGACTGTAAGCCATCTCTAACACGCAAACTTGAGTGTGGCACGATGATTAATCTAGACGACTATTACAAGGCGTATTCTGTTGATCTCACCAAAAAGGTGACTTAGTGACCCATACCCGGTGTATCTCACCTGTATGCTTGGGGGCTGGCTGTGTTGTGGATGGTATGTGAATATTACCTCTATGTTTAGGGGCTGGCTGTGTTGTGGATGGTATGTGAATATTACCTCTATGTTTAGGGGCTGGCTGTGTTGTGGATGGTATGTGAATATTACCTCTATGTTTCGGGGCTGGCTGTGTTGTGGATGGTATGTGAATATTACCTCTATGTTTCGGGGCTGGCTGTGTTGTGGATGGTATTTTAGGTGCGCTGGGTGGTTCAGGGATCACGCTTGTTGCAGCAGACCTAAAGCAAAGTCTATGGATACCGAAAGATTTGATGACAACAAACGAGCATCAGTCAATTCAGTCAAAGTTATTCAACGATATCTAGTACTTCTATGAACACTTCTCTTCAGTGCAGCATTTCTCCACAAAAACAGCCACGTTCACGTTAGTGACTGTCTCTGTCTCTCTCAGGGAGAAACAAATTCAATTTAATAATCGTTGTTTGGAAGCATTATCACAAAACATACACATTCCGACATAACGTCAGACTCAGAACCCATACGAAGTCAAACATCTGTGTAAAACTCAAATCAAATCAAAGATCGTGGTAGCTTTACCCTCCCTGTCGTGGTGGATGTTGTGGGACAGCTCCTTTGGGTGGCTTCACTTTGAGGTATGGATGATTGCGCCTGTGGTTCATTGTAACGTTAAGTTATATGAATATAGATATATATATATATCCTAACTAAACTACAATTCCTCAAACACAGCTAACCAGTTAGCGAAGGTGACCGACTAGTACCAAAATCTACCACCAGATGGTAGCTTTCTCTTACGTTCAACGGCATGACCTGTGTCTAGAGTCTAGACATACGTCATGACGTTGAACGTAAGAGAATAGGCGTTATGCCAAAGTCCTGGTTATGCCGCCTTCAAAACACTCGGAGTTTCCGGGAGTTTCGGAGGTTCGGACCAAGGTCTAGACTCTAGAGACCTAAGCAATTATCTGCACATATAAATCACTACATGTGCTTTATTCTGGCTGCTCAGTATGGCCTTGTGGTGCAATCATATGTCATTATATGCTCATTTAACAATGCTGTGCAATCTCACTATTCATTACATTACATTAATAAAGCTAACGCTTTTGTACTTTTTTTTCTCTCTTATCTTGTGCCCAGATGCAGTCTGAACAGACGGGTGAAAGAGGGGTAGGATTTCAGCCTTCTGCTCTCCAGATTACATATGGCCTATCATATGGCAAATCTTTTATTAAAAAATAAATTCTGCAAGCAAGCTATTAAGTCATTCAGACAATTTCAGATACTACTAAACTATCCTTGACTGCAGACATTTGGGCTCTAACCCAGGACCTTTAGGCTAGGAAATACCCATCCTGCCAATCTCTCGTTCTCATCTCTGTTCTCTTCCTGACCTAGAACAGGTCATTATGTCGATTAGCATTATAAGGTTTTCTCAAATGCATTTAAGTTTCCACAACTATCATACTCAACAATACTGTAGCAGCTTTAATACTAGTAATATAACCAGATTAAAAGAGCCACCTATGACAGAACAAACTGGTTGGGAATGACACAACTTCAATTATGTCAACTTTTCCACAAATATGAAATCAACAAGAAACAATCAACTTTTTGGTTTTATTGTGCCATAACAGACTGACCTTTGAGCATGTGACCATTCAGGAGGTACAGAAGCTGTCATGATGAGAAAAACAGCTTTGAACATTATACACAAATACATCAGAAGCAAACAAAAAAACAAGGGTTCTCATTACAATGTTCTGAAATGTACACTTAATCCATGGAAAAATCGTAATACTAGTGGGATAAATTAACATGTTTACAATAATAGTGGGATAAATTAGCATGTTTTCAACGAAACCATGAAAACATTAGGGAAAATATATCTCCCTTTTGATGACTGTGTTCTTCCTGGTAAAGTCATGAGTACACAAGACAAAGGTAGGGATGTCTTTTGTAGCTGTAATAGCAAAAGCATTCACTAAACAATCAAATATATATCACAAGGTACAGATTAATTCCTGTACTTTAGGCCTTAGTCAATATACAATCTTTGCCCTGACGAGGCAAGTCCAATAGTGGCTCGTACCGGTCACATAAGTTAGATAACTCAAGCTACAGTTCTGACTGTTTCTAAGTGCACACATATTTTTGGGGGCCTACAAGTCCTGGGGAAATAAATACAAACATGTTATATTTAATAATCTGCATATAAAAACTGTTGTACCGTTTCGTTTTATAGTTTACACTACATATTTATAGAAAATGCCCAAATGGACAGTGTACGAATAGATTAATATAAATCATAAAAACCTAAAATGCCTTTTTGGGCTGTTTGTATTGACGTCTGACGCCACTGTAAAAGATTTTTAGCAGCAATTAAGGCAAAAGGCTGTTCCCCATGGTTACAATTATACCTGAGTACCTAGGACAATAAAATAATGTTACATGTACACAAACTTTGGTGTATGGAATATTCTAACATGAACATAACATATTTGCTGTTTTAAAACACAAGCAATGCTAAGAGTTAAAAACTAAACAGCTGCATTAAGTCACAATCAAATGTATCAGAAAATAATTTTCTTTGTCTCAGTCCTGTCTCTCTTGCCTATTACCAACTGAACCATATCTAATCTATTGTGCTATAATTATGATCATTGAAATAATCAGGAAAAAAATAAAAAATAAAAAAATATTATTAAAGGGTACAATTTGTTGGACCACCTGACGGCTCTGCTAACTTTCAAAGCTGCCAGCCTATTCGTGTGTCCACTTTTCCTGTTATCGGCTATAAGCCATTCGTGAAGGAAACATTGGTCTCTCGGCTGATACTTTCTTTCACTTCAACTGGCAGTGCATCAAAGAGGTGGTCCTCAACAACTAGGCAGTTCTTGCGCAGCAAACGGCAGTTAACCAACTGGGCAGGAAGTCGGTCTAGACAGTTCCCTCGCAGCTCTAGCTGCGTCAGCTGGACAAGTTGGCCCACTGTCTCTGGCAGAACGGTGAGCCCATTGTTTCCAAGACAGAGCGCCTTGAGTTTGGTGCATCTGAACAGTTGTTTGGGAAGCACCTCCAATTTGTTAGAGTTAATCGCCAGGTGTTGAAGGTTGTGGAGGAGTCCTACGTCTGTTGGCAGCACTGTAATGGAATTGTGGCCCACATCTAGATGTCGGAGTTTGGGCAATGTGAACAAGGCTGGAGGCAGGGTCTCCAGTTTGTTGTGTGACAGGTGGAGTGCCTCTAAAGTTTTCACTTGGCCGATGGAAGCTGGAATGGTAATAATTTTGTTGTGCCACAGTTTAAGGCAAGTCAACCTCTTGAGGTGTTGAAAGCTGATGACCTCCTCTATGGTTCGGATGTTGTTGGATTTTAGGTCAAGTTCCTGTAGGTTGGTCAGGCTGAAAATAGCATGGGGAATTCGCTCCAACTCACAGCTATGTAGCTCAAGTTCAGCAAGGTTAGTCATCTTTTTAAGACTATTGAGTACCAATAATTTGGTGTCATCGTTGTGCACCACTAATTTTACTAGATGTGGTGAGAGCTCAGTGATATTGGTGGGCATTTTTGTGAGATTGCTCTTCAGATATAATGTTTTGAGGTGTTTCAAATCACGCATGGACTCTAGACCTATCATTTTGTTATTTTCCGAGCTCAAATTCCCAACTAGATTAAGCTCCCTCAGGCTTCTCAGCAGATACACCCAATTAGGAATTTCTGCAACATCAGTGAACTTGACATGAAGGCAGCGTAGATGGTCACGAAGGAATGCAAAGGCAGTCTGCTCTACTTTGGCTGGGCAGTGGCAAAGATGCAGCTCCTGCAAGCTTGTCATCTGAGAAACCTTTGCTGAGAACCTCACCTCGGGAATCAGTTCCAGCTTAAGCACGTCCAGGTCAGTGAGATCAAACACTGCATTGGGAAGTCCAGAGAGCATGAAGAGATGCAGCTCCTGCTGATCCTGTGCATTTCGCGTCACAAGCTGCCTCAATTTTTCAAAAGTCCACTCGTGATTAAGACTGATCTCTCTCAGCTTGTTTTCGCTGACCTCTGACAAGAATACACCGAAACGCTTGGAGTACAGCTGGTCATACTGGTCAACCATGTGTAACAGGAACGCAAAGTCGTTTTTGACATCTGGAATGTCACTGAAGCTGCTCTCCTCTCTGACCTTCTCAAAGGAGTACTCTTTAAGGGGCCGCCGGAATAGCCAAAAAAGAGAATAAATGCACACCATCCCGTATATCATAATCAAAGCCATGTAGCTGAGAAGAAGCTTTCGCAGCATGAAAGCCATATTGTGGGTGCAAAAGAACTGCGTGTACCCGGTCAGATGTTTAATATCGGGAACACATGTGTGCTCGAACTCAATAGCAGCCATAAAAGTGGACGTGTATGACAAAATCACAATGAACTTGACTGTTTTGACAATGGTCTGAGCCACATACAGCTTGTAGATGAAGTCACTGTCCTCCACGTGGGCCCGGAACTTTCTCACCTTCTCAAAAAGGGCTTTGGCCTGCTCGCCGTCTTTCTTGTCCAGGATTGTCATACTGCTTGGGACCTCAACGATGGGCTTATCAGCAGAGAACTTGACCCCGCTATTTCCAAGCATGGGTGTGGACAAGCTTGCGTCCGTGCCATCTTCTTTGCCCTCCGAGAGGTGTTTTGGAGTCGTAGTCTTCCCTGTCAGCCGCTGTTTGTTTTCCTCAGAGTCCTCACAGGCGGTCTCAGAAAGAGCCTTGGTGGTCCAGGGAGACTCGAAACATCTACCCAGGATGGAGACAAAGTGCTCAATCTTTGAGCTCGTTTTGGGGTATTTAAACCAGAAATTGCTGCTTACCATCAGTATGAGGGTGTGGATAAGTGTGAGGTATGGAAAGTACTTGGAATACCAAGGCAAGGCAACATGGTAGCACATTTGGTTGACAAAGATATATTGTTGATAGTCCAGGTTGGTGCTGATCCCGGCTGGCTGAGAATACATTTTTGCCATGGGGCCAGTGTGTGCATGTGAAACATGGCTCCTGTGGATCTCACTGTCAGGTAAGTCCTTGGGTATGATCAGAGGGGTGGGGGACAGCGTTGCCACATTGACCCCTTGCGTGGTTGCCTCCTTTGGACTTTGTGTGGAGAAAGGTTTAGACCCCGCCCCTGACGTCTGCTCCGGCTCCTCTATAAAGGGAAGGCACGCCACCTGGTCCTTGGTGATCTGCATCGTCATGGCAAATATAGCCAGCATGAGCATGATCACGCCCAGGTAGTCCATGAAGACGTCCCACCATGGCTTCAGGATGCGGTAAGTCGGTTGGATGTCGTTCAGGGATGCAACCTCTGTGAGAGTGAACATCACTGCAATGAAGAAGATAGAAAATTTGGTTATGGAACATGTCAACATGTCTCAGTTTTCCATCCGATTGTTGATGAACTCAAGGAGGTTCTTATTATTGTATGGTATCAGATTTCCTTCAACGTGAAAGTACAACACTGCAACAACAAGCAACTCACAGGGGTTTTCAGTTTGCCAATAGCTCAAGGGCAAGGTAAAGAATTGTGTCATACACGTTTATCTGGTTACCAATACAATTCGGAATCAATGGAACAATGATACATTAAACATTTACTCAAAGTAATGAATTTGGTTGTCTTGCATCTTTTTAAATCTGTACAGACAAAGGGCCTCACATAGATATAAACAAAGGATAAATAACTGCTACTGTACTGTGTACAAGGAAACGGTATTAAACGGATGTAAAACTTAATTTTACATTTTAAATTACGCATACAAAATTTCATATTATCCCCACATCAATTCCGCTTGCAGCCACTCAATACAGCCCTGATTGTGACTCACACCAGACGTGCATTTTTATTTAGCTAAGAAAAGCCATGTGTGGTTTTATGCCCTCTAGTTATGTGGTGCTTCCTGTTTGGGTTAGGTTAGGCAGTTGCTCTAACCTTCACCTGTAAGTAAGCTGTAACCTCATAACTTAAGGCCAGGTTACTTTTCAGTCTGAATCTAGTGAACTTGTTTACCATGAATTTTCCCTTCACATTTAATGATCAGCTTATCTCAATGATTAACTGTATTCGCCGGTTCCCATTTCACATTAGCTCAACAACGTCACCCAAAACATCCACAGTGGCCCGTTTGGAGGGAGGTAAGATAGGAGTTAGGTAGAGGTTAACGTTACACTAATACACTACTCGATAATTATTTACAGGTCTTTGCTCTTTGAAAACGGGCGACCGGCTTCCATGCTTTAGGTGGGCGATATCAAGTCAACCGAGAGACGAAACATAAACCAATATCGCTTGCAACTGAGACATTTTAAAACAAGATGTTATTCCATGTGATCGTAGTCGGGGGACGTCAGGTGACGGAACACTGGGAACACTGGGAACACTGGGAGCCGAGCCTAGTGGGGCTAGCACTCTCACGCTATGATGAACCACACGTTAACTCAACCAGCATAGCTCGTCTACTACTATGTGATAAACACGTATAAACGGCGGTCAACTTACTGTTTGTCGGCTGTTATCAAAAAACTATTCTCTCTTCGGTCGACGATCCATGTCTACTCTTAAAAAATAAAAAATGTCCTAGTTCATTGCACTTTTATGAGTCCGATCTCACTACATGCATGTACCTAGTCCGTCAGCCTTGGACCGTGATGTCGCAAACGTTACACACATTTCCTAATGCTGAGACGAGAGCCATCTCGTCTTCAAGTTGGAGAGTCTGCGCAGATCCTCTCCTGGCCCCCCCGGCTGCGACGGACCGAGCGGTCCCGTGTTGTGATCCGCGGTGCTCATTGGACGGCGGGCTAAGCTCTGAACAACACACAGCCCGGCTCGCTTATCTACACTTCAACTGGGCGGCAGAAGCTCAGGAGGTAGAGCGGGTTGGCTGGTAACCGGAAGGTTGCCAGTTCGACCCCCGCTCCTCCTAGCTGGGTGTCGAGGTGTCCCTGAGCAATAACGCCTAACCCTGACTGCTCCAGACACTTTGGATAAAAGCATCAGCAAAATCCCCTAAGACTAAATGTTAATGTAAATGTAAACTGTTCAAGGTCCTAATACCCCCAACCGCCTGACCGCCACTGGCGTAACTTACAGAAAATAAAAGATAATTCATATACTCACCTATGCACCATGCCCACACTTGCCACGCCACTGGTTTGTTATAATTAACCGGTCTGTGCGTCTGTCTGTCTGTCTGTCTGGCTGTGTGTTTGGAAAGCCACCAAATAAATAGAATCCAAGACAGTGTATTTTACTGAATTGTATTCTGTCACGTTATTGTAAAACTGAAGCCGCCTTAATGGCAGCTATTGTCAGGATATAGCAGGATATGGTAGATGATACACAGCATAGAGGTGTTGTCTTCTGAGTTTCACCATGATACAGGTTTCAACCGGTCCTGGGCTGCTGGCTGCTGCTGCTACTCTGCTGTGCTCACTCCTCCCATGTGCACTTTGAGAGGAAGTAGGAGACACGCTTGGAGAGGGATCTGTGGTGGCTGTACTGTTCTCTGCAAGTAGCCAAGGTTCATTGATTCTAGGTACAATATGTTGCTTAAGGGTGTTAAAGAAATTAGAATTAGGGCTCAGAAAACATTGGCTTTATTTTTTGTGGTGCTTTTATCACAAATGGTAGCCCAAACGGTATTACTATCCCTAAAAATGTAATTTCCACGCTCACTCCAATAATCATTATTTTATAATATTGTTGTTATTATTATTATTATTAGATATTATATAATTATTATCGTTAATAGTAAATAATCCAAAAAAATCTAACCATAGTGCCCAATGGTATAAAGACAGTGGCCATGTCTGTCATGCCTGGCATTGGGTGAAACAATATTGTGTATATATATATATATAATACAATATTGTATATATATATATAAATCCTAATATTGTATTATATATATATATATATACAATATTATATATATATATATATATATATATATATATATATATATATATATATATATATATATATATATATATATACACACACAATATTGTATATATATAATACAATATTGTGTGGAGGAAGGTAGGATGATCCCACTATGCTGGTCAACCCTCTCCCTGTGGTTTCAGAACGGTCTTCAGTTGTATGGAGTATGGACACTCTCCCTCTCTCTAGTAAAACATGTTGTGTTTTATCTAACACACACACACACACACACACACACACACACACACACACACACACACACACACACACACACACACACACACACACACACACACACACACACACACACACACACACACAGCTACACAAACAACTTTGCCTCTGTTAAACTGTAAATCAAATCAAATGATTCAGCACAAATAACTACAATCAGGGTGTAAGGATCATGACTGTATTTATATATTATTATTATATCTTTATTTGTTGTGTTGTTTTGTGTTCAGTTCTAGACACTGAACGTTTTCAGGTGCTATAAATGTTATTTACTGTGTGTGTGTGTGTGTGTGTGTGTGTGTGTGTGTGTGTGTGTGTGTGTGTGTGTGTGTGTGTGTGTGTGTGTGTTTGTTGGTTTCTTTGTAGGTGTAATGTTGATTTTGGGATATAGGCCTATTTGCCAGTTGTAGATCATGTGTTGAAGATGGTTGCAGACTGCCCTGGCACAAGGGTTAACCGTCTCATCATCTGGTCCCATCAGAGCTGAAGTTCCCGTGAGAGACATTATCACTTAGCTTGTGAAAGGATTTTCTACTAAAATAAGTTATTTTGCTAACTTTTTATTATGTTCAATGCAGGAACAGTTTATTTCTTTATAGGTCAAGGCATGTGCTTTTCATTTTGTATCAGTCAACTATTTATTTTATTCAGTTATGTGAATACATTTGTATTTAAAAGTCACAAAGAAATGTACATGTATCCCTTATTTAATAATTGACTATCAGCACAAAACATTGGTCCTGAATCGGTCCCAGAAAATACTGCTCAAAAGGTGATTACATGCATACAATATGTCATGCTGATGGTTTAATTGTATAATATACATGTATTAACACGGCCAAGGCGGGTTTCTCAGCCCTAGGGCTATGCATTTGGACCGTCAAATATATATGATTATTTTTTATGCGTTGTGTGTATTTTGAACCTTCTCTCTGCCCGTTGTTTTGCAGACACGTGGTCTGAAAAATCTATAAATAGAGGTAGAATAATCTATTGTTCGCCTGTGTTGTCTGAAAGCTACTCGGTAACATGGCGTCGACAAGCCGGTGCGTATACATTATTTAAAATTGAATCTCATTGCTTCATGTGTGATGCTTGAATTATGTGTTGATAACAAACAGTCGAGTGGTAAAGGTCCCCTACTGCCACGACATCGTCGGTTCTAAAGACGTGTTCGCTATTTCGTTATCTTTGAGGTATTTACTGGTCCACCGTTGTTATGCTACAACGTTGACCATCCAAAACTTAATCTATTGCGAAAGGCATTTATAATTATTATAACAACACTACGGTTGCTTTGCCCTTTGTGGAAGTGACTTTTGTGACCTGCCTTTTCTTTCTTATTATTATTGTATGTGTTTGAACCATGTTTGTAGACTGCTAACCGATGTGTCAGTCGTCCACCTCCACAGTCAGACACCACTGACTTTCATTATCATTTTTATAATACAAAAGACGCCTTACAACGATTCACATCTGCGGAGTACGTGTCCTACGTGTCCTACTTGTCAGATATCCGTGACGTTTGACTCGGGCAGAAGTTTTACATGTTTGTCTCCCGACACCAGCAGTAGTTGGTGGGGTGATGCGTCGTGACCTCGCCGGCGGCCCTCGTGACTTGGGCTGTACATTGTGTGTGTGTGTGTGTGTGTGTGTGTGTGTGTGTGTGTGTGTGTGTGTGTGTGTGTGTGTGTGAATACACAGACACACACACACACACACACACACACACACACACACACACACACAACGTTGATCGTTGTCGGACTGGGAACACTGAGCTCTCTCCTAGAGAATACTGTTCCGAATTGCTCGGAGTTACACTAGAAAATGGGGTTCCTCCTCGTTCTTCGGGTTTATCCCAATGAGGAAGACAGTGAAAAAGATGAATAGATGTTGCACTCTTTTTTTAACTTATGTATGTAACTTTTGTCATCTGTTTAATAGGGAAACATCACTTTATCATATCATGAAGGAAACGTTACAGATCAAACGGTTTAGATGTGATGGTCAGCTCCTGTGTATAACTCACTCTGTCACCCCTACACCAACTCACATTCTGTCTATCTGGTACTTTTCTCTGTAGCGGAGAGGCCCTGGCATTACCCAGAGTGACGTGCCCAAACCACCCCGATGCCTTGCTAGTGGAGGACTACAGAGCCGGGGACATGATCTGCCCCGAGTGCGGACTTGTGGTCGGTGAGTATTACCGCCCGTGAAGCAAGCAAGAAGTGTCATTTCAGTGCTGTCCAGGTGTTGCCATATGTGGTTAGGGGTGAGGGTTAGGGTTAGTGCCTTTTCCTTCACTTGTCCATAAAAAGTTAGAATATGTTAGAATCAACAGAACCCATAAGGAAGAGGAACACACTTTGTCAGAAAGGAAATTGGTTGTTTATAGGGCTGAGCCTGAATTTTTGAATGTTCTGATATTAGTTCCTTTCGTAGCTATTCGAATGTCAATTGAGTATACGAATGCATCGTTATTTTATATTATATAAAAAATATGAAAATATAAAATGTCAATATCCCAGTGATTTAATTATATATTTGAGGGCCTTAGACGTCCAGGACGGCTCACCTCAACGCTTCAGTTGACGAAACGGTAGCCATCATTAGCAAAATATGGGTTGAACGAATTATCATTTGTTAGATTTGTAGTTGGATTATTCACTTTTGCATTATTTGAATATTCTGGTAGAACTTGGACAGCTTCCGTCCAGTGTGAGGATACACAAGCCAGCAACCCCCCAGATATCAGGGCTGAAATAATCTAGAACGGTTTTAATAATGAATGTATTTAGCAGCCATTTCGATGTTCAAACGAGGCCAAAAGGCCCTACCCACTAATGATACCGTGTTGGTTATTTAGTGAACATGAATAGAACAGGTGACAATGTTTTCCCATCTTTTCCCGTCATCACTGGGTAAATAGCACCAGTCCTGCTGTGAAATGTTTTCAAAAGGTTGCATCATGTTCAAACCACCTATTTGCTTTGTGATAATTGGTAGTAGGCTGAGTCTCGTACTTTGGAGACCATGTTCAGAAAACTGGGGCTGATTATGGTCCCACGTTCACGCGACCCCGCAGTGAGCGGACCAATCACAGCCCTTGCAGCTGCGTCGCCTCAATGGAAGGTTACATTTTTGGGAGGGGCACGCCAGGCCCTTGCGGTGGACACAAGGACGTAAGGGGTCCGTAACCCCCTTGCGTTGCATGAACGTGGGACCATAATCAGCCCTTTAGGCTGCATTGAAGATCTGCCGGTCGAACCTCGGACTGAGGAGTGGATCCCAAAGCTACTGACGGGATTTTGTTGTTTGGAGTATAAAAACTATAATAATGTCAAAGGTTAAATTCAAGAAGTGCTAAACTATCTTTATGTGGGAAGTCCTTGGAAAGGAATGAAAGTCTTGTACCAAAAAAAAAAAAAAAATTGTTGTTGTTGTTGCTTTGAATCAAATGTTTTATGGTCACGCTGTATCTCGTAGTTGCTTGGCTTGCTTCAAGGCTCAAAACTTTTTAAGGATTTTCTGAAAGGTCAGAGTGAAAGAATGGGAAATGTCTGAAATTGAGCTCTTTAAATAGGGGGTCACTGTTCTGCTCTATTAACATTAACCACTCCCCCGAGGGCGCCCCAAACAGCCTCACAACCACACTCAATACAAACATTTTATTCAATCTATTTGTTTTGACAACATTTAAGCGCCATCGAAGCAGCTCACCCCAAATCAAGGAGTGTGAAGTTATACGGTGTATAGAAACAATTTTTAAAAAGACACAATGTCGCCTTTCTGGTGGTTTTGATGCATTCAGCACCGCTTTGGCAATGCCAAATGCAGTGCTTGTAAAAAAAGATTTTTGAAATGCTCATAATGGCTTTGTATTCTCTGTAAAGAAGCACAGTGTTAAGACATTTGTTTTATAACTCTAACCCTGGAACTCAAACAATTTTCTTAAAAAATATTGAAACAATTCCAATAAAAGTGAGACAATTAGTCGATTATCTGCTTGAAAGAAGAATGAGCGGACTAAGATAATCTTTTTTAAATGTGCTTTGGACATTAAGGCAAACATTTCTGAGTCATGATTAGAAGATGGTCGGGGTTTCTAAGAATCAAAAGCAAAGTGCAGGGAAAGGGAATCTTCCAATGGAGATGGGCTTGTGTCTGGAACGAGAGAGCAGCCATTATCTACACTCGGGCAGCCATCCAAGCACACATCCCATCTCCACTGGAGGCATACAGGGGGATGCTGATTGGCTCGAATGTAAGTAGACGTTATCACTCCGTTTCCCGTTTAGAAAAAAGTGGTGGCTTTGTCTGGTAGAAAAAGAATGCTCCCATCATGTGACAGATGCATTTGTGAGCGAGTCTCACCTCAATGCCAAAATATTCCACTAGCCGTGGGTTCTGATTCCTACAGCTACTCTGCACTCTGGCCAGCAGTTTATTAGAAACTAGGTTGTGCAGCACATGGATCTTTATAACGACTCCTTTGCTTGTATGCTTCAATTATTACTTGCTTTGGATAAACGCGTAGACCTGCTCAGTGGACATTCACCCTGTGCCAGCCTTACTTTCCTATTCGAGCAGTCGGAACAGCTCTCGAGCTTGTGTTAAGAAAGCTCCCAGTAAAACCTGAGTCGCCATGGAACAAAGACCTGGCTGACGCCTAATGGGCCCCCTGGAGTCGGGGGGCCCCCTGGGGTCATCAAGGACATCTCTCTCTGATGCAACCTCCTGCTCGCTCTGTTTACCCCACCCGCCCACTCCCAGCCTCGCCTGCAGGAGGATGAGAGGCTGGGTGTTGGGAGCGTTCATGAGGCTGGGTCTGAAGGGAGCTAAATGGATTATATTATCACAGATCTAATCCTTCTTGCTTAATGCATATTTCAAGGAATAGAGCAGTTGAAGGATGGGGGTGTTGTTGGTGGTGACGGTCATGTTGTACTGCACTCTGTGTTTCTCTTTGTACATCGTGTAGTGTTGTAATCCTTCCATCAGTGGTTCAACACAGACGGTGTACCTGTGAAGTGGCTGGAAGGAAGTGGCAGGAAACAGAGACTGAGGCCTGTATGGCTTTCAGGCTGCCTTCTTTATTAGAGCATGTTTACAGGTGTAATCTGTGACTAAACTTAATGGAATCAAATCAAATAAAGCTAATCAACCAACTAATTAATTGAGTGAATTCATTTTTGAATAAGGAAGGATGAGGACTGAAGTTATTTAAGTTCAGTAGTTAGTATGCCTTCTGCTTAAGGGAATGGGGTATGTTTCAGCTTGTTAAGTCTAGATACCTGAAGCATGTCTGAGAAGGCTTTCCTAGTCTTTTATTTGTCATGCAGATTTTGAACTGGTTAGTATGGTTCCCACCAAAGAAGGACCATTTGCCTGCAGCTCCACTAGCGCTCTACAACAGAGCAGACAGCCGGGGGGTGTGTGGGTGATCCAGCGTACAGCAGAGCTCTGGGTGCCACGTGGAATACCTTAGCTACTGGTTGACATCGATGTGACGACCCCTCTCCCCTTCCCCCAGGTGACCGTGTGATCGACGTGGGCTCAGAATGGAGAACCTTCACCAATGAGAAAGCCACCAAAGACCCGTCCAGAGTGGGAGACGCCCAGAACCCCCTGCTGAACGGGGGAGACCTCACCACCATGATCAGCAAGGTGAGGGTCGCCACGGGCCACTTCTCTAGTGTAGAAGACTAAAGCCTCTTTTCCACAGACAGTAACAGCTCAACTCGCCATGACTGAGCGTGGCACGACGTGGTTTGGTTCCAGGCACGTCGTGTTTCCATCTAGAATGAAATGCCTCTTCAACGTGGGCGGGTCGTCGGAGCACGCATGCGCCAAACTGCAGTGACGTACTTATCCACGCGTGTCGCGTCGCACCACATAAACAGACTTATTCTTGCGTGCTGATCCTGCCATGTTCAATAATCAATCACTGTTGTCGACTGAGCGATGATGCTAGTATTGAAAGATGCCGGGTGTCAGGCTTGTTCGTCGCGCTCGTCCAGTGGCGTCACTCCCTGGCCAATCAGTGGCCAGCAGCCTGTTTTACGTCACACAAAAGTATCAGATCAGCTCTCTTGGACCCTCGACGGAGGTGAGACTGAAAAAGTACCAGGGACCACATTTTGGTGATCGAAATGCAAGAAAAGGCGGGCTGAGGCGAATTGAGCTGGTACTGTGGGTGGGAAAGGGGCATCAGACCTCCCCACCGTGATCAGCAAGGAGAGGGACCGCCGACGGCCATCATGAGTTTCAACGCAGAAAGTAAAAGTACAAATGATGATAGAATACCAACATTTAAAGTGTAAGACCCCCTGTTTCAACTGGGATGTCTTTGGGCTGAGGGGGTGTGTTATCCCGGGGTTACGGCCAACGGGGACCTTTTGATACCTTTGCAATGCCGTCGTTGCGTTTGAACGTTGTAATGAGCGTTGTAATGAGCGGTGCTGTATGTGAAAATCTTCAAGCACCGCTGAGTTATAAAAGTGACTAGGAAGCCAAACTCTCTCTGGGTTGAGAACATTGGAATCCACCACTGTTCAGAACGAGCTTAACAAATCCACACACACTGTAGCGTTGTACTAGAAGTGTCCAGGGAGCCTGACTCTCTTGGCCGCCGGGATCAACACCCACCACCGCCCCGACAGAGCCCCACACCTCCTCACAGCCCTCAGTGGAGGGGAACACTCTCAAAGTGTGTCCCTACCACTGCCAGAAACACAGGCTTTGGTTTTCCCTTCATGACGGCCTTTCTCAGTAACCCTGATAAAATGGCCTTGATTACCAGGTTGAAGACCTATAAGAGATATTCCCACGTTTAAAACTAACAGAAAACTAATCACTTAAAGTAAGAACATTTAATATAGGGCAAGGGTTCAAAGTCAAACGATGCAAATCTAGAAGGGAGCCAGAGAACAATTCGCAACGGTTGTTAAAAAGTGTTTTGTGTAAAGTGCGAGGACCCCCCAGGCTAATGGAATATTTCCAAGTCGATTCTGGGGATTAGGGAGGAACCAGTGAACCCAGGGAGCAGCTCGCAGACCTCAGCCACCAGGAAGAGAATCTCAATGAAGGACGTCATTGAAGGCCACACAGGAAACAGTAGAAGGACTTCTAGTAGTTTGAGGCCCATCCGAGATGGAGTCGTGAAAGTCCAGCCAGAGATCAAAGCGGGCCTAAGCCACCCCACAGCGGGCTAGTGAGACACAGTGAGACAATCATTCCTAACACTAAGAGACAGCCACGGTAGCATTAGTCTGTGTGTGTCACATTTAAACTCTATCAAAGGAAGGGTTTTCTTTCATGTTATCCCACTCTTTATTTTTTATCAGGCTACTAATTAGGAAGTGGTGTTACGGAGACACTGAGGGTGTAACCGGGGCCGCGGGTCACCGGTGGGACTATGAGGGGTGGAGCTGTGACACTTGCGTTGCCATGGAGATTGTTCCCATGGTTGCGGCCAGGTGATGGGGCCCTGTGGGGAGAAGGAGGCTGAGATCAGGCATTGACCCAGTTAGCTGGCTGGTAGCAGCTTAGCTTTAGACAGGCTCTTTTATAGTGGTACCAGACACTGAAGCACACAATGAACCCCCAGATGAGGCTGCTTCTAATGTTCATGTCGACTGTCCCTCTAAGCCTTTCTCTTGTGCCAATTCATTCATAAGTGGAGTGGAGGCCCGTTTCCACTGTACGAATACTTATTGCTGAACGCTGTCATTTTCCCAAACCGAGGTCTTAAACAATCTGGCTCTGTTTAACAAGCAGCTTAGAAAATGTAAAAGCATATATTTTATAGTATGTTTAAATATTTGTGTACGTCTGTGAGCCGTTTCCCGTTCACGTGATGAACGGCTCAAACAATGAGATACCAACGGTGGATCAGAAGGTCTCTGGGGCTGCTGGTCCTCCGGGCCTCCTCACTGTACCGCTGCTACGCCCGTGGTCTCCTTAGGGCACCGGCGCCGCCAGCTTCGACGAGTTTGGAAACTCCAAGTACCAGAACCGCCGCACCATGAGCAGCTCGGACCGTGCCATGCTGAACGCCTTCAAGGAGATCACCACCATGGCCGACCGCATCAACCTCCCCAGGAACATCATCGTAGGTCGCCCTCTCCCACCGCCGCCACGGGCTCCCCCTCAACGGGAACTCTGGTCACCACAGGTCGCTTCACGCCTGAATAAACCTGGAGCTAAGAAACGTAGAGAAATAGACTAATAAATAATGATCACAAATAATATAAAGATATCAAGTTCAAGATTAGGACTTTGGCATTTCTTCCCGTGTGCCTTATAAAGATCTTGAGGAAATTGGTAACTGAAAAACCATCGAGACTGACAGCCTGTGTGGGTGGGTTGAATGGGACCATTCCGGGAACAATACCCATTGTGTCTTGTTTTTTTCGCCCCCTAAGGACCGAACAAATAACTTATTCAAGCAAGTTTACGAACAGAAGAGCTTGAAAGGTCGTGCCAATGACGCCATCGCCTCCGCCTGCCTCTACATCGCCTGCAGACAGGAAGGAGTCCCCAGAACGTTTAAAGGTCAGTCCGGGTTCACCCCCAGAAGCCTCCCAGCCTGGGGTGCTCTGTGATGCTCTGTGATGTTGGGGTTTCATAATAACAGACAGAACATTAGGCTCCTGGCCCTGCCTTCACTGTCGCTGGGGCCCAGCCTGCTCTCTTTTGAACGGGTTATTCAGCTTTTGGGGGTTAGCTTCAAAGAGCCAGTGAGCCCACTGTTTCAGATGGAATTCAAACCCTATGGGATTTAAAAATGTTTTGGGATGAGAGTCTTGTGAAGGAGTGGGGCCTGTTATCCCCATGGTAATGACCCACCCCAACCTTTTGATAC
The DNA here is from genome assembly GCF_964030765.1 of Micromesistius poutassou. Lineage (NCBI taxonomy): Eukaryota > Metazoa > Chordata > Actinopteri > Gadiformes > Gadidae > Micromesistius > Micromesistius poutassou. The sequence goes on from NC_140286.1 coordinate 14,972,644, forward strand.
TTTCTTAGTATCGTCGTTGTGTAACTGTCATGAGCGTTTTAATAAGCAATGTATTTGAAATCCGCCACACACCGTACTTATACTATAGGTGTCCAGGAATAATAAACATGCTTTTCAGAGCGAGGTTATTATTCCTGGACACCTATAGTATAAGTACGGTGTGTGGCGGATTTCAAATACATTGCTCATGACAGTTACACAACGACGAATAATGTCAGCCTAAATAAATCGCTGCTCAGACGGAGCTTCATCATCAACACACACCGTGGCGTTATACAACAAGTGTCCAAAAAGCTCCACTTTCTCCCAGACGCCGCAGTCAACCGCAGTCCAGACAGAGCTCCACACGTCCACGCACACACACTGCCCAGACAGCGAGAAAGAAAGGATCCACAATAATTAATAAAGTATCTAGTCAAGTTATTTAGCAGAAACATTTTAATTCAACCATGAACACTAGAGAAGTCTAATGATTATCCTGCTTAACAATAACTGCATAGTAGCTATTTTAGAGGCACATCTTCTCCTACATGCGTCTCTGGTCTGTTGTAGTTAAAACCCCAACGCACCCCTCCTCCTCCCCCAGAGATCTGTGCCGTGTCCCGCATCTCCAAGAAGGAGATCGGCCGCTGCTTCAAGCTGATCCTGAAGGCCCTGGAGACCAGCGTGGACCTCATCACCACCGGGGACTTCATGTCCCGCTTCTGCTCCAACCTGGGCCTGCCCAAGCACGTGCAGATGGCCGCCACCTTCATCGCCCGCAAGGCGGTGGAGCTGGACCTGGTGCCCGGCCGCAGCCCCATCTCCGTGGCCGCCGCCGCCATCTACATGGCCTCGCAGGCCTCGGCCGAGAAGAAGACCCAGAAGGGTGAGAGACGGAGGGGGGGGAGCGTCCTGGGGGGCGGCAGTAGCTCAGGAGGCAGAGCGGGTAGACTGGTAACCCGGAGGGTTGCTAGTTCGATCGTCGAGGTCACGCACTGCTCCTGTTGCCTTGCGTGGTTGACTCCGCCATCGGTGTGTGAATGAATGGTTGTAAGTAGCTTTGGATAAAATCATCAGCAAAATCCCCTAAATGTCTTAGTTTGGATCCAGACTGGTAACTGCACTCTGGTCAAACGCCTGAAGAGACCGCTCACTCTGCCCTGGTGTCCAGGGCTAGGCTGATCGTCTCACTCCTTAAGAGATTGATTACATGGGTTGATTTGTTTTGTGTGTGACTGCCATTTTAACTTTTTTTCCCTCAAACTGTGCTTTTCAGTCTTATCTCACTGCTGCATGTTGATTGGCACTCTTCAGCTTTATGAGCTTGCATATGTTTTTAAAGATGAGATAGGATGAACCTGTGAACTCAAGGAGATTGTGAGCAATGCGGTGACACTTTATGTATCAAGCTAACATGTTAGCCCTGGTGTCCATGTAGATCTAATGTTGGTGTCAAGGCAAAGCTAGCATTGGCCTTGGTGTCCACGAAGAGCTAATGTTTACATTGGTATCTATCCCGAGCTAAGAGGGTATCTGCCTAGACAGAGCCCACATGTGAGCCTTGGTGTCCACATAAAGCTAACAATAACATGTGTGCAATGCAGGGCTAATACGTTAGCATTGTTTTTGTTATGCAGAACTAGTGATAGCCTTGTGTGTGTATCAATGGCACGTTAGAGGTTGGAGGTGGCTGGCGTCCATGCAGAGCTAACCCCGGTCTGTGTGTGGGGGTGGCTGGCGTCCATGCAGAGCTAACCCCGGTCTCTCTGTGTGGAGGTGGCTGGCGTCCATGCAGAGCTAACCCCGGTCTGTGTGTGGGGGTGGCTGGCGTCCATGCAGAGCTAACCCCGGTCTCTCTGTGTGGAGGTGGCTGGCGTCCATGCAGAGCTAACCCCGGTCTCTCTGTGTGGAGGTGGCTGGCGTCCATGCAGAGCTAACCCCGGTCTGTGTGTGGGGGTGGCTGGCGTCCATGCAGAGCTAACCCCGGTCTGTGTGTGGGGGTGGCTGGCGTCCATGCAGAGCTAACCCCGGTCTCTCTGTGTGGAGGTGGCTGGCGTCCATGCAGAGCTAACCCCGGTCTCTGTGTGTGTTCCCGTGTGCTCAGAGATCGGAGACATCGCCGGCGTGGCTGACGTGACGATCCGGCAGTCCTACCGGCTGATCTACCCCCGTGCCCCGGACCTCTTCCCCCCCGACTTCAAGTTTGACACGCCCGTGGACAAGCTGCCTCAACTGTGAAGACCCCCACGCTACACACACTCAGTGAAGACACTTTCTGCTGTAATCCTAGGGTTATATTATCTCTTTTTATCATACTTTGTTGGATTTGGGAAGGTTGTTTCCCACCTCACTTAAGACTCCAAGCCTTTGTTTAGGCACTCTCGCAGGAATACAAAGGACACACATTCCAGTGCTTAAACAGACAGATAGCAGACTGTGCAGGCAGTATTTCATTTGAGTGTATATAGCTTGTATATATGTCCAAGTCAAAACGTGTAATAAGTGCTTTCACAATTTTAGGCTGGTTTCATACTATACGATTTTTCCTTTTTTTTGTAGAAAAAATAATCTGGTTCTATTTTGTTAGCTTGCATTGTTCTCAGTAAATTAAGAAATAAAAGATTTTTTCCGTAAAGCATAGTTCACCTCATGGTTTGAAAAAATGATTAAACTCTGTTTACCAAAAGCACTTGTCTCTATTTGACGGATAGATGACTGGACTGGTATCTTACGAGGGCTTCTCGTGGGTTATGTTTAAAGTCGATCAGGTCAACACTGGCCAGACAGCAACCGCTGTCTAATGACTTGAAGAGCAGCCTGTTATAACGAAGGCCATCAGGGGAATGGGACCATATGTGTACCCAATCCTGAACAGTTCATTACCAGTACTGTTTGTTAGTTTTTTTTCAATTGACAGTCCAATCGATTTCATCTATAAAGCAGAAATGTGGAATCATTGTAATTCTAATGGCATAAACCAACTCAAATAAATCGAATGGAAGTCGATTCTAAATTTGATTCCTAATCTCAAGAATTGACCTTGATCAGGTGAGGCAATCTGTTGACATTAAGTAAGACTATTTAAAATGGATATTTATTTTACCACCATGATATAGAGCCTGCAGTAATGCCTGGTTTTAAAATTGGCCTTTTGATTGGCACCCAAAGGTTTTCTATTGCAATCCCCCCCAAATAGTATAATTGTACAATGAATACAAGTACAACTACATTTGAACACTGAGTCGGGGCTAACTACCAAAATTGTTTAATCTACATTCACTGTTTGCAAACAATGACTGCAAAGATATTTAAAGCATCAATGAAGGCGCTGGCCTCTGGAGCCAGCGTGTGCAGGCGGGGCTGTACGACAATGAGGGAAAGAAGCAAACCCCTTTACTAAAATAGGCCCTCATCCTGAAAACCAAGACTGCTTTCCATATCAATTCAAATGCAAAATATACAGTGACCATGACATCTCATTGGCTGGTTTTATCTCTTTCGGCAGAAAGGAGTTACAATTCGAACCCTAAAATTTTTAGCGGCCCAGTGCGCCAAGCTATTAAAACTACCAATCTAAGGAAACCCAACATTGAATCTACTGAACATACCTCTTATAACAAAAGGTGTTAATATTACAGGTGCATCTCAATTAATTAGAATATTGTGGAAAAGTTCATTTCAATTAAAAAAGTGAAACTTATTATAGATTCATTATACCCAAAGTGAAATATTTCAAACCTTTTTTTGTATTAATCTTGATGATTTTGGCTTACAGCTCATAACCCAAAATTCTGTATCAGTGTGAATATTGTGAATATTGTGAAAATGTTCAATATTGAACACTCAAGGTGTCACGCTGTAATTAGTTTATTACCTCAAAACCCCTGAAAAGCTTTCCTTTTTAATGGTCTCTCAGTAAGCTTCACAATCATTGGGAAGACTGCTGACCTGACAGTTGTGCTGAAGTCACTGACACCCTTCACAAGGAGGCTAAGCCTCAAAAGGTCATCACTAAAGAAGCTGGCTGTTCACAGACAGCTGTATTTTGAGGAAATAAGCTGATTAGAACTGACACCTACAATGTTTAACTTTCACAATATTCAAAATTTCAGTTACCCCTCAGTTTGGGGTTTTCATGAGCTGTAAGCCATAAACAAGATTACTACAAATAAAGGCTTGAAATAATTCACCTTTGGTGGAATTAATCTATATAATATAAATTGAATAACTGAAATGAATGAACTTTTCCACAATATTCTAATTCATTGAGATGCACCTGTATATACGAGGTATATTGGAAAACTGGGTCAGTGCCACCAATGTTTAAGGGTTGCAAACTGGTGAACACTAACTGTAATATTCAGAGGGCCCTCTAGGGGGCATGAAGGAGTCAACTGGCAAAAAATATTAAGTGTTTCACCTTCCCTCATCTTGTTTTTATTAGCATCTTTTTCTTTTCCGTTCTTCCTTCTGAAACAATAGGACACAATTTCTTGACAACTTAATGTTTAAGACGACAAAGAGTAGTGTTTTTCTTTTATACATAACCTAGCTTGTAACACTGGTTGGGCAGACTTAAGTGTTTGGACCATAATTCAGATCAACTGTAAACAGAATATGAAAAAAAAAAAAAATGCAAACGTTTTTTCAACGAAAACTTAAAATGGGCGCCTAGTGCAGGCGGTGGACAAGGCCGGGACCGGATACAACGGACTGTAGTGTGTCTGCTCCATCTTGGGGTTTCAAGTGAATACGAAAAGTAGTAGTCGTCATCAAGATGTCCGTTACAGTTAACTGTCAGCTAGTTCAGTGAAGATGATGGCTTAAGCACTTCCAAAAAAAAAAAAAAAAAAAAAAAAAAAAAATCATATTTCACCAATACAATTTTTTTTCAAAAATGTTCATCATAAGTGAGTCAAAGGTGGAGACAACAAAAATATATGGAGGAATATAATCTGTACAGCTCAAAATCAAATAAAAAACATATTAAAAAATAAAAACAAAACAGGACAGTGACATGGAATAACATGATTGTGATGTGATGTCACCTGCCCGGAGTTCATATGAAAACATTCTCAGTGGTCAGACCGTGGACACCATGGTAACGACAACAGGAGAACGCAACATCCCTCCTGTTCCTCCTTCACTGCTGTCATCTGTATCTCTGTTAAAAAAAGTTCTTCATGTTGATTAAAAAAATATAGAGCGAGAGGTGTTGGCGCGGCGGGGGGGAGGCGGACTTCTCTCTTCCCCCGGCCGCACAGAGGCCCCGCGGGGCAACGTCCCCCCTCGGTGCGGTCGTCGGGCAACCACCTGACGATCCTATAAAACTGGTCAACACAATAAGAGCGCGAGCTACAGTCTTTGCTGTGTGGGTTGGTTCACAGTGTGTGTGCGTGTGTGTGTGTGAGTGTGTGTCGTGTGTGTGTGAGTGTGTGTCGTGTGAGTGTGTGTGTGTGTGTGTGTGTGTGTGTGTGTGTGTGTGTGTGTGTGTGTGTGTGTGTGTGTGTGTGTGTGTGTGTGTGTGTGTGTGTGTGTGTGTGTGTGTGTGTGTGTGTGTGTCGTGTGTGTGTGCGTGTCGTGTGTCGTGTGTGTGTGTGAGAGAGAGCGCGGGGGACCGGGGGGAGCTAGCACCAGTCGGCGATATAGTCAAAGTCGTGGAACATGTTCTGCTCGTCGGCTCCGAGCGGCCGCGGCTCCCGGGGCGGGGTCAGGATGGGCGCCTCCGACGTGAACTCGTTGTCGAAGTTGCTGACGTCGCTGCTCCCCTGGATGGTGGGCACGAACGGGGGCTTCACCTTCTTGGCCAGCAGCCCGTTCCAGTCCAGGTTCTGACGGAGACAATCGGGATCACTTTCATTTCATCTTATCGTACACAAGTACACAGGAGTACATAGCAGCCACATGGCAGCAACAACACAGGATAAAGTAAATAAGATGAAGAAAAATAAAAAAGATCTAAAAATAAGTAAAAACAAGTAGCAGAAGTGGTAGTGGTACCAGCCACGATTTAAATAATCTGTTTTTGTAGTTCAATGATTCTTGCGCAAAAATCTGTATGAAAGACCCGGAAATCATCTGGTCATTCAACAGTTGTCCTTTAACAGATTGTATCTGATCAAAATGTCCTGCCTATGTAAAGCGTTATGTCACCATAGTGGCCGTCTGGTTGAAGGATGCGGTATGAATATCAGATGAAGATCAACACAGACGGGCTCACGGTCACAGACACACGTATTATCAAAAAGGAGGAATTCGGTCTTTGTGATCCTCTCATTTCTTACCTGTTCATGGCAAAAACATTTTCCTTCCCCAGGCTGGGAGACAACAGGTCCTGGTCCACTAGAACCAGGACTCATGAGGATGTGAGGCAACAGGTCCTGGTCCACTAGAACCAGGACTCATGAGGATGTGAGGCTACAGGTCCTGGTCCACTAGAACCAGGACTCATGAGGATGTGAGGCTACAGGTCCTGGTCCACTAGAACCAGGACTCATGAGGATGTGAGGCTACAGGTCCTGGTCCACTAGAACCAGGACTCATGAGGACGTGAGGCTACAGGTCCTGGTCCACTAGAACCAGGACTCATGAGGATGTGAGGCTACAGGTCCTGGTCCACTAGAACAAGGACTCATGAGGACGTGAGGCTACAGGTCCTGGTCCACTAGAACCAGGACTCATGAGGACGTGAGGCTACAGGTCCTGGTCCACTAGAACCAGGACTCATGAGGACGTGAGGCTACAGGTCCTGGTCCACTAGAACCAGGACTCATGAGGATGTGAGGCAACAGGAGCTTACCCTGAAGAACAGGTGCTTCTTCACCTCCTCGGCGTCCTTCTCTCCGGCGCCCAGCCGTCTCTCCGGGCTCCGTCTCAGCAGCTGTGGACCGGACACAGCAGAGCGTCAGACCCCTACAGCCTCACGGACCCAGCCCTCATTGTGCGTTCACGCCAAACGCGACGGGGCGACACGACTCCATACAAAGTCAACGTAGAGACGCGAATCGGGCGAAATTTGACGCTAGAAAAACCTGCGACAAGATTTGATTGACGGCGCGGCATGAAAGCCCTGTCACGGGCGAGTGCCTTCACGAGGATTTGCAGCGCGACAATTTCGCTGGAGTTGAAATATTCAAACTTTGCCGCGACATTCGTGTGATGACAGCCAATCAGCGTTCACTCCCTGGGTGACGTAACGTAACAGCCAATCAGCGTTCAAGAATCACTTCCCTAAAGGGAAGATAAGATGTACGTTATTTATTTAAAGATTTTTTTTTTTATGCTTTATGATAGAATGAGATAGATGGTAAAGAGATAGAGGGGAGGACATGCAGCAAAGAACCACGGGCAGGAATCAAACCCGGGTTGCTGCGATAAGGACTGAGCCGTAATTGTACACGCTCTACCCGGTGAGCCAAGATATGTGTTATTGATCCCAGAACGGAAGCATGGGCTGGTGGTCGGCCTTCATCTGGATCATTCATGTTTTACCCCCCGGGTTCCATAGTGTCATGACAACAAACCCAAGAAAAGCTATGGAAACTGTTACTTTTCAATGGAGTTTCGGATTAGAGTCGGGCGTGAAACGTTATTAAACGGAGAGCGTTTGTCAGAGGACCGGTTCTGTGTTGCTGTGAGCGAGGAGAACTCACCCTCCTCATGATGGAGATGGCCTCGGTGGAGAGGAACCGCGGGTAGCGCACCTCGTCGTTGACGATGCTGTCGAACACCTCCTCCTCATCGTCACCGGGGAACGGGGACTGGGAGGGAGAGACACACGGATTCAGAACACAGCCGCACAGAGCGGCAGAGACAAGGCTCCCGGGACGGTCCGCTAATGTGTGAACACGCTGCAAATGTGTGGTTTCCTCTAATGTGTGACAGACCCTCAGGGGAACGTGTGTGTGTGTGTTTGCACTGCGATGAACAATGAACCCAGAACCGTACAGCAGGTGGGGTCTCAAACCCCCAACCCATCAGGGAAGAGAGGCCCTGGCCGGTCATAGACAGGCCTTGGGTGGGCATTAGGCCTGTCCGCTCCAGACAGACGTTCTCCACTGGGTACGTGACTCAGAGAACAGCTCCTAAACCAGTCTGAAGAGGCGCAGTCCAATGGCTCACCTCCCCGACCAGCATCTCGAAGATGAGGACCCCCAGGCCCCACCAGTCCACGGCCCGCGTGTACGACGTCTCCGTCAGAACCTCGGGCGCCAGGAACTCGGGCGTGCCGCAGAACGTACTGGTGCGGTCCCGGAAACCCATCCCTGGAGGAGGGGGACACCGTGAGGGGCAGCTCAATGCAGTCACACTGAAGGGGATTCAGCCCCCACCCCAGCAGGTAGAATACGCCCCACGCACCGCTGGTTTCTCTTTCAGAGGAATGGCGTGCAACCCTTGAACCATGACATTGATTATGTTTATCTTCAACGGACCATTTTGTTGTCCAATAAAGGTCAAAGGAAATACTTCTTAGTGTAACATGTCATACTTTAATATTCCTTAATTCTTTATGTATTGTATGCAACAGGATGTGGGGCCCCTGGACAACACGGGCCTCACCTTCAGACCAGTACAGACAGCTTACCTTCTTTGCAAAGACCAAAGTCTGCAATCTTCACATAACCCTCCGTGTCCAGCAGCAGATTATCCAGCTTTAGATCTCTGAATGCACCGTAAAGATCAACAGACACGTTATTAAGAGAGGTATTAGTAAAGTCTTATCTTATCCCACAACCACAGAGGAAGAAAACCCCAGGGCCACAGGGCTACCAACAAGCCACGAGACTAGCTCCGGCTCTTTATAGTATTTTACGTTCTAAGCCCTAGTATTTTAGATTGGCTTCCAGCCAATCATAATCAAGGAACAGAAGTATCCGTTTTATAAAAGTAAATTCTCACCTGTACACAATCTTATGGTCATGTAAGAACTGTAATCCTAATACAACACATGCGGCGTAGAATCTGAAAAACAAAACATCAACAGATCAAAACCAAGACAAACGGAGCCAGAGAGGAGTCGGGCGTCCAGGAGGGAATCCACCAGACTGGGTCTTTAGGACGAGAACACAATCCTCCAGACTGAGAGAAAGCATCTTTTCACAGTTAAACAACATAAACCAATTGTTCCGTAACAGAGTGGAACCATTCTCAATCTGATCTAAAGAGAATGCACAGCAGTGATGAGATTGCATTTGCTCGAACACTGACTCTCAGCCAGCAGACACATGCAGACACTGCGTGGTCAGTGCTCAGCTCAACGGAACGACAACAGGTTGCTTTGACAGACAGACAAACAGTCACACTGCTGTCGCCATAACAACCAAACAGTGACGACAACCGACCAAACAAACTCATGCGTCTCAGGGCCTTTGTTTGTGGCGGTTGTTTGGCGGTTGTTTGGCGGTTGTTTGGCGGTGGGGTCGGCTTAGCTCAGGAGGTAGAGCGGGTTGGCTGGTAACCCGAAGGTTGCTAGTTCGATCCCCGGCTCCTCCTAGCTGAGTGTCGAGGTGTCCCTGAGCGAGACGCCCAACCCTAATTGTTCCTGACGAGCTGGCTGTCGCCCTGCGTGGTGGTTGACTCCGTCGTCGGTGTGTGAACGTGTGCATTAACCGGTGTAAGTCGCTTTGGATAAAAGCGTCTGCTAAATTCCCTAAATGTAAACGTCTAGTGCCGCCGTTTGTTTGTGTGTGGGGGGGGTCCGAGTCGTCTCGGAGACTCACATGGCGCGGGGCTCGGAGAAGACGTCGGCGTGGATGTGCATCATCAGGTCCCCCCCCGCGGCGTACTCCATGACGAAGCACACGTGCTCCTGGGTCTGGAAGCACGCAAACAGGTTGACCAGGAAGGGGTGGCGCACGCTGTTCACCGTCTCGAAGATACGCTTCTCACACATCAGGCTGGGGGCAGAGAGGCAGACGTCACACACAGGCGCTACACCCTGTGTGATGTAAGGGGTAACAGGATAATAATAATAATAACGATAATAACAATAAAGCTGTGACGGTTGTTGCAGACGCGTTTGGTTTATTTCACAATAATGACCAGAGAAAAAAATAAGTTTTTTATGCTTGCGCTTAAAATAGCCAGTTATGGCTGGAATAGTGTCCGTAGCAACGGTCTGTTGTTCATGGCAGGCCTGCCGTACAGAAATGACACTGCTTGACCAACCAGAAAATAGTATTTAACAAAGCTGTGTAATACAGACGTGTATATTTGGAGCTTCACAGAACAATCTGTGGAGTGTAACCCCCTTAAATGACACTTAGAAATTAATAAATAAATAAAATCAATCTAATTGCCATTTTCAGACGTCCAACACAAAGCACTTTGAGCCTTGCCTCACAGTGCATATGTATCGTTAGTAGTTGGTATTATCATCATCCTAATGCTCAGTACCTGTCCACCTCATCACGAGCCACGATGTCTCCCTTCTTCAGGGCTTTGATGGCGAACATCTCGCCGGTGCTCTTATACTCTGCCAGCAGCACCTGGCGGGAGAACAGACAGCTCAGAGAAGGCCGCTTTGATGCACCCGGTAGGAGACGCAGCCTCCACCCGTCCCCTCTACAGTCTCCATGTGTACCTTTCCAAAGTGACCTCGACCGAGCACCGCCACGCACTTGAAGTCCTTCAGGCTGAAGTGGAAATGCTCTTCTTCCCTGAATGCACAAGTGGTGGAAGATGCGCTGTTTACTCGATATGTGAAACTCTTACCCTGGTCATAAATCAATTGGTGTCTCTCTTTAAATAATCAGGCAACCCTTCTTTTTAACAGTATCAGTCTAAAACACGTTGCATAACAACAAAGATAAACAACACGCAACAGTCCAAAGATGTTCCTTCTTTATCTTTCTATTGAAGGTATTTTGAAGATTTGTTTTTCTTCGATATCCAACTGCATCCCCCAATTCATTAATAGATGAATTAATAGACTGGGTTCATAATCCCTTCAACCTACAGTTCTCTTCTCTAAGCATCTTTGGAACTTTGCATCTTTGTTTACACAAGTCTAATGGTAAAAGCTTTACATCTTTGTAGATGTAAAAAGCTTTACATATTTGTAAATGTAAAAAGCTTCACATCATTTTGAATGATTCGGCTTTGATAATGTTACAGCTTTACATCTTTGGAAACATGACCTCCGTAACGGTGAAGCTTCCCCGGTGAGGAGGGAGCCCTACCTGAGCTGGTTGTCCTGCTGCAGGGCGCTGAGCTCCAGGTCGGGCTGCTGTAGCTCAGCGTCCACCAGGTGGTCCAGCTCCGTCTTCACCGCCATGCTGTTCCTCTTGTTCAGGAAGTCAAACGACGCCAGGGCGTCCTGGACACATGGTGAGAGACTCAACTATCAGCCATAGTTTTAAGCCATGCAGAAAACTTTGTTCCTTAAAGAGGTTAGGGTTAGCTAGCAAAAACAATCAATCACACTAAGGGGTCAGACATCTTGCAGGAAGTGAGTGCAGTCTCTCCATCCTCATTCCACCGCCGTCGCCGTTGTTACCGTACCTGCACCTCCTCCTTGTCGGCCATCTTGTCCTGCGTCAGGGGTTCTCTGATGTCATCAGGCACAGGGTAGTGCTTGGGTACCGGGATTGGCTCCTTGTCAAAGTCGAGCTTGGTCACCAGTGGGTCACTGGGTGGGAACAGTACACACATATTATCCCCATTCATCATTAGGTAATCCATCCTACCAAGACTTGAGGCGGCTCAACTCTCCTGAGCCAGGCTGTGTGTAGCGTAAAATACTCAACAGCCAGCCAGCAGTCACGGCCCTCAGAAAAGGCCCTGAACTCCTCCCGGGTTCAGTTGGCCTCCCCCCCAGAGGGCCTCACTCCTCCTAAATCCCCATTCACTGTTCACAAACTACTCAGTCATTCAGCAATTTAGACACTTTGATCCAAGCGGCCGAATGTAGAATGTAGGATGTTATTCAAGCTAGGGTAGGCGATTCATTACAATGCATTTTTTTTGCATTTTTTTGCAGGCAAAAATAAAATGCCTTGACCGTTACTGGGGAGTGGCTTTGGAAGCGGGAGGCCTGAAGGGAGGGGAGGGATTGGTCCAGTTCAAATCTAGCGTACACTGGCTGGCCTCTGCAGATGTCCTTCTCTAGCTTCACTCCCATGCAGTGAATATGTACTGTACCCTGTGTGGGTCTGGGCGTGTGGCTTTACCCCTCTGACGACCTGTCGGAGGTGACATGAGCGTGACTGAGTAGTGACCAGTGGGTCTGGAGGTACCTGGAGGGTGTGGGGGAGCCCGGCTGACTGCTGGGCCCAGAGTCCACCGCCTGGGGGCTGAAGGAGTTGGTGCTGACCGTGGGGATGGCCCTCCTCACCAGCCGGCCCCACGTGGCGATGTTGATGTTCATCTGAGGGGCCCGCAGGAAGGTTTTCCCTGGGGGAGGGGGGAGGAGAGGAGGGTTATGACGGGCTCAAACCGTGGAGCTGGAGAACAGTAGGAACCAGGGAAATAGAGTTGTTTTTATTTGTAACCACGGAAAGAGAGACTCTACCGGGACAATAAGTATATATGACCACCAACGTCCACCAAACATTTTTCTTTATGAGGAGGATTCACAACAGTACAATTATAGAGGTCAGAGACACATAATCACCCCATTCTATTGTTTCTGAAAATGGGTGTTTGCGAATGCCAAAGAGAAATCCATCTGAGTAAAGTCTCAATTTGTTGCCAGCAATGAATTGCGTGGGCAATAATGAGGCCATATTTTGAAATACAATGTTTTGGAGAGAGTGCAGCAAATACAAAATTTTCAAGTTTATGAGGGTACACTATGTTCCTTTCTGTTCCTTTCTGTTCGATTTCTACCCATATAAAGCTGATGTAGTACAGTTTAAGATCCGGTAGCCCTAAACCACCTGCATTAGTAGGCTGAAAGAGAATGGAGGTCCGGATTTTGGGATGTTACCCTCACCAGATAAAGTCTGAGACAAGATTTTGTATCCTTTCCCAGTACTCAGGTGAGGTTGGTATTGGGAGCATGCCTGCTTAAAAATGAATTCTAGGAAGAATATTCATCTTAATGAGGGATATTCTTCCTGATAAAGTTAAATCACACCATCGGGCAAGGTCTTCCTTTATACAGTTATACAGCTGTTTGAAATTATTCTTTCCAGTTATGTCAAAAGAGGAGTAGATCCTCCACCAAACATGAAACCTTCCCTCTGAACGTTTCATTCCTTTCATTCAAATCTGATATTCTTGTGGCAGTAGACGTCATGAAACAGGACGTCGTAAAACAAACACAGGATGGTAAAACCCAGGATGAACATCAGGATATGAAGATGTCCTCATTTTCTAATACACAGTCTGAACACTAGAGGGGGATGGACTTCTCTCTCAGAACTCCTACATGAAAACTAACGTGATAAGGTAATAAGTTCAGGTCTTTCCTTCTCAAAAGTAGCCTTTTGTATTGGTACTGCTGAATGATCAGACTTCAGTTCCTGTGGGTAAAGTTTTACAAGACATCAAACCTCCCGGTGCCCATGAGGACAGCAGAAGGAGACCTGGTGAGGGGGGGGGCGGCTCACCTTGCTGCTTGGAGAAGATCTTCTTCTGTCTCTGGAGCCTGGGCCTTCGCTCGATGACGGGGTTGAAGAAGGTCACCTGAACAAGAGCAGGTTCATCAGCCATGAAGACCACAGAGCACACACTCAGAGGCACCACAGAGACACAGGTCATGGTTTTTACTATGCATTGATTTTGGTACCGTCTGTCAAATAGGCCAAGAAGCACAGACCTTCACTAGATTTATATTTTCACTGCACCTATAGATTTCGTTTTCAAAATGACGTTACAACCATGAAATATATCCACCCTCTCAAATTAACCCGTGGCATTTTGGAATCTGGTTCCTGGAAAACGGTCTTCACAGATCTCTGTTCTAAGCAGTAAGAGCTTTGCACTAGCGGCTTACATTCAGCCGTTCATCCACATTCACCCGTTCATCCACACACTCAGCCATTCATCCACACACTCAGCCATTCATCCACACACTCAGCCATTCATCCACACACATACACCTGTTCATACACATATTAACACACCGACGGACTCACAGCTAGCAAGGGATCCAACAGTCCTCCCTGGAGCAGTTAGGTTGGGGAGCTTGCTCAGGGACACGTTGACACCTAGCTAGGAGGAGCCAGGAATCGCACCAGCAACCTTTCGGTTGCCTGACAATCTACTTCACCTCCTGAGCTACTGCTGCCCAAGGTGATGTAAAGTGCTTTACCGTTCCAATACACCTTTTTGTGTGATGGCTTTCTGAGTATTACATCATTTAAATTTGTTTGAAATAAATGGGATGGCTTCAGGAAAAAGGTGAAAAAAAAAGGAAATTCTGATTAAACTGAGAACTGAGCCCCATGGAGTTCACAGCTGACGCTGGTGTGTGCCTGTTCTATTTCATTTTGAATTGTATCTTTTTTAATACCAAGTTACTCCTGTTACTCCTGAGAGACCTGTTTTCCATTTGCACTTCTGGCCGAGTCAAACCATGCCGCTGCGCCGATTTGCTGTTTCATCACCAGTTTCAGTGATGTGTTTTGCCGAGTGGCGCCCGAGACGGAGCGTCTCCGAGGGGGGGGAGCGTCTCCGAGGGGGGGGGCGCCGCACCCAGCAGAGGGCTGCTCTGCCTCCGCCCGGGCTGCTACTCGGAGCTATTCTCAGATTGTAAAACTACCATAACTCATAAGGACTCATGCAATGCAAGCCGAGTATGGCATGAGGTTTGGAGCAGCTTGGTTCGTTATTATTAGTTTGTATACTATAACTATAAAAGCTTAATTAAAAAGGGTAATGCAGGTTTGATAGAAGTGCAACGCAGTGATGTTAGTTATTTGGACTGGACACAATATTCCCTAGTTTGAGATCGCTGGTATCAATATTCTGCATGTTTTTTCCTAATGTCAAGGACATTGTGTGGCACTCGGGGGAAATATGTGTGAAGCATCGTCTGTAGTGTCAACACAACTTTGCTCTCATTGAGCCATTGAGATGAGGAAGCAAAAGGGAAATATTAAGCATCAAACTGAAGTCCTCATCGTCATATCATCACGTGTGTTCCGTCTCTCTGAAACAACCTAGATATATTAAATAGGTCTTCAAATAGTCAATCAGATTTAGCGGTAGGCTATAATATAAAACTAAATAGGCTACAGTAAGTGTGTGTGTTGTCGAGTCATTGACTCAAGACATCAGTTAAAGACACACCTTCAGGCAGCCCTGTTGTAAAGGAGATGCATATTCCAGCCGTGCTGGGCGTCCCACCAAGCCAGTCCAGTAGAGTATAATGGAAAAAGGCCACTGGCCAAAACAGGCTGCAGCACATTATGTAACAACATGGTGTGTCTAGTGTGCGACCTCAGGGAACAACATGTCCTCACACAGTGAGAGAGTGTGAGTGTGTACATGTACATGTGTGTGTACCTGTGTGTGTGTGTGTGTGTGTACACGTGTGTGTGTGTGTGTGTACACGTGTGTGTGTGTGTGTGTGCGTGTGTACACATGTGTGTGTGTGTGTGTGTGTGTGTGTGTGTGTGTGTGTGTACGTGTGTGTGTGTGTGTGTGTGTGTGTGTGTGTGTGTGTGTGTGTGTGTGTGTGTGTGTGTGTGTGTGTGTGTGTACCTCTGCAAACAGCATGCCCTGAGGCTCCAGGTAGAGACACATGCCGTGGCGCTGGTTGTCCAGGAAGTCCTCCAGACGCAGGAACTTGACGGCACACAGCGAGCGCCAGTCCCTCCAGTACACAGAGATCTCCAGCTCACGGGACTGGTGGGCACACACGGGTCAGGGTTTACCACCCAACACAGACGGGCCTTCACAACGGCTGCCTTTCAGGGGCCGTACTCCCCAAAAGTAGTCTATTACTTGATCAATCACAGTTGATATATCATGTTACTTAATTTTTTTTAAAGAAACATTTTTGAAGGTTTTATCCTTTTTATTGTCAAGTTATCGAGTAAGACAGGAAGGTATGGGAGAGAGAGGGGAATACATGCAGCAAAGGACCACAAGCAGGAATCGAACCCTGGTCGCTGCGGTAAGGACGGGGTATGGTATGCCCTCTGCCTGGGGAACCACCAGGGTGCCCCCATCATACTTCTTACATCCATAACAATGATCCACTCTCCTCAAAAAGGTATAAAATACAACCAGTGTGGGTGCGTTACCCTGCGTTAAGACACTGTTGGTTCCCTCTGGTCTCTACAGGGTACAAGCCCCCTACCTCGCCATGCCTTTCCGCAGAGAGGAGACTCTTCGAAGTGGAAGGTATTTAAACTCTGAGACAGTGCACCGCATCGATGCATCGTGCCAACCAATATATTTGCAGTGCCGTCCAAAATGACAACATTTTAAACTGTGGCTAATTGTGCACATTTTAAATGTGCCTTGCTCGACAACACAACGCCTGACCTTGCCACACGTGAGGTTTCTTCTCAAAGCAGAGACCTCCATTGGCTTTGCTTTGGTTTGGCCACAGGCTGTTTGCAAAGGAGCCCCGATCTTATTGGACAAAACCTCCAGCATGCTTATCATAGCTGGAGAAACCGTTTGACTGAATCAACAATGTGACTGCTTTGTAGCAGTCGCATGTCCACTGGGTGGGTCATTCAAAGGCTGTTTATGCAAGGTCACTGCTTTATTAGTGCACCCTGTTAAACCAGAGCTGAAGCATTAGTTGACCACATGCCCTAGCGTCCACTAGTGGTTTTGGTGGTCAGCTAGACTGCTTTCCTGTTAAACCCCTCACACACAGAAGCAGAAGGCGCGTGCTTGTTACCCGGTCCAGCTCCAACGTAAACTTCTGGTCCCAGGACTGGTTACTTCCGGGCCTCCAGCCGGTCTGGCCCACCACCGTGTTGTCCAACTTCAGCACCGCGCTGATCTCATCTGTGTGGAACACAACATGGTTATAAAGAAACAGGGGTGATGACTAGAGAGTGATACTTTTACAGATTTTTTAAATGAATAGGGTGATGGCTAGAGTGATACATTTACAGAGTTTATAAATTAATAGGGCTGATGGTTAGAGTGAAATATTTGATGAGGTGATTGGACAGAGCTTTAAAGATGTAGATGTATTGAGAGATGGATGGACAGAGATACATAAATAGATGGAGCGACAGACAGTCAGACAGAGTGTGTGGCGTACTGGAGAGGTCTTCGCTCTTGGTGAGGTTGCGTGCGCTGGCGCCCCGGTTGCGGTTGGCTCTGCTGATGAAGGAGGAGCGCGTCTCGCTGGGGCTCCAGCCCGGCAGCGCCACCGACGCGGCCTTGGAGCGGCCCGGCACGCTCTCCAGCAGGTCCTGGCAGCCCATCAGCCTGACGTCCAGCGTGCCTGGAGGGGGCGCCACACGGGTCATCACAGGCTCGGGGTCCCCCAAGGAAACGCTCAGCAATATCTTCCTTTGCTGGTTAACGTTTCAGGACAC
Source organism: Micromesistius poutassou (assembly GCF_964030765.1). NCBI lineage: Eukaryota > Metazoa > Chordata > Actinopteri > Gadiformes > Gadidae > Micromesistius > Micromesistius poutassou. Next base: position 14,990,085 of record NC_140286.1, read on the forward strand.
TATGTTAAAACAACCAGGGCCAAGACTAACATTCCCTACTGTGTCCCACCCCTAGTTGTGCCGCTTTGCCGCAGTATTGGCCTTTTGGTCTTTTGTCACATCCCATCCAGCTGTGTATGTTCATTTGAAAAGATAGACTTGCTTGAACATACAGGTACATTGTAAAATGATTTAATTAGATCATGAACCAACTTTTCACGCTCCTCCTCCTCCTCCTCCTATGTCAACGTTCTCTGACTAAAAATTATAACAAGCTGGTAATGAGGGAATGCACTCCAGTTACAATTATATTTGCTCTCTTCTGGTGATCCATCATCCAGAACAGTGTGTGTGTGCTCTTTGTTCGCAGGCTGTTATCTCGACAAGCACTCGTGCTGGCGTGCAATTCCTTTGAGACTTTGCAGTGTACAAAATTGGAACTTAAAAACTGGAACTTAAGTGTGTCGTGTTTCCAATGACCTCACACCAGCGCTGCATACAGCTACTCTGTAACCCCCAGCACTGCTTAAACCTTCAATTCCAACCCTTATATTAAAGACAGAACGAGACCTAAGAGGGAGTCTTCAACGTTGTCTCTCTACTGCCCAGTGCTGCCTGGTGCTCCGTGGCCAGTCCGGTCCCCACGCGCTTCCCAGTGAAGTCCTAGAGGTGAAGCGCCTTTTCAGATCCACCACAAGTGGATCGCTCACTCACTGACTTGGTCCACACAGCAGTCGTGATATTGTAGTTCAGTTCATGAATCCAATACAACATGTGTTCCAACCAGTTGAACCATTTCAGAATTCAAATCAGCTTACAAGGAGTTGGAAAGGAGCAAACTGGCACCATCATTTGTTTGGGGAGAACCAGGATACACAACCATTTATTTCTTACTGGCGTGGATGTGATCCAGGAAACATGACCTTCACCAACATTATAAATACTCGCCATGTTGAGTCCTGGTTGCAGTTAACCAACAGAAAATCCAAAACTCTTCTATACCAGTGGTTTCCAAACTGCAGGTCACATGCCGTAACTGGCAGATTTTGAAAAGAAAATGCTAAAGAATATATATGCATGCCTAGATGCCTCAGCGCAGCAAAATAGGATTCATATTGCTACTCCAAAACAATATAATCCTATGGATGCAAGAGAGCAAGCCGACAGAGACCCATGAAGCGGGCTGCATCTCTATATGATTTCTGCTTGTACCTATAGGACAAAGTCTCTATAGGATCTCTGGTCGTTCTCATAGGACCAAGTCTCTATAGGGATCTCTGCTTATTCTTATAGAACCAAGTCTCTATAGGATCTCTGCTTATTCTTATAGAACCAAGTCTCTATACGATCTGGGTTTTCTTGGATGCGATAATTCTAAAACACTACTTTGCATCCTTCTGACACCGCCCTGTGCTCTGGGCTTGAGGGGGAATAATGACAACAAATGTTACATGTCGGCTTTTTGACACGTTATGAGAATGCTTATCTCACTGAACACAGTATTTGATTTGAGTCTTTGGGCCAGAAGATGCTCCACAGATTGGCCCCGGCATTAAAGCATTTGGGAATTCTTTCAATACCGGCAATGGACAGCTAATGATGTAGAACTAGACCCCTCCCCGCAGCCACATGCTCCCCCGCAGCCCGGTACCTGTGAGGGCGGCGGGCTTGGCCACGGTGCTGTACTGGTTCTGGGTGGACAGCATGCTGGCCCTGGGGCTGAGGGCCGGGGACGACAGCAGCGCCAGCTCCTCCACGATGCTGCTGCTGCGAGGGTGGTTCTTGGGCAGCTCGCTGAGCCGCTGCTCCAGGGAGTAGCGCAGCAGGTCCAGCTTCTGGTTGGACTCGTTGAACCGCGCCTGGGCCTGAGGGGGGAGAGGGACATGAGGAGGGGAGGTGGATTGGGAGGAAAATGCAGGGTGGGAGGGGGAATGATATGTGGGAGACAGATAGAGAGGGAGCCATACAGAGAGATGAGAGGGAGAGAGAGGGAGGGAGATGGGTTTGTGCATCATTTAGACAGTCCATTTAATTTAATGGTACAAGCTGTAATGGTGGTCTCATTTTTTAATCCCATCAAATTCGGCTTAAGCCTACTGGCACTACGCTGTTCCCCATGAAGTAGAGACTCATTTGTTTTGTTTTTAGAAAAATCTCTTCCTTTGCGTTCTTAGTTGGCATCAAAACATCTCTGCTGTAGCCTAGAAAACCACAGTGCAGAATAGGATGGACACACACACACACACACAGTATTGGAATTTTACCAACTCTACGACCATCGATTGGTCGATGAAATATATACATTTAAAGCCTCATGTTATCTCTAGTTAATCTTTATACAATAATCTCATTGTCCACAGTTCACTGGACTCTACTTGCTAGCATCAATATCCCATTGGGGCTGTTTGGAGGAGGTCAAATGGGTTCAGATCCCCTCTTCAGCAGAGCTTCAATGTAGAGCGGGTCTCACCAGACGAGCCACGGAGCGCCTAAGGGTATTTTTTACATGTATGCATGTAGCCCTATTCTAGTAGTACCCCCAAATGCAATTATTAACCCTAAAAAAGCATAATATGGGATCTTTAATATAATGGGTCCCTATGGATAACCTGTGATGTGGGCCAAGATTCATGTCCCATAGGTTCATACTTCAAGCCTATCAGGCGTTCAACAGGAACGTTGATGGAGCATCGCAGATATGAACTAAATAACTCATGACCACCGTTTATAGAAGGACCAGGTACTGCCACACCACCAACTTATTTGGCCTAGACTAGCAGCCTTCCTTAAGTTGGGGAAGTTCAAAGTTGTGAAAACCAGAATGTTCTGACCACCTGTCTATTAATTAAACCACACGATTATTAGAACAGAAACTACATTCCTTGAATATAAATAGTATTCATAATTATGTTATTTCTTACACAATATGGCCTTTCCTGTCTGCATATGTCCCTCTTGCCCGTAAATAATGGATCAAGAAGCGTTTTTTTTTCCTTTTGAAAGAATACGAGCCATTGTCCGACCAATGAGAATTTGGTCGAGCATGTGCATATCGACCAACCAATCTACAGACCGACGAAAACCTGACACACACACACACACACACACACACACACACACACACACACACAACCTCCGAGTGCGCCCTCTTCTCGGTGACCTTCCCGGTTCCAAGGAGCTTCATGACGTTCTTGGCGCCCTCGGCGACAGCAGACTCTATCCTGGCGTGGTGACACAGCTCCTCCACCCGCAGGTCCAGAGGGCTGATGATGGGCTTGGCTGAGGAACAACCAATCAAACCCAGAGAGAGCGGGGTTAGAGGGAGTGAGCTGTGAGCTACTTGGGACCTGATCAGAGAGAGCAGAGTACCCAAGCAACAGTTGTGCTGTTTGCTTGTGAATGACCAATGATCAAACCCAGAAAGAAAGAAGGAGTGAGCTCTGAGCTGTAAGCAACTTAGGTCAACTGCAGGTCATAAGCAATGCATGTGCATGTTGCTGGTGAGCCACAGCCGGAAAAACAATCCAAGCCAGGAGAGAGGGAGTGAGCTTTTAGCAACGTTATGCTACTGTGGAGATGCCATAATTCACAAGCGACCGGTACGCATGTTGTGAATTATGCTGTCCCTTCTACAGGACCACCAATGAATACTAGAGAGAGAGAGCACCAGAGAGGGATTTGAGCTGCACACAAGTAAATGCAGGCAGAGTGGAGATATGTCTTAAAAACAACCCAGTAAGCTCACCCATCACGTCGTTGTTATCGAAGCTCAACTCGTTGGCCTGGCTGGCCTTGAGGATCTGCATGCGGATGAACTCGATCTTCATCTTGCTGTCCTGGAGCATCTGTTGGGCGGCCGCAAGCAACTTGCGATCCTGCCAAAGAAACACGAGGAAACGAAGAGACACTTTGACATTGCGTAGGCAGAAACATTTCACTCACATTGGTGGTATCCCATGGCAACGGTATCCGGCGGCCTATAATGTATCTAAGCTGTCAAAATAGCTTCACTGGATACAAGCAGGAATAAGAGTAAGTATTTGATAAACATGGGCCACTTCCACTTCTGTTTAACGTACAGCACATTACAGTAGCCCAGACGGGTGTATAGCATGACCTCCAATACAAAACACGGGGCCAGACACAAAGCGTTGCTGGGAGTCTGCCGTACAAACAGCCAAGGGCCATTCATTCATGCCCTTAACGGGAGCCAAGTAAGTCAATGACCACATGGAAACTCTTATTCACCACAAATACCCCTGGAATGTCATGGTGTGCTGCCCGGGGTCTGAGAGTAGCCACACACACACACACACACACACACACAGGAGTAAGCAAACTCCACCCAGAATTCTTCAGATGTTTCAGTCATGGCGGTGACGGCGGAGTCCACAGGAAAGACCTCCGTCTCGCAGGCATTTCCTCTATGACATCATGGGGACGCCGCTCTCAGGCCCCCCTCCCCCTTCCTCCCCACCGCCCGTCGGTCCTGCCTCCCCTCTCTACACTGCTCACAGCCTTACACTCCCCTCTGGCCACGAGGGGAGACCGACATGACTCATCCAAGCTGGTTTTACATGTTATGTTAGTATTTTTTACTACCACCATATAGCAGACACTTGTATCCACAGTGACCGGCAGGGAGTTGAATAGCAGACACACTAAGGCCCCGTCCACACAGAGCCGATATTTTTGGTGAAACCGCATAAGTCTGCGTTTGGGCCGACCGTCCAGACGGAGCCGGTGGATCCGGTGCCCGAAAACACACTTTTATGAAACCACCTCCGAGGGTGGATTTAGATAAAAACGGACCTCTGCGGTTTCGTGTTAGAATTCGTGTGGATGCCTGAAACGCAAACGATGACGTCATCGCCACCAGCTGCGGATGTTAGAGTTGCGTTGATTTTTTAATTAATTTATTTGATTTGTATTATTTTTGTAGCTTTAAATACAGCCCCTTGGTCAATTTAATTACTAACTGTACATTAAAAAGTATTTCTGCAATCTAAAAGTTTTAACAACTGCTTACTCCTCGACTGTAAGTTTATATACAGCGCGCATGGGAATGATGCGTGCAGGTTTGATGCGCTCCACTTTTTTTGTGGAGAACCAGAGCCACACGGTCGCCTTGAATATGTACTACAGCGTTTCTACAGCTCGATGCGTTTTCGCAACTAAGTCACAAGTCACCATGGAGCAGGTACAGTGTTAAGGTCTTCTGCTCCAGGATGCCTACTATGTATACTGTGGACAACATGGTTGGAACAGAGAAGCCTCCTGCCCTCTGACGTTGGTGATTGACCATTGCTGTGGTTCATGAATATAGTTAACGGTTCCCTTAAGCAATCGGAATTTGTCAAGTCCAATGAGGGTCTTAAGACTTGCAGGTCCCTCTTCCTCGGTTACTTTCCCGACGACGAGCTCTCTGAATGTGAGGAACACCAACAGATGTCCACTCAATGTTTCTTCCTGTTTAAATGCAACAACACAGAGCCACGTTGGATGACAAAGCGGGCTCTGATGCCGCCTGGTCTAATGTCCTCCAACACAACCCTACTACGACACACCGGTGTGATTTAACGCCGACGCCAAGGCCAGACCTCGTTGCTCGGTAGGGCCCTCCATAGCTGTTATTACTGCAGGTGACTTACAGGACACCTCAGGGCCAAAGTATAGCTGTGCTTGCTCTGTCATCAGAGGCACCAGACGACAGATTAGCATACAACTGTGTATGTGTCAGTACCTTCTACTTCCCGACAGTCAAACTGGGGGGAAATAAAAAGGAGAAATGTGGCCGTGAATAATCACAACATAGGCGATCACACACGACAGACAAGGGTAAACAACAGTTTGCACGTGGACAGTTGGGGCCGAGAGATAAAAAAGGAGAAAGTGGCTCTGTTGCTACTCTGACTATTGATATTCAGCAGACATTCATCTAGACTCAAGAATACTCAAGAGCCTTTTCAGCTGGAGTCAACCCCCGACTAACCACTCGACTATCCCCGCCCTGCTGCTGGGTCCTCTTGTCCCAGTAGCACTAGAAGGCCTAGTGCAGTAGTAGTACAGTAGTAGTACAGTAGTAGTGCAGTAGTATGACGTGCTCCATCTCCCAGGGCTACAGATCTATTTCTGAAGACCTCTGGTACAAGATGCCCCCGCTGTTGGTCACTTTGATGCGTGGACAAAGCCCTTGTTGTTGTGATTCTACTTTTAATTGGCTCTCCACGCTGCGTTAGTCAAGGCTGGAGACCCGGGCGATAAGACAGGGCTTTACTCCAGGGTAGGCCATACTAGCAAACAATTCTATTCATTTTCTGTGAAGGAGTAGCCATGAAACAAGCTTGAATCAGTGCACTTACTGCAGGAGCCAGGATGACCTCTTTTTTCATGATAGGGTTCAACTTTTCACCCTACTTTCCTGAACTTTCCATAAAGTCAATTGCGGTGACCGAGGATCCCCTCAGAGTCGACACCGCCGTGTCAGGGACCTCATTCCACATTCAGTTCCTGCACCCATCTAGCGTTCAGAACCGAGATGGGACAGAGACCGCCGCTAGGTGAATAAGGCCCACTGTGCACAGCAGGACTGCATAGCTGCCTTTACTCATATGTCAGATTATATACAAGTTCACCTTTGATTTAAATCTGTATTTAAGGTCCCCTGGACTCCGGTGGAATCGCGGCGTTACCTTGGAGGAGACGTTGGAGTACATCTGGATCATGTTCTCCGCCCCCTGTTTGACCTTCAGCTCGATGTCGTTCTGCTTCTTCAGGGCAGCGAGGCGACTACTGCTGGTGAACATCCTAGCCTCGCTGTTGGGCGTGTCTGGCGTCAGAGGGCATTCTGGGATAAAAAACACAACATATGACAGAACAGACGAATTAGAAAACAAGAGAAACTGTTTTACTCAGAATATATTTTCGTGTTTTAGGTTCATGGTCCAACGTTTTATGTTCAAGTTAGAAAAGTATAACAAATAGAACACACAAAAATGTAGCATTATATTTATGAAAATATAACAAATCACAGGACTGTGAACTTTCTACTTAATGTTGAAAACGAACAGCACCAAGAAGACAACACCGTGGTGGCCATTGATCATAGAATAGTAGAGCTTTGAGGACTTCAGATCCATGTTCTGTGTACCGTCAGACCATGATGACATGCAGATACAGAGGTAAATTGACACAGGTCTATGGATGCTGTAAATCCCGCCCGCAGCTCCTCAGAACAGCAGATATAAATCTATAAAGACTATAGATCAGAAGGAGAACACACAGGAGTCTTCTCTGACAGAGACAAGTGTAAACTTGCCGGCGTACAGCGATGACATTATTGACGTTCATGCAAACGAGGCTGATCTATTGTTGTTATGGCTGTTATCGATCAACACCCCCCCGCCCTCCTACACCCCACACTCTCTCTTCCCGAAAGGGTTTTCATTGGATCAATTGATGCAGGGCTCCACTCCATCCGTCTAATCTAATAGAGGCCACACACACACACACACACACACACACACACACACACACACACACACACACACACACACACACACACACACACACACACACACACACACACACACACACACACACACACACACACACACACACACAATCAATCTTGTAAGAGCTCAGCTGGACTACGGCTCTCTGAGGTGAGCTCATCGCCGTTTTCTTTTTTTCATGCCTGGACTCGAAAGATTCCCAGCAAACATCTCTTCCCCCTCGAGCTTACTGTAGGATCGCGGGTGCAAGCAGAGATTTCACACACAAACGGTGGGCTAAGGGAAAACCTGACTGACTTCTCCAGACCTGTAGTACAAGTTTTGTTTTTAACCGCCTTTGAGAGGCCTCTCTCTGATGAGGGATCCCACACAAACCAGAACGCTCTGGATTCAAACTTAGTATTCCCCACAGGTTCTGTCGGCAACGCATCGCATTATACAACCGCAACAGGTAAATGGACTGCATTTCTATAGCGCTTGTCTAACCAGTGGCGGTGTCAACCATGCAAGCCGACAGCCAGCTCGTTAAGAGCAGTTAGGGGTGAGGTGTCTTCCTCAGGGATACCTTGACACTGAGCTAGGAGGAGCCGGGGTTCGAACTAGCAACCTTCCGCTAACCAGCCAACCTGCTCTACCTCCTGAGCCACATGTAGCCAACAGAACCTGACCAACAGAACCAGCCAAAGGCTGTCTTACCATCGTTGTACTACAGCTGCTGGACTTTTCAGATTGGCTCCGTGGGAGGATATTGTACGATTCTCTTACAAGGTTGAACCTGCACAATATGTAGCTTTGTCTTTGCCCTACATCCCCCGGTTTCTGCTCAAACCCATTTGTAACATTTTCTCTCTCACTACGGCTCATCACCTTGCGGTGTTGGTTTCATCTCAAAGTAAAATCCATTGGGTCAAAACAAAAGCACATTTCGTGCAAAAGCCATGTCTGCTGCGCAAGTAACACACGCAGACGTTGAAAGTATATTAGCCCACATGTCCTGTTAATATTGATCCAGGTTTAAATAAATCAAAAGGGAATAGGAAAGAAATCAAATAAGGAACCTTCCAAGCAGTAGTTATTTGAAGATGGGGGACCGGCTCTCGGTCTAGAAACCACAAACACCACAGCCTGTGAAAGTGTGCCTCTGTGAATCATTCAGTCTCTGACGGAATCATTGCAACAGATCCTTAATGATATTTTACAATGACAGCAGGAGATAGAGGGAACAAATAAATAACAAGAGTGATTCAGGCCCAGTGATTCATCTAACCTAAGCCCCAATAAGAAGAGAAGGAGCATGAGACAAAGAGAGTCAGACAATCCAGGCTGTAGTTTCTGTTGATGGACACACACACACACACACACACACACACACACACACACACACACACACACACACACACACACACACACACACACACACACACACACACACACACACACACACACACACACACACACAACTAGAAAAACCCGCTAGGATGTTTGACTGTTGCGTGATGACTCACATGAAAGCCACCAGAGCTTCTGTAGGAGAAACCTTTTAAAGTGTCAGGTATACTCTCAACCTCACCCATGTCCAGTTGTAAGCATACTTCATTTAATTGCATATTTGCTCATTTGGCTGCAGTCAACCGTCCCTGACAGTCGGTCATTATCAGGAAAATAAGCCCAGACAGGGCAAACCGGAAGCCGACGCGATGCGGAGGTGTCTTGCTTCGCCCTGAAGGGGCTTATTTTCGATAATGAACGGCGACATTCTATACATTATCCCGCTTATTACACGGCTACTTGCTAAAACGAAAAAATAACTTCACACGGTGTGTCTTTCTAAAAATGTATTTGTTACCAGCATTCGTAGTGTTGATCAGCAGAGAAATAGTATGCCAAAGACGCTGACGTTGCTTAACAACCGAATACGCTGGGGTTGATAAGTTACCGGACTACTTGCGGAGTGATATGAATGATGTTCCTTGACAGCAGTCATTATATGCTTAGCAACGGTCATTATCGAAAAATAATTGACCACCGGAAGTGGGGAAGGCCCATGCAAGTGAACGGAGCGTTCCACAGCATTGAGAAGAGCCGTGTAATAAGTGTGAATAACAGGTGTGTTGAAGGCACATTGCACACACGTGTATGCACACAACCAGACAGCAAGCCAGCCAGGACTCACTCCCGGACTAGGTAGCAGGCGGTGGTGTGGTTGGTGGAGGTAATGGAGGAGTCATCCCCTCCACTCCTCTCAGAGCCCTTTGTATACATTAGCACCCATAGCGTGTCACTAGACTGAACAGCTCAAAGACAGCCAACAAAGGAACCCCCCCCCCCCCCCCCCCATTCTTTTTTTCAGCCAAAACTGAATCCAATGGAGGGTCGCTGGAAAGAAGGAAAAAACCTTTTGACAATGACCGCCATATAACAATGGCTGACCAAGGGAAAAGATTTGTTGTCATTACAAATCACTTGAACGTGTTTATGATGACCTCAGGAAAAGCAGGGCTGAACTTGGACAGAGAGCGGCGATGACTTTAGCGCCGGGGTCCCAAGCATCTGCTGTTGTAGATGAGGTCACAACAGAGGGAAGCGGGGAAACCTGATTGGTGAGTGCACACTTACAGGGCTTCCACCAACAGACACACCGTTTGAATGCAGCTCAGACCATGTGTGGCGTGGGGCGAGGAGGACTGACAATAAGCAGAACAGAACCCCCAGCCAGAATAAAAATAGACTTAAACACTGCATGTGGAGCTCAAGAAGAGCACCAAGATCCATCCAAACAATGAATATGTTGTCCTTTTGTGACTTTCATCCAAAGTGACTCAGTGCCTCCTCACAGGTGACTCACATGTTGTTACAGAGCAGGTAAGGGTTACATGTCTTGCTCAACCGTGAGTACAGGTAGAACGCAGACATGGGGGGGTTAAACCAGGAGCCATTTAAATAACTATCAGACCTATCTATCTAACCTATCCTAGAGCCAAGAACCTGTGTTTCTAGTATGAATGCTCCAGGTTTAAAACAGAAGTAATGTGTTGACTTTGGATAAGGTCTATCGCTGTAGTCTCCCAACCTCCAGTGCATTCTCCTGACAACCAGTCACTGAACAAAAGCCCTTTCTCCCTACAAGAGGTCACGTAGTCACGCTAAACATGGTTCTACTCAACACTGCTGTTGACCATAGATGAACATGACCTTCACAACAGGAACAACACAGACACACAAACATACAACCTTGTTGAAGATCTTTTTCAACCACTACAAAATCAGCACATTCTATCAGTGCGTGTGTGTGTTTGTAACCACCTGTGAAACGTGGAATGCAACTATGTCGGCTGCAAGGCGTGTCACTTTCAAAGATTGAAGGACCTGGTGTGTGTGTGCATGTATGTGTGTGTCTTCTGGTGGCAACACATGCTCATTAACTATTCTTCTGTCCTCGGTTCGACTGAAGTTATGACATGCCACCTAATGCGCACGTTGTATTGTATTTCCAAATATAAAAAAACAACTGTAATATCTGTGCGCTCTGGAAGAAACAACACACTCAAAATTAATAAAAGCACTACCTAGCGGTGGCCCGCTCCCACGGAAAGAGATTATCAGCAGCACAGTGTAAAGTGATTAAGCATTACCATAGCTTATCTGTCCCAAAGCTTATCTCACTATTAATAGTTTACCAATTACTAAATTGCAACCATGACCAAGTGTTTTCTATGCATAGTCACCGAGCAGCTCCTCTGGGTCTTTGACCACTATGTGGGCGTTGAGCTCCTGCAGCTCCTGGTGCAGCTCTTCCACCTTCTTGTTGGACTTCTTCAGCATGTTGTCCACGTAGGCCAGGCTCTTCTTGTCCGTGGTCACCTTGAAGCACGACAGGAGAAAAGTGTTAATGTGTAATGAGAATAGAGCGGAGCCTTGTAGTAGTGCAGGGTGATGCAATGCATGATCATGAACATTGTTATTTAACACAATAATCCTCCACCACGAGGTAAGAATATGGGCCTTATTCACTTAGGGGCTATCTTGGATCCATCTTGGTTCTAGACGCTAGCTTGGGGGTGGAAATTAATTTGTGATTCTGCATTTCCAAGTTCATGTACAATTTAAACATGGTGAAGTTTGGATGAACAATGGTATGCATTTCAAATTATAATGATTTCAACCTCACGTTGAGATCATTTAGGTAAGTATCTTTAAAAATGGTTACGTAACATAAGGAACCAATGACGACTAATGAGAATCTAAAGAGTCTACGTCTCGTTACATGGGTCCACTAGACTGAGTCTACGTCTCCTTACATGGGTCCACTAGACTGAGTCTACGTCTCGTTACATGGGTCCACTAGACTGAGTCTACGTCTCGTTACATGGGTCCACTAGACTGAGTCTACGTCTCCTTACATGGGTCCACTAGACTGAGTCTACGTCTCGTTACATGGGTCCACTAGACTGAGTCTACGTCTCGTTACATGGGTCCACTAGACTGAGTCTACGTCTCGTTGGGTACCTTGCGCAGGTTCTCTGCTCCCTCCTTGATCTTGAGCTCTTTGCGGATCTCCCGGCGGATCTGGTCCTTGATCTCGTCCAGTTTCTGCTGGACCATGGTGTCCGACAGATCCAGGTTCTGGCCCAGTCCCAGCTGTTCCGACACCAGATGGCCCCTGGCATCCCCCTGGACACCCAGGTGAAGAGGAGGAGAATGAGGAGGAGGAAGAAGAATGTCGGAGGAGGAGGGCAGAAGGGGAGGATGGCATGAATAAGGAGAGGAAAGAGAGAGGCAAGTAATTAAAAACAAACATGGCTCCTGCCGACGGCATTTTAAAAGGACCTCTTGAGTCTGAGTGGATTTCAGTATGAGAATCCACCTCAGTAAATACTGGGACTATTTTTTGTACAACTTTCTAGCACACTACACTCCGCTTCCCGTTGCCATGAGAGCGATCTCATGATAATCTTGTTGTACAATAATAAACTGTAATTTCCTTCTTTCTACTGCCCCGTTTCAAACATGAATTGTTACCAAGAGATTATTAGATTGAGCGAGTATTGCCCTGGTAACTTTATGGTTTTTAAAATTGTGTTTGGATGGTCTTTATCTTTTAGTCACCAAAATCTCAGACATACAGCCTCTTTGAAGCAAATTGAAATCAAATTCAAAACAAACACCAAGTTGTGACACAGAATCATTGTATGCTCCCACTATCTGGTCTGGCAAGAAGAAAATAAACGGAATGTTTGCTTTTCTAAAGCAATACACCTCAAATTTGAGTCATTTAAAGTATGGATTCTCCCAATTATTGTGTATTCATTTTCTGTATTGGTGCTGTATCATATCAGCCCTAGATCACACCAAATCAAGGTGCTCGATTTAAAGCAACGAGAGGGGTCTGTTGGCTTCCATATTATTGACTATGGGCAGTGCGAACACTTCCAAATAGGCATTTTATTTCTCAACTAATATTTCTCTAAATAACACCAAACCTCTGCAGTAGCATGACTAGAGTCCCAGCACATAAAACGAAGCATCAACAACTTAGTTAGCGTACCGGGAGTTTATTAAAAAAAACTGTTTTACAAGTCTGTGCCTTATCGGTAGGTCCATGTTTCCATACTCGCTCCCACGTAAATGGCTACCGAAAATAATATAAAAGAGGTGCCAACACTCTCTAGATATTGTCACAAACAGCCAAGTATCAAGAGATGTACCTCTAATATATTATTTACGGTAGCCATTTACTTGTGAGCGCGCAGTAAGTTTAGTCTTTTTTAATAAACTCCTGGTACGCTAACTAAGTTGTTGATGCTTTATTATTATTATTATTATTATTATTATGGCTTTATGTTTAGGGACTCTAGTCATGCTACTGCAGAGGTTTGGTGCTATTTTCAGCAATATTAGTAGTTAAAAAATGCAATTTGGAAGTGTTCGCACTGCCCCTAGCCAATAATATGGAAGCCAACAGACCCCTCTCGTTACTCCGGGCAAGCGCTAAACTCGATTATCAACGAAAAAAGTGTCTGGAGGGGTTATTTTATGTGTTTTCATGCCGAAAAAGACCCTGGGTTAAATTTTCACCGGAATTAGACTATCCTCAACAGTATGCCCTGTTGAGGATGCCATATTTATTGATTACTAAGGCAATGTCTACCAATTTCTCCATAATGATGGACTCATTGCAAAGACGATCTAGCTGTAGAAACGTAGTAGTACATATTCCAGGCCTATATGTGGCGCCGTTTCTGCTACAGAATGCTACCAAAAAAAGAAGAAGAGGAGGCGGAGCATGTGCATCAAGCCTGCGCACTGTATACAAACATACAGTCGAAGAAGAAGAAACCAAGAACCGAAACTGAAGAAGAACAGCAGTTGTTGTTCTTCGGCTTGTAGATTGAGATTAGATCAGTAATTAATTATATTTACCAAGGGGCTATATTTAAAGCTACAAAAATAACACAAATCTAATTAAACAAATTTGATGGAAATCTAACGTTGCCCACCTGATAGGGGGGGTGATTTGTGTATCTTGGGTTCTCATGAATCCTAAAACCCTGGGACCTGGTTTCAAAAGAGTGCGTTTGCAGACACCAAAAACTCTGTGTCCTTCTGGACGGTGCAAGACTTTTTACAGAAAAATCGTAGCCGTGTGGACAGGGCCTTAGACATTATTTTGGTCAGCCATAAAAGCAGGCGCTGGAACTACAATTTTATTTATTATTTCATTTAGCAAAGGGATTGATATTGAACTCCGATACAAGGATTCAGGGGCAGGTGGGGCTTTGGGCATCTTGCTAAAGAATGCCTCCAGGCAGGCTGTGGAACTAAGGGTTTAAACCAGGAACCTTTTCGCCCGGGACTCGACCATCCTAGCTACCACGCTATCCTGCCTCAACAACTACTCCTAGACAACCACCGAAATCCAACTTTGAGGTTTCCGCAATAATGAGTCAATAATTACCAATGAGGTCACCAAGTGCGGATCAGGTCGTTATACCAAAAGAGATCCAAAAACACTTCAAAGTGGAAGTGGATAGGTTTGATGAATGGAGGATCCTGGACTTCAACAAGCCTAGCCCTTATAACCTGTATCTGTGAATCGGAACTAACAAGGGCTTAGGAGGTTACATCACAAACAGGTCTGGGTTTAAAAGGTGACAGGTGAGGTGCTGCAGGCAGGATGTGAGATTAAACGCCGCCGGCCCAGACGGCAACAATGCTAATGAGGGCCGCAAAGAATTGATCAGCAAGTTGGTGTTCCAAGATCTGTACAATAAGTCAAGCTTTGACAAACTCAATACCGACCACCGGCAAATCAATGAAAATACTAGCCTTCAGTCACACGTAAATGTTACACCCCATACACACACATGTTGTGCGTGTATGCTCAGTCTTTTTGTATCTGTATATTGAAAATGTTCACCTGTTTTCCATGGATTTGAATATGTCAATGAATTTGACTTAAATCTAACAATTTGTTCCGTTTACTGTTTTAGAGATGGAATTAATTTTGCACACTGTCAAACACTTTTATATATACTAAAATAACATTTATAACAAAATGATGAATCGTACCAGTACTTAAAAGGAAGTCTCCATTTTACATAGACAATTCTCCCATTCAAATAACCCTATTCAAAACCTCTCCTCCCGTTGTCGCAGCAGTAGCCGGGTGCACGCTGTACTTTACACATTCACCCTTCACATTCCCACACACATTAACAGCTCCAGCACAGGGACCCTTTCACAAGGCTACGCTCCACCAGACGGCGCTCCTGATAAGAGCTACACTGAAACCACACAGCGCGTCCATGTAGAACCATGGCTCGGGTGGCTGTAGAAATCCTCATATTCTGAACCCATAACCTCCTTTAAAGAAGTCCAGATGGGAACTCTCCATCAATTCAGAAAAGTGGATGTGATGTACCTCGTTTGCTAAATCATCTCAAATCAATTATTTCAATTAATGCGAATGGCTTGCCTGGCAGGCAAAAGCCAAGACAAACACTGGTGCCAAACTGGAGCTCCATATTTTTAATTAATACACAGGTGACATAAGCCTCCAGAGGCCATAAAAAAAACATCCTGAGTCATTGATTTCTCTCCGTCTCCCACTCTCCTGCTTCTAATCAATCCAGCTTCAAGGGGCGACACGGCATCTTACCAGGACATCGTCCCCGTCTGACTGCTCCATCTCGGCCATGGTGTCGGCTGAGTGGACCAGCTCACGCATGCTCCACAGACAGACTAGGGTCCCTTATGTGCCATCTAACAACACAGGCTGCGGTCCTGTCGAGTCCTCCGAGTGTTCCTCCTGTTTACTGCTGCAGTGGTATCCTTAAAGCCAACCACTAGTCAAGGCCCCACTGCTGGCACACGCCCCAGCCAAAGAGACACAGACCAGAGCCATACATTCAAAGTCACTCTGTGTTACCCTGTGTATGTGTGTGTCTCTCTCTCTCTCTCACTCACACTGGCCCTTTCTTTCACACACACACACACACACACACACACACACACACACACACACACACACACACACACACACACACACACACACACACACACACTAAACTAAGCTAGACAGACAGTGAAAGCTAAACATGCGCGCACACACATACACACATAAACCGTCTGAGGGACAGCCAAATCCCTCTTAGCTGGTCGCTGTGTGAGGTCACAACAGCCTAGAATGGCACCTAATCTCACTCTGGGCAGCGAACTGCATGTAAATGAACCACTGTTTGAAATCATAATGCCACCAGGCCATGCAAAGGGCAGTTCTTGGGAAAGCAGCGGGTATATGGTGTGGCGGTTGAGAGACCAGGGACAGCTGCCTGGTATAAGAAGGAGAGGTGGGCTGGCCTACACTGAAATACAGTTCACGAACACCAACAGACATGTGTTGATAAACTCTTTGTTTGAAGCCAGGGGACCGTTGGTTTGATTTATTTAACCCGCAACATGCCTGGGTTTTACTCGAGATGTTGTTAAATATGCCAGAGCAGGTTATGGATGTGTGTATGCTTCTAACGCATTAAGGATGAGTGGCGGCCAACGCATGGCTTCTGTACACATTGCACAGATCATGATGACCATCTTTGTCCTCAAACCTGAACGGCAGACTAGGGGCAGGCCAGAGGACTAGCAAGTGGAAATAAACAACACTGTTCAGGTTTCCCACAGCACTTTAGAGCTAATGGCGTCTGCCTAAGAGCTAATGGCGACCGCCGAAAAATATAATAATAATAATAATAATAATAATAATAATAATAATAATAAATGTTATTTATTTTAATTGTAAAATTATACAAAAATGTATGTGTGTATAGAGTGTGTGTATATAGATCAGGCTGCAGGGCAACAGTCTGACAGCCTGCATGAAAATAAGCATAAATGGTCCACCGGTAAAATAGTGCACTCCCACAGTCTGATGGCAAACCCCACCGCCTTAACTAACAAATGTTCTGCGGGAAACCCTGCCGTTTCTTGATGTACTTCTGTTTAATGGAGCTAGCTTTAGGGACATGCTTCAGGTATAATTGTAATTTCTGCTGTCAAGATTGACTCCAGTCGTCATACAGAATACAGAGAATAGATGGCTTTAACTGTTTAAAGCACTGCCCATACACCCACAGACCCGTGCACTGTGGGGTGCTGAATCTGTTCAACGTTGCCTAGTACAAATAAAATAAAATCTAGTGATGTGACAACTGCGAAACAGAGCCAGAAACCATAAGGTGAGTGTCAGTGGGGCAATTGAACAGGTATGCTTGGTTCCTTGAGTTGCATTAACCCCACCTCTCTTCCTACCTACACTGCCTCACCGAGGAGGATACACCTCGTCTCATACACACATCTCCTGCCTCGGCAGGCTATACCTTCCACATGAGTCATGGGTAAGATGGAGGTCAGAGCTCCTAGAAGTAGGCTTCAAAGGGTATTTGCACGGCCGCCTTGTTTAACATGCTCTTAATGCGTGTGTGAGTGGGGAGGGGGAATTAGGGGGGAGGGGTAGTCAAGAAGGCCACCAGAAAAAAGGGACCTATTTTTCACAAGAAACAATGCAAGGAAATCCCCAATAGGCCAATCAGATAAGACGACTGCTGGTCGTCTTGCCTCTAGACGACTGCTGGTCTAATTTGAGATCAAACAAAGGGAGAGTTAGAATGACAGCGCAGAGCCGGGGAGTTGCCTAATAAGAAACATGGGCTTTTTCCATACAAGGTTGTTTCGTTTACACCTGTAACAATTTTGTTGCTGTGGTTACTATTGCTGATGGGTTGCAGGCGTTGCGCAATATCTTTTACCTCACAATCTATAGTACCTGGCCTACTCTTGATGAAAGGTGGAGACAGATTAGAGTGAAGCCTCTGCACAATGTCCAGTTGTTGTTGAAAACTTGCTCATGTAGCACTTACCTAAAGGTGTAAAACATTATTTTATTGTTCTGAACCTCCAAGTAGCTTTGGTTTAAACCGTCTGAGTGTAAATGTAACCTTTATAAGTGACAGGCAGTCTTAGGCATACACCTTATCTTAACTTGCTCTGTTTGTTCTTCTGTTCAGCCTGCAGCGACAACAGTCAGTAAGTTAACATGCACAGCTTAATCCGATTAAAGCCATAGTTCGACTATGCTTTGCAATTGGACAACTGCAATTGTCCAGTAATACATGCCGGTGAGAAAACCGATTCATTGGCCGAAGCGTGTCCCGGTATGATAGGTGGCGCTGTAACCATTTCAACTAGTGGTAATAGAGCCACCGGCTGACCTCTTTACGTCACCAGCAACAACAAAATCAGATGGCATTGGCATGTTTTAAGTAGACAGCTGTCAGTTCACTTCGGGTCCATATCATTTCTCAGATGCTCCATTGTTCCGACCTCTCGGTCGTACGCGGACTCCAGCCGTAGGAGCTGGCCCTGCCGGCGGAGGAGACCGCATACGACCGAGAGATCGGAACAATGGAGCGTCTGAGAAATTATATGGACCCGAAGTGAACTGACAGCTGTCTACTGGAAACATCGCTTTCTCCTCCATGTCACGTTTCATAATATTAGAGAATTCATAAAAGAAGATTCATAATATCAGAGAATACCCCCATCAGTTCGGCCGCGGCGCAATGAATGAATAAAGATCGTAGTTACTACTTAACAACCTCGTTGATGAGCAACATTTAGAAAAACATGTAGTTATAATTCAGCCTTGGGTGAAATCAAAGCGTAGTGTACTGAATGCATGTTGATGAAGCTACACTCCTTATAGGGGGTAACTACATTGGCACGACACCGGCTTCCTCCATCTTCTGCGCCACCTTTTTAAATAAATCGCCAACTCAAAGTGAGTTGACAGAACTCAAAGTGAGTTGACAGCTGTCTACTGAAAACATCTTTCTCCTGCCGGAGCAGCCCCTCCGCCCCCTGTCCGTATACGGCATTCCCCCAATTCCTTCTCCCCCATGGCCGAGATAACCCACACTACGAGTCTTTACCAGGCCCCCAGGAGTAGTGCCTACTTCCGCAATCCACCCGTGCTCAGTGGCCAAGCCTGGTATTGCGGTTTTTTAGCGGGCTGTGGACGGGTCCCTCAAATCATGGGGCCCGGAAGTAGATATCCCCGTTCACTCCAATACAAGTGGGGAACAGGATTGTGTCTCCGCAAATTTTCTCTGGATATCAATCAAAGGCTCATAATTACTAAGTTAAATAATAAGTTTTCTCTTTTCAAAACACCACCTCAA
This sequence comes from Micromesistius poutassou, assembly GCF_964030765.1. Classification (NCBI taxonomy): domain Eukaryota; kingdom Metazoa; phylum Chordata; class Actinopteri; order Gadiformes; family Gadidae; genus Micromesistius; species Micromesistius poutassou. The sequence continues at coordinate 15,009,313 of NC_140286.1, forward strand.
GCGTTTTATTACCCGGAGAAGGAGGGGTGGGCAGCTGAAAGGAGTCGTAGTGAAACAAATGTTTCGGCCGGGCCTCCAAGAGGGTTCAGCGCACGTATAGTATCACATATAGTGAATAATTGGGGGGGTTCGTAACTTATACTTCCATGGTCGGTAAACAATGCGACTCATACTCATACCTCTCGATGGTGCTACAATGCTTATGCTTATGATGCTACAATGCTAACAATACTAGAGAACGAGAATATTTCTACATCCGTAACGTCATGCACTAGGGCGTGGCTAGGCTCCCATGATGCGGAAGCAATTCTGTCCTTGATGTTGCCCTGCTCCACTGAGCAGTTTCCATAGGAATGAATGGGCGCCATGTTTCAATCCGGTGTCCATTCTTTATAGGTCCATGGTCTTTACTTGTTGTGGAAGTAACAGAGAGTCGGAGAACCTGACGCAGTCTTTAAGATTCATAATATCAGAGAATACCCCCGTCAGTCCAACCTCGGCGCAATGAATGAATGAAGATCGTTAACACATCGGAAGAAAAAAACATTTATTTTGACAGATGTGCCCGAAGTTACTACTTTACAACCTTGTTGATGACTAACATTTAGGAAAACATGTACGTTTAATTGGGTGAAATCGAAGCGTAGTGTCTGTGTGCTTCCACCTGCACTGAATGCATGCCATGCGCGCTCCCGCGGCCAGGGATACGCTTCTTATAGGGGTAACTACATTCACAGGCTTCCTCCATCTTCTTCGCCATCTTTTTAAATAAATCGCCGTTTCTCTTTTTTCGACGGCGACAACAACACGACTACCGTCTCCTTCTACTTCCGGCTCACGGCCCCAGGAAAAGATCTCGAGCATGCACAGAACGCAAACTCCGAAACGATGCTTTGTACATGCAGGTAGAGACCAGACTATGAACGACTTATCTAGGTGTTCTTATCCGATTTAGCTTGTCCGTTCATGTGCCGATTTTTGTGCAAAGTAGATTGGATAAAGGTGTTTACATGCATTTTACAAGTCCTGTTGAGGTCTTATTTGTTTAGTTACCCGATTATGACTCTCCATGTATACGTGCTGAGTGGCCTACAAAACTGACAACCCCAATACTGACAGAACCGATTGTCATAGGTGGGCTTAAACGCACTAAACAACAAAATAACGGTCTTGCAGAAACTGCAACGGTAAGGCCTTTCCTTAACATATTGCCAGCTCTCCAACAAATAATGTTGGTACAAACCTGAAACTTATGAAAGATCTACAGAGATATGAAACAAAACACCAGCCGCTGATCCCCAAGCATAAGCAGGTTAACTCTGCTCTTTAAGCCCTGAAAGCTCCAACAAACAAGCACTCAATTCAGACAATTGTCCACCACAGGGAGGCTAAGGCCACACTATATCCAGGCTCTATGCTTGAAGGCCAAGTCCTTGCCATTTCAACACAGGGCCTACTAGGCCATGCATGACAACCTGACACCCTGCCTTCTTACCCCCACAGCTGGTCCCATACTTCTGGACCACGCTTGCCCGCTTGGACCAGGAATAGAAACACTAGGGCCAAACTTGAGTCCCAGCCGGGACAAACGCAGGCTGTACCCAGGCTCCCACTGTAATCCAGGGTGGTTTTGAGATCAAGGCAGGAGCAGCTTTTGAGTGTGTTTTTCTGATGTTATGCATGTGTTTACAGGCACACGGAGGGCCAGGAGGTCGTTTTCTTAGAAGATCAAGCATAAGTGTAGTCACAATACCAATGTGGCTGACTAACAGCTATTCATGGCACACCAAAATCCTTTAATCAACTAGTTTAAGTGTGTTGTATTTATTCTTCGCAGTGTAGCAATTTGGGAGGTAAAGAAATTGGCTACATTCTTGATGCACTATAAAAGACCTCAATAAATCCCTAATTGGAACAGGGTTAATCATATGTTATTAAAAAGACTTAGACCAGGGTGACCAGCATCACTGACTAAAAGACCAGAATTGGTTTAATTGTATATGTAACATTAAAGAAGCGATGTGAATAGTCTACGGTTACAAAAAGTATTTCAAAACAACAATTATTGCTGGGTGTACGTGTTCATTTCAATACATGCGACGGTTCTGTGTAAATAACAATACAAAACAACGTGGTCTTCCTGGATGATGCGGAGGTAGAGAACCGATACTGAATCCCCGTGCAATGGATTGGTAACCAAGTTGCCGATGAACAACGCTGATACTTTGATAGATGTCAGAAAGTTGTATTTGAGCACTGACGTCATTACAGTGAAACCACACGATTGTCTGAGTCATGACGTTCAAAGAGAATAATTTAAAAAAAGCATTCTCGGATTATATATTAATTTACTGAGTCCCAGAATGTATTTTCCACCTTCTGTTTTGGGGTATACTTCTGTAAAACGTGTTGTTTGCTGGGAATACCTCTTAACCGATCAGTCCATAATATCTGACGAGTGAAAACGTGTACCTCAAAATAACTTTCTCCATCTCAAAATCAATAAGCTCTGTTTACAAAAGATTAAGTTGGAGAAACTCACTATACTGTTCAGATTCACCATAACGTTACCCATGAGAGAAATACGAACTCCAGGAGCAACATGGAGTCTCCTGTAGCGATGAAGTACGTCTATTTGACTTTCACTACAGAATAAAAGCCCGTTATAGCTGTATCATAAACACGCTTTGAGTCCACATGGTTTACGAAACACGTTTTGTACCAGATTACAATGTGCAAACTGGGATAATTGTCTCCCAGGCCTCGATCCATGGTTAATTCCCAGACAACCCTTTTAGGATAGAGTTAACCTGAAAAGTGTACAACAGTGACCTTCCTCCTGGCGATATGGCTTTGAACAAAACGATACGTTACAAAGTCACTCACTGGCTTGATAATGTACCTTTTTTAAAACAAGTTTGCGCACTTTTCGGAACAGTTGTCAACTTTTCCTACCTGCACGGAATCGGCGGCCATCTTGGTTTTCAACTTTGAATCAAGTCCTCCGGAGAGAGGGGAGGTGGTGCTCAACTTTCCCTCTCTTGTGACCAAAATAAGTTATTCTTTGACCAAACCATCGGTCATCTCTGCAAAACCGGAAATTCCATGTCGTCTTTACACTTCGTTTACGCTCTTACAGTGTCCAAACACTCCCCCCCACCCCCCAAGAGGAGCCTATTCATAAATACAGAGGAGGAATACGTCTGTCCCGGCAGTCCTGGTGGAGCGCGAGGCGGCGGTGAGTGGGACCGCCCGCCGGAGCCGCGCGCTCTGTGCACCCGCTCACTCTCGCGACTAGACTCTACTCACACATCCTCACGTCATCAGAAACTTCATAACCATATCTATTCTCACTGTCAACACGCCGACATTATCGTAGTGGTAGCATACTAACAAGGTACTATTAGGCTCTTTCTATTATACTGGGCTACTACTAGGCTATATATATATATATATATATATATATATACTGTGTGTGTGTGTGTGTGTGTGTGTGTGTGTGTGTGTGTGTGTGTGTGTGTGTGTGTGTGTGTATATATACTGTGTGTGTGTGTGTGTGTGTGTGTGTGTGTGTGTGTGTGTGTGTGTGTGTGTGTGTGTGTATATACTGTGTGTGTGTGTGTGTGTGTGTGTGTGTGTGTGTATATATATACTGTGTGTGTGTGTGTGTGTGTGTGTGTGTGTGTGTGTGTGTGTGTGTGTGTGTGTGTGTGTGTTCACTGTTTTACTTACAGTGTTGCTTACTAGTTTATGAATTTAATTCACATCTTGATTGAAATAAGAATACACAGATACTAATGTGACTTATACTACACCAAACAATGAATATTAAAACAAAACCCCATGGCCATTGAGTTATTATTCAACAGTACGCACCGTACTGTAGCGACCTAAACCACAGCGCCCATGCGCAGACGTTCATGTATCAGCATAAACGTCCTAGTTTTCCATTAAGGCCTATGCATGACATGCCACACCTAGGTGCGGGAGCTGGATGTACACACACCGCAGAGAGGGGACCGTAAGCAAGCGGAGCTCTCTGAGATTTGGCATATTTACATAAAAAGACAATCTCCAGGACCCATTTCTGATTCATACATTCATACATAACGCTTTTCCAGAACGAGAAAGATTGCCTTCAAGTACAAGCGTCTCTTCTGAACCCCGCTGTCCACCACGCAGAGGTGCCTCAGTTGCCATGGTGACGCCGTGGCGCGCCGTCTGTTAACAGGTGCGCCTGACAAGCAAGTGTTGCCAGATTGGGCAGGATTCCCCGCCCAATCTGGCAACACTGCTGACAAGCGGTTCCCAACGTCGTTTATTTATAACACTGGAAAGCATGCATTGTAACATTGTAACGATGGTTGATACAAACGGCTATTGCGCTCATGTCCGGTCCTGCCTCCATGCTACTTTGACCGTGGCGTTGTTCACGACCACTTGGTATTACCTGAGAGAGCCCCGGTTCTCCCGGAGTCCAGAGACGGTTCCCCGGTTCTCCTCCGAGGACAGAGGCTGATTTGAATTTGAGCTACTGAAGCCATGCGTAAAACACCATCATGGTGTGCAGCATCCATCCCCACTTTGCTCAGGAATAAAAGCCTACTCCGCGGCGCCGACCAAGAATACACCGAGAAATGAAGGCAGACTTTTGAAACACTATCCATCACAGTTGCCTTTTATATATTTTTTAAATGGTGTAAATTGTCGGCAAAACAATATCCCCAAGTCTTATTGTTAGATATTCATGGTAGGCCTACTGACCGATTTGAAACTACACAACACAAACATAACATAAAACTGATTAAAACAGAAATGTATCAACTTATTGCTTGGCACAAAATACATAAGATGGGTGGGGAACCTGTTTTGAAGAGTGCAATTTAAACCTTTCTGAATTTATATTGTATTCTTTATACATCCCCAGAATAAGATTTTCAACTCATTATCTCCCTCTGTAGGAAACGAGGACTAAAATAATGCAGCTCTCTTTCCCACACTACCCACTCCATTTCCTTCACTTCCCAAGAGGTCTCCACAATTAATGAAACACAAACAACCAGGTGGACTACACAAAACACTTGTGTTCACTGAATTGATGTATTTTTTTGGCAATCAAAACAATGACTTTTTTATTGACAAATCTGCAACAGAAATAACAGTTGGGAAAAGAGAAGGCACATTTCAGCCTAACTAGTAAACCCTTATATGATCATTTGTTCTTTTTCATATTTTGATTTCATTCATCAGTAGGTAAGATGATCCTCTGTACTATCCCTGGACAGATCCGATGTATCTCGGTCTCGTGAAATGGACTTTTGTGGATTACACCTCGGATTGGATTAGTTTTGTGGGACAATTATTGTCAAAGGGCTCTCAAAGGAGCACTGTGAATAGGTTCTAGTATTACGGCTGTCTTATTATAAGCTGTCAGCAAAGATTACACAGAGTGGATTTTTCCTTTTTGTGTGGAAGGCTTAGCCTCCCGGTAAACCAGAATACATCTATCGTCTGTTATCAAAAGCAACTGTTTTAATTCAGCCTTGACTGAATACGCTACCCTGATTGAATGAGGATAAATGTCCAACCAATGTATTTATTTATCATTCTAACTGGAGAATACAGAACATTTGTCTGTTGAAGGCCTAAGAACCAATAACAATTTTCAAAACAAGCCAACATGTTGTGTATATTTAGTGTTATAATAATCTTTCACAGCGCCCCATTAAGAGAGATTATGTTCGGAATTTAACTTGGAAGAAATCTACAATCTTTATCTAGCCGTAAATTGAGCAAAACCACCAACCAAAAACATACTACATAAAAGCAATATTACAGAGAAAGTGTTTTTTTTTCATGTTATGTATATAAATGTAAGAAAAAGGGCTACAATCTTAGCAGCAGAGTATAAGTATGTTTCTGGGCATCCATGTTTTACAATGACTAATCAAAAATAAATCTTAAAAACAAACATGGTCAAGGAAGAGCCACAAACCATGAATTGCATGGAGAGTTCATTTGTTTGCATGTGTTAGCACAATGTAAATAAGTTAATCATAAAAAAAAATTCACTGGAAATTAATCTATTGGAAATAATATGTACAACAGCAGTATTGTTCAACTAGTTGAATTACTTAATGTACTTAACCATTCAGTATCCATACAGAACCCCCCCCCCAGCAAGGATGCACATTTACAAGATTCATAAAACAAATACATTTATAAAACACAAAGATTTGTCCCAGGAAATAGTCTATAGTCACAGGACTTTGACTTTGAAAAAAAGCTGAGCTGTTCTTATTCAAGTCCAATGCAGTAGTGGTACATTTTTTCACGGTTTCTTTTCTTTAGTTGTGGTCTCTAAGCACCACAACATCTTTTCACCCAGGAGGGGAAAAGAAAGAATCCTGGTCTTGGTGTGAGAAAAAAAGACCATGATAGTTGTAGAAATTAAAAATACATCACAGCACAATCAGAACATCACACAGGCTCCAGTGTTTGGGCTGAAGGTGGGAGGAGAGAACCGAGGAGATCCGGGGACCAATCCATAGTGACGGTCCTAACAGCTGCCGGTCACGCCGCGTCCCAGTCGCGTGTGAGTAAAAGATTGACCAATGGCCTTCTTCCTCACATGAAAGAGGGGAGTTTCTTAGCAAGGAATATGATCGACAAATAGTGGCTGCCACGCTGGCCTCCGCCATCGGACCAGCTGGTGGGGTAGAGGTGTCATCAAGCACACAGCTACACAAATCCCTCCGACCAGAACCCGTGCACCACCTCCGCTGGATGGTTTGGTAGCACCTCCTTTGTTGTTGTTGTTTACAAGTATGACGATCACCCCCTCAAGATCAGTTCGTCTCCAGATAGGAGGGAATGGACGAGCGGGTCACCTAGTTCTTGGGGTAGATCTTCTCGTAGAAGAAGTTCTGGGCCAGCAGGTAGAGCTCGCCGTCCTTTTCGCGGACGGCGTGAGCGCGGACGAACTGGAACTGCTCCAGGGCGAACTCGTAGAACTCGTTCTCCATCTTCCAGATGGCCGACTGCTGCAGCTTGGCGGTGGACTCTCTGGTGGGCGGCTTCTTCTCCGTGGTCCTCCTCAGATGGGACTTCTTGCCTGCAGCCACAAAGGAAGAGAACGGGTTGAGAGATAACACGATGCCTTACTTTCAACGAGTACTATTCAACGAATAAACGGAACATCTAGTGATCTAGTGCTTCTTGAAAACATTACAGATGAAATTGAATCAAATCCAAGTTTAAAAATTGAGGTGACTCAGAAATAGGCCGACAAGATGTGTTTCTAAGAGAGCTACCACACATCAGAAATGCATTCATTTGGATTCCTTATAAAATCATCTATAGTAAATATGGCATTTATGCAGAGTAAATGCTTTTGTTCTTCTTAGCTGCTCTAAAGACAAAGCAAGGTCATTTGAGACACTTTATCAACTTTGATGGGCTTTTATAAAGTACTCTAGTTGCAGCCCTTGTGAAGTGACTAATTGGGTACTGGATATAACACAGTATGCCCGTTATCACCAGCTTTGTTGTCTTTATAATAGCCATTTATTCCTACTTCCTTGATGTATTGGTACTAAAAGCTCAGCTTGCATATATAAATTCTACCTCTCTTTAAAAAGGTTACCAGGAAGGGGTCTATTTGGTTAGAAGAAATGTGAAATGTAAAATATGACAAATAACGAGAACCTGAGCTTAGAAGATACCGGTTCAGCTCGTAAATATTGCAAATATAATATTTATGCAAATATAGTGTTGCTTAAAAAGGTCACTGGAATATTTCCCCAACAAAAAATATGAAGTCAAACAGATTGTTCTGGATGGCAGAGAACTGCAGTGGCACTGATGTCGACGCACACCGGGTTCAATCCCCATGTCCACAGCCGACCTGTAAGCATCCTTGTGCAGGATAGTCTCCTTACTCCCTACGGCCTGATGCGTATGTTATACGGTGCACATGTTAGAATGTGCGTATGTTATAAGATGCGTAGGTTATAAGATGCCTATGTTATGAGACGCATATGTTATAAGGTGCCTACGTTATACGGTCCGTATGGTGCGTATGTTATATTGTGCGTATATAGGATGCGTAGGTTATAAGATGCCTATGTTATAAGGTGTGTATGTTGTAAGGTCTGTATTTTATAAGGTCCGTATGTTATTAGATGCGTATGTTATAATGTGCATATATAGGATGCGTAGGTTATAAGATGCCTATGTTATGATACGCGTATGTTATAATGTGTGTATGTTATAAGATCTGCATGTTATAAGACGCGTATGTTTTAAGGTGCCTACGTTATAAGGTCTGTATGTTATAAGATGCGTATGTTATAAGATGCGTATGTTATAAGATGCGTATGTTATAAGATGCCTATGTTATAAGGTGCCTATGTTATAAGGTGTGTATGTTATAAGATGCGTATGTTATAAGATGCGTATGTTATAAGGTGCGTATGTTATAAGATGCATATGTTATAAGATGCGTACAGTATAACATTATAAGAAGCCCATGTTATAAGGTGCATATGTTATAAGATGCCTATGTTAAAAGTCACACTAGACACGGACGCTGTTGTGTTCCATGTCACACCTTCTGGACCTACACCCGCCTTGTTTGGTTCTGTGTTAAAAAGCTAAGCCAGCATAAGGACAGAGGGTGGCTCATGATCCCTGAACCAGCAGGGGCCGCGTTAGAAGGGGCAGAGCGGGTGGTGGTGGAGCAGGGCGGTGGTGGAGCAGGGCGGTGGTGGAGCAGGGCGCGGTACCTGTCTTGTAGAGCTCGGTGGCCCCCCTGAAGAAGCGAGGCAGCGCGGCCTCCAGCATCATGACAAAGTCCTCCAGCTCCTCAGTCACCCCCACCAGCATGTACTCGTTCACCAGGTTGTACTTGGCCTGCTCCAGGGCCCAGGGGCTGCCCACGTTCCTGAGAGGTCACAGGGAGGAGGGATGTAGTCTGTGAGTACTGCGGCTTGTTTGTCAGCAGTGTTGTGGTTTGGTGTTCTGCCTTAATGTCTGGATCATTATGATGAGATTGGGCATGTTGTTGTTGTTGTTGTTGTTGTGCTAAATGTTTTGGAGGGCCTTAGGTGTGAAGACCCGGGTAGGAAGACTGGAGGGGGACTGAAGTAGCTCAGGAGAGGATGGGACATATGAGAGGGAGAGAGAGAGAGAGAGAGAGAAGAAAGGCCCGGAGGAAGAGGAGGGGGGGGGGGGGGGGCTGGTGGTAGAACTGCAAGGAGCTGAGGGAAAGGGGAGGTGATGATTAAAGAAAGAAGAGGAAGGTGGCACATCAGGTGATAGAGAACGAGGGGGGAGAGAGAGAGGACAAGCAAGAGGGAGACACCAGAAGGAACTGTGGGGAAAAGAAAACCTGAGGATAAGGAGGAGGGAAAAAAAATATGAGTGCGGGTGGCAGGAAAAGTGTCATGCTCAGGAAATTAAATGTTATGGAAGTCAGAGATAAGCATGCGGAATTCACATAATGGCAGTTGAAAGAGTGAGATAGCGTTAAAATGGAAACTCACTGACTCATCTTCCAATAATCTCTCTAATCAACAGGCAATGTTGTTGAGACTGGAGGACTGGCATAACAATAACAATGTGTTTACTATGGTGGATGTGTATACATCACCCATGGTAACCAATAGGTTCCCCAAAACAAAGGAAACTGATATGACTGAAATGAGAAATTAGGAGACGAAAAAGAAGCTCTTGAAAGAAGAAAGTCTGGCAAGTGGAAGAGAGGGGAGGGATGAGAGACGGGAGAGAGGGGAGGGACAGGAGAGAGCCAGAGAGACAGGGAGACAGCAGAGACAAGGAGATAGGGAGACAGCAGAGACAGAGAGACAGCAGAGAGACAGAGAGAGCAGAGCCAGAGAGACAGCAGAGACAGCAGAGACAGGAGGGAGACAGAGAGACAGGAGGGAGACAGGGAGACAGGGAGACAGCAGAGACAGAGAGACAGCAGAGAGCCAGCAGAGACAGCAGAGACAGCAGAGACAGCAGAGAGCCAGCAGAGACAGCAGAGACAGCAGAGACAGCAGAGACAGCAGAGACAGCAGAGACAGCAGAGACAGCAGAGACAGCAGAGAGCCAGAGAGACAGGACGAAGCCAGAGAGACAGCAGAGACAGGGATAAAGCAAGAGGGAGACTGGGACAGCCCAGACAAACAGTAATCACCATTACGACAGGGAAGACATCAAGGCTAAGGCGCTATTGGAGAGCGTGCAAGACCTCCAGGAGATGACTGAGGAACAGGGACAGCTGATCCCTATTAAAGCCACCCTAGCGTGGCATGAAGCAGTCTGGGACCGCATGGCTTCACGGTCACCATCTGGCCCTCGCCCTGTCTCCACAAACTGGTTCACTTTACCATTAAATGAAGCCACTTACCGCAGACACTCACTGTTCAGACATATAGTGCTAATCACGCACTTGTGCAACGATTCTTATGCAGGATGCAGCACAAACGGGTTCCCACAGTGGGAACACGTCCCCATCACTGCAGAGCAGCGGCATATAGCCACATACAGTCATTAACAAACCCATAGGGTTACATATGGCGCTCATAGAACGAATATAGATATTGTGTACTGCAGATGCATAACAGCGGACAGCGGTGTGGGTGTGGAACACATACCAGCACTCAGAGTAATGGCCGCAGAAGAACGGGATCTGCAGCCACAGCTTCTCAGGGGCGCAGTCAGATCCCCCCGCAGACACACACTCGTCAAACGTCTGGAGCGCGCACACACACACACACACACACACACACACACACACACACACACACACACAGTGTAACTATACAATTTAGCAGCTGTTTTGTTGCATTATTGTAATACCACAGGACGTACAAGACGTATTTAACAAATTATCTCTATGCAAGAGTGATTGTAAATATTGTGAGTTAACACCACCACCACAAAGGACACGATGGAGGTTATTAAAGACCCAGAGAACCCAAAACCTCTTTTGGGGGGGGGGGCAATATGTATCATATGATCAACTATTTTAGTACTGCTGCTGAACTAAGACCCCAATTTAAAAAAAAAAAAGGGGTAAAATCCTATGTTGGTCCATTCTCCCTAAAACACTCAACGTTCTACTCTGCTGTGAACGCAGGTGCCCGTCACGACCAGACACCATCTGTGTTCGCAGCAGAGTAGAACGTTGAGTGTTTTAGGGAGAATGGACCAACATAGGATTTTACCCCCTCTTTTTTTTTTTTTGCGTGGCGCAGGCCACGCGGTGTGTGTAGCTCTGCCTGGGCAGCGGTTGACTGCAGTGTCCACGATGAAGGTTCAGCTTTGCGGACACATAGAGTATAACGTGACGGTGTGTGTGGACGGTGAAGCTCTGTCAGAGCAGCGGTTTATTTAATATCTGCGTCCAAGTGGTGGATTAGGCTTCCCCGACACACATAACTCAACAGTGCTGAATTTCATAAACAACATCGCTCATTTTACTAAAAGGTTATCCACGGGGATAAAGTCTTCCCTCTTTCCTAAAACTCTCAACCCAAAACACATTTTTTTTTAAACATCATAGTGTTGGTATTCCAGCTAAACCAGAGGGCTCACTGGCTCTTTAATGACTAAGAATGTCCCCAATGATAATAATAATAATAATAATAATAATAATAATAACCCATCTACCTTCTTGTCCCCTTGTTTCCTGCGCCTCAGTCCAGGTCTGTAGTCGTCCCCGAAGCGCAGGAAGTAGTAGTAGGACACCAGCCTCTCGATGGGGTCCCGGACCACGTTGATGTAGATGGGCTTCTTCTTCACACTAAACCTGTATACCACGGTCAAAATAAACTGCATTAGGGAGGAAGACAACAACTGACAACAAAGACTTATATATTGAGATGACTCCTAGGTTCTGGGTTTTAGAAAGAGAAAATCAAGCGGACATGCTTCTTGTTCAACAGTTTAATTATCATCTATGGCTGTATTATTTATCATTATGACATACATTATGTATCCAACATAAACACATTCACATTTGTGTTAGGAGATAAAATTGTGAAAGAAAACAAACCAGCTAAAAACGGGATCAACTGCTTTGTGCAACTTCTATACATGACCACAAGGTGGCGACAACATCAAAGCAGCAGCAACGAATGTTCTTGGTGTTTCCTTACTTGGTGAAGTCGAGGAAGGAGACGTGTCCATGGTAGAAGGCCGGCTTCATTTCCCGCCATTCTGTCACGTTCTTCACAAACCTCACCTGAATAAGAGACATCACGACCATGATCAACTGTCTGTTAAAAATCCAATATCCAAAACACACAGCAGTGCGGTTGGTTGGTTACAAATGTGTAATGAAAGCCGATTCAGAATTGCAGGTACAACTTTGTATGAATATGAATATCGATATGACTTCCAAGAAGGCCCCTCTGAAGACATCCAGAGTGTCCCTTATTTCCAGTCTCATACCTTTCTTTACTTTCCTCGAAACACTGCCTTTGAAACCATGCCGGCTAAACAACAATACACCAAGACTAAACGTCACCGTGTTGGTCTGTCTTCTTACTAAATATCACACTTTGTTGAGATTCACCCCATCAGACTAATGGATGTTAATGATGCTTTCTAAAGGTGGTGATGTGGGGTGGGCATAGACCTCTGAAGAATAAGTCCCACCTCCGAGGCTCCGGTTTCTTCGGTCAAATGTCTAAGGGAAATAAGATGGGGTTTTTGAATGATCGTACATAACAAACTCTGTAGGTGGCGAAGAAGTAAAAGCTGTGTCACAGTTTGAACTACACACTTTTTCCATCTTGTTTCCACTGAAGCTTTGGATTGTCGGTGCCGTTAAAGTAGTTAACTATTATGAAGAAGCATTATGCGAACGCGGATCTGCGCAGACTTCAGACGTCACGACTCTCCCAAGTGTGTAGTTCAAAACGTGACGCAGCTTTTACTTCTTCGCCACCTACGCAGTTTGTTATGTACGATCATTCAAAAACCCCCATGTTACTTCCCATAGACATTTGACCGAGGTTAACCGGGAGCCTCGGAGGCGGGACTTATTCTTCAGAGGCCTGTGCCATCACAGCCCCAGCCCCCCCCAGCCCACCCACCTGGTCCTGGATGGACATGACGGGGTTGTTCTTGGTGGTGTTGATGTGCAGCACGTGGTAGTGGTTCTTGCCGCACAGGTCGTACGCGATGTTGGTGAAGGAGGTGCTGGCCGTCTTGGGCACGCGGTTGTAGATGATGACCACGTCTTCTGCGTCCGGCAGCCCCGCCCCCACGGGCACGGGCCCCGCCCCCACGGGCCCCTCCCCCCGCTCACGCTGCCCGTCCTGCGTGTGGCGCTGCTCGATCTCCCGCACCTCGTGTCGGGCGATGGCTCGCTCTGCACAGAGAGAGAGAGAGAGAGAGAGAGAGGCGCGCGCACACACACACACACACACACACACACACACACACACACACACACACACACACACACACACACACACACACACACACACACACACACACACACACACACACACACACACACACACACACACACACACAGAGTGACAGAGTGACAGAGAGAGAGACACACACACACACAGAGAATGATTGTTAATTGTTGAACGAATGCATTGCAATGTTCAAATGATTTTCCGAGACATATTGTAGGTACGTGTGTAGGTGTAGGTTGAGCTAAAGCCTATTGAGAGCGATGGTGAATGAGACTCAGACAGAATGAGAATTACGGGGAGATAACAAAGAAACCATGGAAATAAAATATCCTTTTCATATTTCTAAATCCAATTTCTATAGTTTTGTCACTAACTGTTTTGACGACCCCCCAAAAAAGAAAACTTCAGATAACTGTGGATATTTTAAAAATTGAAACATATATTCCTATAAATAAATTCCTATATATTCCTGAACTGCCACACAATTATTTTCCCTTCGTGCTGGAAACACAATGAACATAACGGCTAATCACACCACACCTGGTGGCATGTCATGAGACCTTTAATGAACACACCGTAAGACACAGGGAGGGTCTAAGCATGCATTAGAACTAGGGGTGTGCATCTCTCCAATAAAAGACGATTCGATGCGTATCTCGATACATGGGGTACGATACAATTCAGGAACGATACATTTTTAAAATGGAACGATTCGATTCAGTTCGATTCAGAAGGATTTCGATTCGATTCGATGTGGCACGGCTCAATTCGAGAGGGTATGATGCAATGGATTTCTTGTTGAAAGTAGACAATCATTTCACAAAATGAATTAACTTGTAAATGTGGCATTTCCTTCAAAAAGATTTATCAAAGACTAGAGAAGAAGTGTATTTGTTAGGGGTGTGCATCTCTCCAATAAAAGACGATTCGATGCATATCTCGATACATGGGCTACGATACGATTCAGGAACGATACATTTTTAAAATGGAACGATTTGATTCAGTTCGATTCAGAAGATTTGCATCTTTTAAATCAAAATCGATTTTCCGATTCAAATCGGTTTTTGTGACACCCCTAATTAGAACCCAGTGATTCAGGTGTGAAGGAGGCGGTGGTCTCCCTGGTCTCCGCCCTGACGCTCCAGACCGCTGACACACTGCCAAAGTGCCTGAGTGACGGCGACCCCTGACCCCGGTTTTGCAAAAGCTAGCGTTTCAACGACCAATGGAGAGTACTCAAACCCGCGTGTGTCAAACTCCACACAACAGATGCCGGGGGTGGGCCTCCTGCCCTGGTGTCAGCCCCCCCGACAGACGTCCAGCCAATGTTGTCGTAAAGCCACCATAAAAAAACGACATTGGTTTATGCTTTGGCCTCAGAACACGGTGAAGCTCACTTTAGTGCAGTTGAAATGTCATGAATATCCCTGCTGCTGAACATAGATGATTCAATGAATCCAGGTTTATTATAGGAAGCATTTTCTGTATGCTTTTGAACAAATTAAGTCTCAAATGCTAATGAATGATTGAGTTTCGTAAGTATGATTGAGTTTGCCGTATTAATGATGCTGGAGTATCATGAATTACATATAGTATACTATAAACGATTGCCTTCTGTACAACAAGCACCGTTGCTTTGAGGTAAAACCAATCACAGATACAGTACTCTTAATAAACCAGTAAACAAATGGTTTGAGCAGAATGTGACCCCCTACCGGGGTGAAAGGTCAACGCTCAAGTGTATGAGCTGAGAGGTCATGTGTCGGTGTTCAGGGGTCAAGTGAGTAAAGAGTTGAGTGGAGGGTTATTCGATAGGTAGCAAGAGAGACGTCATGTGGACGCGTGGGTGTGGTGAGTCAACACAACAGGTGTGTCCGTCTCTAGCTCCTCTTAATACACACGTACACTACACAATACACAAAAAATTAAGCCATCACCCAATAACTTATAATATAGCACAACACCAGAAGCTTCGTTCTCCTTCTCTCCTTCCTCAAACTGCTGTTCCACAGTTCTTCTCAATCAGCCCTGAACACGGTTGGGATGGACTGCTGTTCAGGATGACGTCCGGGCCCCTTCCATAGAGAGAGAACCAAAGAGAGACAGATAGACAGACGACAGAGACAGAGAGGGACAGACGCAGAGACAGAGAGGGACAGACGCACAGAGAGACAGACACACAGGGACAGACGATAGAGACACAGAGGGCCAATCCCAAAGTCCAGACTTTTCTGCTCGTTCTCTCAAAATTAGTAAGGCCTTAGGGCTGTCCCAAAGTCGAATTTCAAAGGGCGTGAGGGTTTGAGTCCACACTTACCGAGCCCGACACAGAGAGACAGACGACAGAGAGGGACAGACACACAGAGAGACAGACACACAGAGAGACAGACGACACAGAGGGACAGACACACAGAGAAACAGACACACAGAGAGACAGACACACAGAGAGACAGACGACACAGAGAGACAGACACACAGAGAGACAGACGACACAGAGAGACACACACACAGAGAGACACACACACAGAGAGACACACACACAGAGAGACAGACGACACAGAGAGACAGACACACAGAGGAACAGACACACAGAGGAACAGACACACAGAGAGACAGACGACACAGAGAGACAGACACACAGAGGAACAGACACAGAGAGACAGACACACAGAGACAGAGAGGGACAGACACAGAGCGGGGGAGGAAGTGGCCCCTGGAGGCCCTAACACCCGTGGGAGATGCCTGGAGCTGGGGGGCCGGTGTCGGCTGGCCGGCCTGCAGACGGACGTCTGGGCTGCCGCTCTGACCAGGTAGCAGCTGGCAGCTGGTGTCGAGCGGCGATTAAGATATCATCTGTGATGTCCTGCAGCCCACTCTCCCAGCCGTGTTCACCCACACAAACAGCCACACACCAAACCACAAACACTCCAGTGCCACAGCTCCCTCCCCTCGCTCTAACCCCCCTGCAGCTGTTAATGTTCCACTGATCAAAGTGACCTGGTGACTGACATGGCCAGGGCGGGGACCCCCTGCTGGCAACTGATACCTCACTGTGCTCTAATGGCATGTCCAAGAGGAGGGATATGGAGTGCGCTGGTGGCGATAGTGGTGGGGGGGGGGGGGAAAAGAGAGAGAGAGAGAGAGAGAGAGAGAGAGAGAGAGAGAGAGAGAGAGAGAGAGAGAGAGAGAGAGAGAGAGAGAGAGAGAGAGAGAGAGAGAGAGAGAGAGAGAGAGAGAAAGAGGCGCGTTGAGACGAGAGGAAGGAAGAGGAGATTCTGACACTGATAATAATGTAAATCTGTATTCCCTGCGTGTGTGTGTGGGGGAGGGCCAGCCATCTGCACCCTCATGATCGCAGCCATCAGTGGGTCTGAGGAGACCTTGTGGTTAAAATGCGAAGAAGCTCTTCTCCATCGTCCTTCATCCACTGCTGAGCGGCCAGCGAGCACATCCTCTCTCTCTCTCTCTCCTCCCTCTGATTTGCATTCAGCCCGATGGTCTCTCTTACTCTATAAAAACGCCATGAAAACGATCTCCGTCCACACGATCGTTTTCATATCGTTTACGGAATGTTTTGCATCCACTTTCCACACTTTGATAAACAGTTGTTGTCATGCTTACGCGACTCCCGCCACGCCTCTCTGTTTAGACAACAGGCGCGCGCTCAGCTGATGGCTGATCGATAGATAACTGGTGTCTTTGCGTTTTTTTCCCCATCGCTTAAGCGCAGCAAGTACAGCGCTCGCCTTCGGTGTTGGAGTAACGAATATGTATTAAATAGTATGAAGAGTTGTAACTGGAGATAGGCCTACATGAGTAAATTGCACAGAGAAATCATCGTTTCCATTTCACCTGCCATGTTTGTTTAGATGGCGTCTCGGTCTCGAGCACAAGCTTGTGGCTGTTTCATGGCAACCGAACGTCATCGTATCTGAAAGCCTTCGTTCTACCCTGACCACACGACAACGCAAACTCTGAGTTTTCACATTTATCCCTCTGCGATCGTTTTTGAGCATCGTTTTCAGTGTCGGGATTCACCGTTCTAATGTGGACGGAAGGGCTAAACGGATGAATATTTACGCGTTTGTAGATTCACCCGGGTGAGTGTGGACAGGGCCTCCGAGTCCTGGTCCGGGTCCACACCCGGGTCTGTTCGTGGGGTCCTGGGCCACCGGGCCAGTCCCTCCCTGGGCAGGACGGGGGCAGAGCCCAGGGCCCGCTCCGGGCCCAATGAGGAACAATGAGCCGTGTTATGTGAAGGGCCCCCAGAGGACACTTGTTTAAAAAAGGAATCGCAGCCGGTGCCAAGTCCCCAACAAGGAGGGAGAGAAAGAGAAGGTGGTGGTGGGTGGAGTTATAATGGCGCTATTCAACGACATGGCTGAACACGGCTTGGCTCAAACCCGATGTATCATAGGGCACCACACACACACACACACACACACACACACACACACACACACACACACACACACACACACACACACACACACACACACACACACACACACACACACACACACACACACACACACACACACACACACTTTAATCCAGGCTGGCCCCTCTGAGGTCATTTAATTAGAGAACAAAAGCCTGAATTACTATGGCCACACAGCAAGGCCTCCCTTTCATTCATTCATTCATTCATTCATTTCCACCCACGGTCTCCCAACGACCACCAATCACCAAGCACCTCATCCCACCCCCCCCCCCACCGCAACGTCTAGCCCCTCTCCCCCCTGGCAGTTTCCATGCATTAAAAGCTAATTATGAAGCGTGAAGGCTAACACAGGTCCTGAACACGGGGACATCTACAAGCCTATTACTCTGAGTCTTTCAAAGTAAGAGCGTGAGGAGGGGTGAGATGGAGCTGGGGAGGAAGCGGGAGAGAGGAGCTGTAACAGCAGAAGAGACTTGATGCTTCCTGGGATATATTTACTGAAGCAATTTAGTGGCTGATTAGGCACCGACCGCTGCTTATAGCCGTCCATATTCACCTCAGTGCACACGGCCGGACGGCTGGGACAAGCCGCCGTGTGTTATGCGGTCTCGTCAGATCTGATGGGATAATAAAAGTTAGGAGGAGGGGGAGGGGCTGGGTGGGGGGGGGGGGGAGCCGGATGATCCCTCCCTCCATCACGCTTGTAAATCCATCTCTACAGGCGACTCAGCACTTCAGGAGCTCACACACACACACACACACACACACACACACACACACACACACACACACACACACACACACACACACACACACACACACACACACACACACACACACACACACACACACACACACACACACACACACACACACACACACACACACCTATTCCCTCCCTCTCTCCATCTCTCTCACCCCTTCCCCGGGCCCCCCAACCCTCCTCTCCCTCCCCAGCGAGGCCTGTGCCTAGAGGTGGCTAATGGAGATTGTCTATCAGCGGCGGGCCGGCCCCTGAGGTGCAGGGGCGCTTGGAGCGGCGAGGGGCCCCCGGCGGTGCCTCGCTCCACGCTGATGCCTGGAGGTGCGAGGCTCGGCCGGTTCCGCTCGGCTGGGGCCGGATTTCAGAAATCGATGAAGGGTGACAACAGGGGAGAGACGGAGGGGGGATGCTAGCCACCGTAGAGGCGCTGGTTTGGATATACTGACACAACACCTACACAGACACACACACTAACAACGACGCACAATCCTGCACACACACACACAAAAAGGTATACGAAGTCTCAAACACAGATGCTTATTGCACACAGACACATACATACACTTTATATATCAGAATCTCTAAATATGTTTCCGAGGGTTGGTTTTGCATCATGTCAGATATCTGGATCTTCATCACCACCCACAACCTTGGCATGAAGCCAATCATTGCATACAGTGCAACGCAGGCAAAATTACCCTCCTAATGCTTATCACGATGTACTGTGATTTTACAATTTGATCATCTTCTGCATCAACATTCCTCTCCAACTACTCTGCACGACTAACCTTGCTTTTGCCTCGACGTTTCTGCATTCGGCCTCAAAATATACATGGGCTATAATTGCAGATAGCCATCACACATCATATATCATGTATCACCTTGACGACCTGCTGCCAGACTGCAGTGAAATAGCCCCGTGTTGCACACCGCTCCTCTCCATCGCAGTCACGCTCTCGATCCATAATCGCTCTCATTTCAGCGCTTGATGGATGAGGGCTTTTAAGGCCTGCCATCAACTCGCAGTTAGAGTCTCTCCGACTCAACTTCTCCGATCTGGTTTCTGTGGCTTACGGGAGGAAACTTATATTTGCGTGGGGTTCTCTTTTTTTCTTCAATGTCCAGACACCCTGCGCTTGGAGGCCTATTTGTGCGGCAATGAGGAATTTGAAGGGCACGGCGAGAGGAATGCATTGTGCCGGCGCTCAATGGGTCCAGCGGAGGAGACTTCAAAAGGAGCCCGATAAACCAGAGCACTTTCTGTCGTTTGAGATGCTCTGCACCCTCCAAAGAGCTGAGTCTGTTTTCAGGCCGACAATAGACGCACACAAAAGGTGTGTTGGTGTACAGGCTCTCTCTCACACACACACACACACACACACACACCCACACCCACACACACACACACACACACACACTGGTGTGAGAGCTTTTTCCACAACTGCCTCTGGTCTCACATTCTCTTACACTAGTCCTCTTATTCAATCTACTGGAAGACATGACCACATCTCTTTCGGCCGAGACCAGATCAAATGCAAACTCTTCAAGTGATCTTCTTATAGAATGCTTGACGACACACAAGTGTTACATTGACGCTAGATGAAGGATCTCTTTCACTGGCTTGGCTGACACAGAAGACTGAAACACAAAGCAGTGCTGCGCTGGACCCAGCTGTTCATCATAATCAGAATTCAGAACAATAACGGCAACCTCTTAAGAGACCATTGCTTTGTGACACACATTACTGTGGAAATCGGCTCATCTCTTACCACAGTCCTGCTAAACCGGAAGAGGATGACCGTTGGAGCCAACGAGAAGGTGGGCGGTGAATCTTTGCCCCGACTCATGTCGGTAAGGAAAAGGCAACGACCACGCAGACAACAGCTGCCCCTCCTCCAGAGACGGCGAGCGCAGCCTGGTGGGTGTCAGCATAAACACTCACGCTACAAAAGGTCACCTTCCTTATGAAAAAAAAGAAGAAAAAAAAGAGCCTGCGTACCCACTGTTGTTGATTCCTCATGAGACAGACAAGCGCGCTTTGTCAGTGGTTCAGGGCAGGCTGGGGACGGTCTGCTGCGTGGACCAGACAAAACAAGGCCTTGTACGACAAGGCCGGCCCCAGACGGCTCTAAGTGGTTCCACGGCACGGTCTCTGGTGACCTTAATTATCTGGATGTCCTAAATGGTGTGTGTGTGTGTGTGTGTGTGTGTGTGTGTGTGTGTGTGTGTGTGTGTGTGTGTGTGTGTGTGTGTGTGTGTGTGTGTGTGTGTGTGTGTGATCCAACCCAACCCTATAATTAGAAAACTGGAAATGAGTGTGTTTTTTAATTAACAATGAATTCCATTCCAAACTGTTCAGCTTTAAATTAGAAACTGAGGAGGAAGACTGGTGGTCCTAATCCTGCCCGGCCTCCGCACCAGCAACAGGAGACTTGGATAGATGAATGGGCCATGCGGTCCAACACATCGTTTCCTGCCTGATATCTCCCCTGGCGATCGAGCGTGTGTACCGTGTCTGACAGGTCCGCCAATAGCGCTTGGAGCCGCGCTATTAGCTATTGGCTATTGGCTATTATGTATTATGTGCATGTATGTGCGCGTGCCGAGGAGGAACCCAAAACAACTCAAATCAAGGCCAAACAACAAACCCGGCCAGAGACAGGTTTGTTTATTGTGCCACAGATGGAAGAACTCCCATCATTTAGTCCTCTGGTCTAAAGGTTGGCCTGGGGGGGCCGTGTGGTTAATAATTGAGTGTCCGCTGGATTGTATTGGCCCCGGGGCCGTCACCGGCCTGGCCCGGGCGCTCAGTCATCAACAGTTAGTAAAAAATGGAAGAGGTTGAACTTTTAAAGGCCAATGTGTTAAGAAGGTAAGAGGCGGAAAAGGCCGGGCAGTAAACGAATAAAAGTAAAAGAAAATATATATAATTTTTATTATTATGTCATCTATGAATTGTGTTTGATTCACCTTAGAAAGAGCGCTTTACATCTACACAGGCCCTCCATCTACGTTAACCCAGAACGGAAAAACAGCCCTAGAGAATCACCCTGCCCAACGGGCACGTATCACCCTGCCCAACGGGCACGTATCACCCTGCCCAACGAGCACGTATCACCCTGCCCAACGGGCGTGTATCACCCTGCCCAACGAGTGTGTATCACCCTGCCCAACGAGTGTGTATCACCCTGCCCAACGGGCACGTATCACCCTGCCCAACGAGTGTGTATCACCCTGCCCAACGAGCACGTATCACCCTGCCCAACGAGCACGTATCACCCTGCCCAACGAGTGTGTATCACCCTGCCCAACGAGTGTGTATCACCCTGCCCAACGAGTGCGTATCACCCTGCCCAACGAGCACGTATCACCCTGCCCAACGAGCACGTATCACCCTGCCCAACGAGTGCGTATCACCCTGCCCAACGAGTGCGTATCACCCTGCCCAACGAGTGCGTATCACCCTGCCCAACGAGCACGTATCACCCTGCCCAACGAGTGCGTATCACCCTGCCCAACGGGCACGTATCACCCTGCCACACGAGTGTGTATCACCCGGCCCAACGAGTGCCTATCACCCGGCAACACAAGCACGTATCACCCGGCAACACAAGCACGTATCACCCGGCAAAAGACGCCACCATGTTTATTACACCCGACAGCTCGATTCAACATTTGACAAGAAAATTTAAATCTTGTTGGCCGGCCAAAGAATTGGCTCGCGGAAACCCTGCTGATTAAATGACAACGAGAATAAATGCGAGTGCCGCGGTCAGCTTGTTGGGATTCCATCGCATCGATCTGAAAAACAACAGTATTGGCATTTCATTTATGAACGCTTGTCTTAAAGTCTGCGTTATCTCCAGTTCCCATGGCGCCCTACTGGATTGAATTTCAACCGTGTGTGACTTTGTTTTTGAAGCACCATCGTAGTAGCATTTGATCTCTGGTATTAATAGTCTTGGTGTTCCAACGTGATCGGTGACCTCTGCCTGCCCATATCCTGGACGGCATCGCCAGATCTTTGCCAAAACAAAGCCCCCCCCCCCCCCACCCCTTCTAAATGTCAGATTGCTTCCATGGGAAAAAACGGGGTTGCGGCAGCCAGGGTTGTTTGTGTCACCATTACACCAAGTGGCCTTGGGTTCAAAGCAGAACAGAGGGGAACACGAGCGGCAGCCACACATGTCGACAGCGTCCCGAGATAACAGAGGCACAAACAAACAGTTTAGACGGTTCCGTGTGAGCCGTGCAGCTCTAAACCAACACCCCTGTCTGCTGTAGCCATGTTCTGCTCGGTGAGCGTCGCCTAATACAACAACAAACATCATTTACATGATAATGAAGAAACGGTGGCGAGAGCACAGCTTTAAGCTCGGATCTCCAGTTCCTTGCTCCCCCTCTCCTAATGCATTCATCTCTATCTCCCCCCCCCCCCCCCCACTCTATGATAATTAATAATGCATATATAGGAGCTCGGGGACAGCTCCACAGTCTATTAGGCCAAGCGCATGACAGCTATTCATAGGTTTAATGATGAGGAGGCGGGACAGGTTAGCACTGCAGAGATCCAAGCAGGGTTGTCTCCGACATTGTAACGGGCTACTGCACCGCACGTCTATGGTCACACAGGAGGGACCGGCAAGGACCGGTCTAACACGAAGCCCATGGCTTTGGTGAGATACCCCCTTTGGTCTAAGGATTCAGTCCCTCTCTCGCTCTCTTTGCATTACATTACATTAAGCCTCACTCTACCCCCTTCACAAATTGTCTGTTGATTCTAAGGTACTTCCTACAGTTGGTAGAACAATCGTCTGGTACGAGTTTGGTCAGAATTAAGAAACCAAAGAAGGAATGTAGAAAAAGACTGAGAACGATGAATCCTGATCATTAAACACCATCATTATATGGCTAGAATTACCTTTGCTAACTGATATTTATTATCACTTCTGTGTGTTGCTGTGTCTATAGGTAAACCCCTTATGACATTTATATTTCAGATTAGAGCTGCTTCAAATTACTTCCATAAAATGAAGTACTCTGTACTTCACTCTGACAATTGAGATACACAATACATTATTTATCAAATCGCTCATTTGAAGGGGAACACAAAGGAGCGTCCTTTAAAGTTGAATACTTAAGTCACGTACAACGGGCCAGCCCAGGCGGCAAACCTGTGTTTTGGAGAACCCACACACACACATCAAGAAAGCAATTATGGGGCTCTCCGACGTAATGTCCTGACAGTACCAGGCGGGGTTATATTTAAAGCCCGGTGAAGAGAGGGCGAGAGCGAGAGGGGCATACTGACAACAGCTCCTCACAGGTGAATGTGACCGAAATACAAATTCTAAAAGCCATACAGGCCTCATTACCTGCTACACGTATACAACTCAATTTCCCAAGTAATGTTTGTATTGGGTATTCCATACGAATCCTTTTTCCATTTTGATTTGGCTCACTTTGCTCCGCGGTTGTAAAATTCCATACATATTTGATAGAAAACCCAGTGAGTCTCCGCGCTCGGTTTTGAATTAATGCACTGAGGCTCCATCACTGCCCACTGAACACATCTCAGTTGCACGCACACACACATGCACGCACGCAAGCTTTGCCCAATTTCATCATCTGTTACTGTACGAAAACTGAATGAATATGACTGCAATGAAAGACAGGATTAAGGTTAAACCCTGAATGAAGCTATAGGGACCTGCAGCCAAAAGGCTTCTCCTGTCCATCATTCCTCCACCTATATATCCACACATTCCTTCCATCCATCTGCAGCCTGAAGGAATGACTCTCAGCTCGTCCGTCATAGGTCCCATATTGTGTTGGGACACAATGAAAACAAGAAGGGTGGCCTGACGTATGGACCAAGTGACCAACAAGGAGTACAGAAATCCATCAAGTTACCAACAGATCGCTGGGTACATGGCCGGAGGCAAAATAGGAAGAAACGTTTTGAAACGTTCAAATTAAAAATCGATTGGTTTATTCATTAGCTTCATTGGCAAATAATAATAAATAGCAGGACAGAAGTCGTTGCTGCTGGTGTGAAACGGCCTCTGTGTTCTCCAAGTTCAAGTTGTGTTCCTGTGAAAACTTAAACCAGGGAAAGTTCCCCCCTGGTTTACCTTTCCCTTCACGACGTATGACGGTGGATGGCACAGGGATTAGCCTCAATGTTTTCTGTCCAATGAAAATTGAATAATCCTCTATTTGTTTCCCTCTCGTACACCACTGCCTTTGTGCTCTGGAAGCAGGGAGGGTATTTATGTCCGGGGAGATTACAGTAGAAGAAAGGTCCCTCATCCAAATAAAATGAGGAACCTTTTTACAGCTGCTTCTTGATAAGGTGTTGGGACCGTATGATGACAGAGTTCATCGACCATCCACGTTCAAGTCCTCGTTCACTTCACTAAACTCTGCTGCTGGAGAAATGACACCTGCCCTCATACAGTATATTTTGAATCAACCTACAATGGGGTGGCACTCTGAGCCAGCCAGAAACATTTTAGTCAATGGCTCACAGCCAAGCGAAGGGAGAATGGAACAGATTTGATTTTAATGCTCCAATTTGAATATCTTGTTGAGTTATAAAGCAATTACAGCCAGCGTTGTCATATTGATTATGTCTCGTAAGGATTGATTCCCCTCGCCTCGCCATTTCTTTTAACCTGTGTTTTCCCCCACAACATCAACATTAAAGTTATTGAATATTGTGCAGTAGTTACAGCAACAGCCAAATAGTATTCTTCACGCAACTATGCACAGGCAAAAGGGGGGGCCTTCAGAAAGATGTCCCTGTGGTCCTTTGACCCCCGCTCCCAGCAGCTGTCCCACCAGGCCGCCTGTCCTCTGTGAGCGACAGGGGAAGTTTGGAAGAAAACATGGCGTTTGACAGGAAGTGACAGGGTGTGGAATGCTGGTGGGCTGCAGAAGTGGAATGGGGGTGAAGGTTGGGGGGGGGGGGGGGTTATCTTCCACTGTGGCTTCCAATTACACCAAGGGTGTCAAACGGTGTGTGATACCCTCTGATTACCTCGTCTTGTGTCGTATACTTGCGGCTGTGTACGCGCGTGCGACACTTGCTGCTCTGTGTCACTTTGCTCAGGAAATCTCTCGTTAGGCTTGTGAGCGGGAAAGGAGGAGAGGAGGGCACCACGTGGGCCAACCGGCCCTCCGCGTGGTCTTGGTACGACCCATGACCCCCCCCCCCTCCCCCCCAGAGAGAAGATTCCAGTCATTACACCCGTCTCCGTTTCAGTACTGCTGGGCTCCATTCCATTTGCTGCTCTGTTGGCATGCTTAAGTGTGGTTAGTGTCAGTCAGTCAGTCAGTGGGGCCCACCAGGCCAAAAGAGACCAGTGACTGGATGGCAGTCAGGGGGTGACTCCTATTCACACTCAAGAAAATCCTAAAACCTCAAACTGTGAAGAGTAAGCGAAAGCTCAGAGTGAACCCAAGAACTGTGACCAAAGATTCTGCAAAAATGCTGCGGGAGCATTTTAGGACAAAGAGAACGAGAAAGGTGCAAGAGAGGGAGGGCTAAACTAAAGGTAGGTACACTTTATCATGCCGAGAAGATGGGTGGCAGAGCAAGCAGTCGTAAGCTATAGTCCTAATAAGCTTTACAGAATGACTTTACGTAAACCATCCTCAACACAACCCTAAATACTACCCATAAAGACATAGACTCTTCATGGATTTACTTTCATTAAGGATTAACCAGAGACAAAATCACCATTTGTGACATTTGTTCTAATTCCAGTCACTGGACCTTTCCAACATCACAATATCAGATGGGTCCACTGTGAGGGAGCCCTGACGGAGTGCGAAAGATACGACGGCCAAAACCTCCAGGACACTCAGTGAAACCAAATCAATATTATATTGATATAACATCCCCGGTTCTACCTCGTCTCCCCTCCCCTTCCACCCCTCTTAAAGCAAGCCGTGCCCATCCTGGGTCTCAGGGGAGAGTCAGGGCTGCAGGGCTGCTAGTAGCAAGTGCCCAGCATGACAATTGAAGTCAAATTCACAACACAAGCTCAGGAAGCCGTGGTCCGCGGCAGTCAATGAATGCTAAGCTGTGCGCTCTTGTGTCGCCTGGGTGGGCCGGCAATGTGACCTGGTAGTCCCTCCCTACGCGGGAGAGCGATGATGTGCCATGGTTTGGTCCACACACAGGGACACAGAGCTGGACTGTTTTATGCTGCAATGAACCTGGCATGATAGCATGCATAGCATAGCAAACACCAAGAGATACATCCAGACAACTATTGTTCTGTGTGTTTTTAAGAGGTTCATTCCGTTCAAAAAGGGAGTATTTTTCATGCTTAAGATTGAGCCTATGATCCCCACTGAACTTGATCCTATCCTGAAGGAACTGAGAATGTTGTTTAGATTTCAGCTCTCAACCTAGGAACGTTCACATACAAGACCACCTCCTGAAGTAACGTGAGACTGGGTCCTAGGGGACGAGATGTTTGGCAGGTCATGGACGCCTCGGCTGAGACACTTCATCCCTCCCGAGAACGTGCCGGCCCCAACACCTGACTGAGAACAAGACCCTCAGCTCAGTATGTCTTCTCAGTGCAATTCTCATCTCATTATTCCATCTATCCAACCATCCACCTCAGCCCAGTCCACATACTCCACAGTGGATCGATGTAGTGTTGATGAGCAGCCAGTAACACCGTCACTCCTTTTAATAGCTTAAGGAGTCATTATAAAATGAGACTATTGCCTTCTAAATGGGTTCAAAATGGCCCTGGATGGATTCAGACACAGCCTTACTGGGGAGATTGTGTTCTGCAATGTGTCTGTCCGTCTGCTCCCCTCAAAGCGCCATCAGGCTGGGAAAGAAGGGTGTTTACTTTATCTATTGACAGGACAAAGCACTGCACCAGGACCTGGTGGGAGACGGAGGAGTCTGTAGAGCATGAGGGAGAGAGGAGCACTCCCAAGAGAGGTCCTCTCTGTCCAGAAACACTGAAATCACCTCAAAATAATCCCAAGAAATATCCCCGGGTCTCTAGATTTTAAATAATCCCAAATACAGCATGCTGGGAGTTAAAATATGCACTTCTTGAATCCCATATGGGATTCAAGAAGTGCATCTAGGGAAGAGTATGTATATATCTAGAGATAGAGATAGATGGATAATGGAATGGCACAACACTAGCAGCAGGAGTCACCTCTAGCACCCCAACACAACAGTGTTACAGTTGACGACGTCAAGCCGTTGTCGAAGCAGCAGCAGCTGAAGCAGACGGCAGCACCTGGTCACTTGATCAACTCGACGGCCGTCCATCACCAGCACCGGTCCAGTGGAAGCCCGAAACCTCGCTCACAGATATGTGGCCATGCAGCACATAATTCAAGGCTCCGGTGTACCGGTGTTGACCCCCCCCCCACGTCATCTATCAGAGAGCTTTTGCCCACTCAACAGAATCTAGGAGTGGCAGGCCGGCCGGGAGAGGGGCTGCTAGCTCCTGTTTCAGCATTGTGTGTGTGTGTGTGTGTGTGTGTGTGTGTGTGTGTGTGTGTGTGTGTGTGTGTGTGTGTGTGTGTGTGTGTGTGTGTGTGTGTGTGTGTGTGTGTGTGTACGAGAGGGCATAGATTTCACTCCCTGTAATATTTGATCCTGTATCCATCAGCAGACCAAATGGACAAGCCAGTGGTTAAAGCAGCAGTAACGCAGTCTTTCTATTAATACGAAAATTAAGACACTGTGCTTTTATATCAAAAAGCCAAAAGTCCTCTCTTTACGGTTTATTTACAGAATTTAACAATATTTTAGCCTGAATTTACTCTAGTGGGACCAATTACACCGGTGGGCCGCCACAGTCTAGACTATTATTAGAAACTACTGCTAGCCTTGTGAAACTGTTGACGGAGTGATGCACCAAACCAATCCAGCAAACCGACAGGTCCCAGCTGGTCTCTGGAGTCAAGATAATTCTTACTACCCAAAATATTGAACATCTGTGTGTTCATCCTTTTCAATGTGGAACCTTTGCAAACCCAATTCATTGATTAATGGATGGGTGGGAGATCAATTACAGAAGACATTAGAGCCCGAAAAGAGGTAGTGTTTAGTGAGCGTGGAGCATCAAGAGTGTGTGGTAATTAGATTTGCAAGAGAGCTCCGGACAACAAAGCCACCAGTCGGCTCAGGCGGACCAAGGTTGTAAACCCTGCTGGCACATGGACGGTCAGCGTTGCAGAATTGCATAGAGGAACTTGAGAGAGCCCACTACGGCCTGGGGGGATCCATAAACATCATTCATGAATCACTGACGGGTCAATTCCAGGTCATTTGAATTTCCCCATATTTCTTCATTTTACAAAAATCTCATGAACCCAATAAATCCTCATATACATATACATGTACAGTATACATATACATGTACAGTATACATACACATATATATATATATATATATATATATATATATACATACACACATATATATATATATATACATATATATACATATATACACACACATATATATATATATACATATATATACACACATATATATATATATACATATATATACACACATATATATATATATACATATATATACACACACATATATACACACACATATATATATATATATATATATATATATATATGTATATATATATATATATATATATGTGTGTATATATATGTATATATATATATATATATATATTTCAATGAAACAATATGATTACAAACTCACAAAAAATATGCAAATTAGTAAAAACATTAATTGTTCATGTCGACTAATGCATATACCCGACCATACGTACAGCAAAATAATCCGACTTTTTTCAAGGTTATCGGCGAGTAATTGACATGACAGGGAGAAAGCCTTCTCTTTTCATATACAGGGGTTTTTTCATGTTCAGGGACAGGGGGTCACAGCGCCAGCCCCCCAGACCAATACACAACACCGATGCTGCTGGTATGAAACCAGTCTCCCAGTTGATCGTGATTTAACCCATTCCGATGTACAACTAATATCCCAAACAGGGGCAATCTGTTGGACATGCATACGGACATGCAGAACGTGTTGTGATCGCAGCTAAAGCAGATCGACCGGGGGGGGGGGCTCACCAAGCTTTCCACGGGACTCCTCCAGCTTCTGGATCTGGTTCTCCAGGAAGAACATGGCCACTGCGAAGGCGAGGAGCGTCAGGAGCTGGAACTTGGGCGGCATCATGACTCTTAGCAACCCCATCAAATAATCCAGAGTGGATTGATTACTCCATGTCCGGAAAACCCCAGCGACGCAGTGCACCCTCCGCGGTTACAGAGCCAGGACTGAGCGGCTGTGCATGGCCTCAGCGCTCCGGCTATTCCTCCACTCTTATAATCTGAGATATTCTTCTTCCTCAGAGTGCACACTTTTAACGGGTTCGTTCACATTACATATGTGCAATTCCCTTACAGGTGTAGTGGATAAAACACAAACGAATTCTCTTTGTGTGTAATGTGTCCCTCCATGAGTGAGACTACCAGCCGATGTTGTGTGTGTGTCCGCCGCGCAGAGCTGTCCCGTCCAGTGTGCTCACCGCACGGTGGAGAACTGATTAATTACGCCCGGCCATTGGACCAGCAGCCGACTGACGTGGTCAGGCTCTTCATTCGTCCACAGCTACTGTAAGTATGCTGAGATCGGATTGGACGGTTTGAACCACATGGTCTCAGACCTGACAGCAGAGGGCGCTGTTTCTTCACTTTCACGAAAAAGTTCGCAATGTATTATGGGACGAGTAGTTCCTTCACTCGTTCAAAAAATATGTACAGTCTTCTACCTTTGCTTTTTTATTCCATTTCCAAGTTTATTTTAACTCTGAAACATAAAAAAATACGGATACGACAACCTTGACGAAAGATTAGCTTGGTTCCAGGATGAGGTTATTTATATAACGATTTCACGGAAAGTGAATGGAGAAAATGAATGGGAAATGTACTTCCACAACCAGGGCTGTTCAGAAAGGGGGCGGGCCCCGCGGCGCCGTCGGCACGGCGCTCTGACAAAGAAGAACATGGAAAGGCTCACTGAACGGAAGCCAGAAAAACGAATACATATAATAACTCAAGTATGACTTAGAAACCTTTTTTAATAAACATTTTTAGTATTTTAGTTAATTATTACAATTGTTATTAAGCTTAAATAAGATCATTTAAATAGGAAATATCATGTAATGTTTTAAAACAAAGCGGCAGGCACGAATCAGCCTCCCCGTTTATATTATTTGGGTCCTGGACGTCGCTTCCTTGCATAGCGGTGTCCAAAATGTCGGGAGAAGTCTATCTCCTGTGGCTCCTTTCGCTCCTACAAACGGTAAGAATACAAATGAAGATCAGGATTAGGACAATTTCACGATTGTATAGTCTCATAATACAAGATAATTAATTGCACACAGTGACATGTCTTTTCATTCCGCAAGATTTGCATTCAAGTTACCCCGCATTTCCCGTGGAACCGGAATGACGTGGCCTATAATGTTTCACCCTAAAAAGAAAACATCGGATAACTTTATAACGCAAGTTGGCACAAAGCAGGGATTCGCCACGAATATCTTTCCCACATAGGTAGTTCTAGTGCTATGCGGTTGTATCGTATCTTCTCCATTAGTTTAAATCATGGAGCTCGTGCTCATCTGTGTGGTCACTGCGGTCTGGTGGACAGGTGAGGGTGAGGGGGGGGTTGTTGTGAGTTTGGCTTTAAGGTTTGTTGGGACAATGTTCCAGGGCAAGGCTAGTTGAAGCACTTTCCAAGTCAACCTGATATAATCTGCAGCAGCCACACAACACAATGCACTCAACCACATCTTTGAATGTGGAGGGATCGTTTACCCATCATTTCTGTTTCTGTTTCATCATTTCCGTTTAATCAGACATTTGTGCACTGAAAGAGGTTTTTTTTACATACCCACTTATAATGGCGATTGAACCAACTAGTTTTACTACTCTCTGCACTTTATATGACTATAAAATCCAACACCGTTGTCAAAGCTCTGGCAGCTCACCGCATACACCTCAGCCAAGTTAGCATCAAGGCAGGCACCAACTTACCCAAGAGTGCCTAATAGAACAGGGACACATATTGACCTCCACAACGACAACCTGTGCCAAGCTGCCTCGATCCAGAACAGGTGCTACAATCAAACAATAGCCACCATGACACCCGCACTGAACGTATCAACACTCGTGTCTTCTTCCCCCTCACCTTCCCCTTCGACTTCATCCTCTTCAGCTGTCGGCGTTCGGCGCTGACTTGACGTCAGAGGCCTGCCGGGAGCTGGGCTTCTCCAGCAACCTGCTGTGCAGCTCCTGTGACCTGCTGGGCGAGTTCAACCTCAGCCAGATCCAGCCCGTCTGCCGGCAGTGCTGCCAGCAGGAGGCCCAGCTGGAGGCGCGCAAGGTGAGACAAACCACCGGGGCCCTCTCTGATCTTTTATTTAGCGTTTCATTTTTAATCAGGAGATTAAAGGAGGTGATGACCACTGAGGGATTGATCTATGTGTGCAGGTGAAGACCTATCTTGGCGGTTTTACTTAATTTAACAAACACGGGAATGTTGGTAAACTCTCCCATACTGAGAGAGAATAGCGTTAAAGGAGAAATGAGGAGGCCCAACTTGGATGGCTTCTTTCATAATTAAAGAGAAAATAATAAATGTCCAATAGGGTTTACAAGGCTACACAAAGAGATTTATGAAACTTTAAGCTTGTTTATACTTCAAACATCATTGAATTTGCTGTCAATCACTGTCATTATGAAGGGCACTATGAAGTCACAATTTATGGGCTGTTCATCTAATGAAGTGTGTTGCGGTGAGACCTAATGCACCGCAGCCTGCAATCGATTAGCCATACCATGTGAACAGCTAATCGATTGCAGGCTGCGGTGTATTAGGGGGGTGTGGGAAAGGTTTGACTATTCGGGCTGAGTACCCTGCACACACTGCGGCATTGAAGGCCAATGCAGGGATTTGATTTGGTTGCAATCCTCACATTTTGTCTGCGTGCCCACAGCAATGACATTTTTGATTCAGGTTCTTAAGAAGAGGACTCTCTGGTCGTCTCCTTTGATGGCCCCCGTGGAGCAGGATCCTTTATCTTTTAGAAATCTGTGACAAATGAGGCCAACATTGGTGCACTGAGCATACATCTATCTCTCCAGTGAAACCAGACTCTGGTTCAGGGTAATAGAGGTAGACTGTGGACAAGGCTGGATTTCAGGTGGTTAATTTAAATAAAGTGGTCAATTGTGGCCAACACAGTCATATAAGGTTGTTTAGACACTGCAATTAAAAGGAAGTTATTATTAGAAGTGAGTAACCAGTCGCATTAAGGTTGTTTAGACACTGCAGTTTTTTTAAAAGGAAGTTACTAGTAGCAGTGAGTAACCGGTATTGTTAAGATTGTTTAGACATAACGGCGAGAGCACTGGGTAGTGGATGAGGAACGGTTTTCTTGTGAGCAGTAAAAGCTGCCTGCTGATGCAGCTTTTTCCCCACAGCACCTGGTAGTACCGAGACCACAGTCTGGCCAGAGACGTTCCTGTTAGATAAATTATCTTAATCCCAGCCCTTGGCCGAGCACCAACAGCACACAGACGTGTACAGAAGAATAGGATAAACGTTCTATAATTCATCCAGTGGCGCAGAGCTGCCTAGCCAACGAATCTTGTCTTTTTGCACACCGTTGTCTGTTCTACCTCCGGCCTCTTCCGGCCCTCTCTCTGGGTTTACATAACCTGATGGTGTGTGTGTGTGTGTGTGTGTGTGTGTGTGTGTGTGTGTGTGTGTGTGTGTGTGTGTGTGTGTGTGTGTGTGTGTGTGTGTGTGTGTGTGTGTGTGTGTGTGTGTGTGTGTGTGTGTGTGTGTGTGTGTGTGTGTGTGTGTGTGTGTGTGTGTGTGTGTGTGTTAGGTACAGTAAAGCCTAGATTCCTACCTACTGCCTTCTTTCAAAAAATATGAATTTGTCTGGAA
Organism: Micromesistius poutassou; assembly: GCF_964030765.1. Taxonomy (NCBI): domain Eukaryota; kingdom Metazoa; phylum Chordata; class Actinopteri; order Gadiformes; family Gadidae; genus Micromesistius; species Micromesistius poutassou. Next base: position 15,042,976 of record NC_140286.1, read on the forward strand.
GAATGCTGGGTCGGAAGAAAGAGAAGGTGTCATTTTTATCTTGATTAAACAAAATGCCCCAGAGCTTGTCGCGTAACCAAGCAACAGCACTGCAGAAAGTGAAGAGCACACCTCGTTTCACTTCTTGATTAAACCTTCTCACTATCTCTTTGTCTCGCTGTATCTGTCTCTCTTCCTATCTGTGTCTCTGCTTTTAACCCTTGAGTGTCTTGTTAAATATGTCCCTGTTGAAGACGATGTGCCCCTTCTGTCTCTGCACTCCGTTTTCAATACAAAAGACAGCAAATCGACCGTGTCAGAGACCGCACTCTCAAGACAACAGCGATTAACTTCCCGAGAGTTCTTTTCTCTTTTCACTCCTCTACAATTGATACGAATCTCCGCATCGTCGAGCACTGAAGGAGTCATCACACGGCCTACCTTATCATTGAGATTCAGGGGTGCAGACATGGCCAGGGAATACAGTTATATCCCTGCAGAGCGTGATCCATCACCATGGAAACTCGGATGCTACTGTGGTGAGAACACTTAGGGCAGACCAGTTTTTTACATTTTACATCTACTAATGTAGTGGGCTTGAGTAATCCAGGTGATGAACAGATGAGTTAATGCAGAGGGCAACATGCTGTGGGCACTGGCTGGTGCTGGCAATGCCCTGCATGCTGTCCCACAACGACACCGTTCCATCCTCTCTGATTTGAAGTCGCTGTGCAAAGTGCTGGATCTGTGATGGACCAACCTGTACCTTGTCAGAGTTGGTCCGTGCATCGCAACATCTACACAAAAGGCCTTCACCTCGCAGGGCTTCTGGCCAGCGGGCGATCAAGAGAGAGACACTCGGCCTGCTCCAGTGAAATATGTTTGGTGTGAGCCAGCCACCCCGACGAGTCAGCCCCCATCCCTCCTCCCAACCTAACGGCCGACGAAGCCGTGCGGCTCTGAGATACGGCCGGCCGGGTCGCTCCCGTCTCCTCGGCCGCGGTGCGCACCGCTGGGAGCGGGTCGATGACAAGCGAGCCTCGACCCACACCGACATCAGTCAGCCCCAGCTCCGTATGCACCGCCTCGCCATTTAATGACCCCCGAGGAAGAGGACACGTTTATGAATCACAGCGCCTGCCAGAATCAAATTACCCCCTCGCCCCCCCCCCCGCCCCCCCTTTAGGTTGCGGGCTGCCCTTCCCCCACCCCCTCCCATGTCTATAATAATGGAAGTCCTAGCAGGGAGAAGATGGGTTTTTCGTTTTGGTCACATGTCAGTTGAACTCTGATAATAGCCAAAATGGACGAACCGAGGTCTTGTTTTAGTTTTCCCGACACTCCTTAGATAGATGGTCTTGCTTCCAACCTCCATGTTCTGTTTTGAGGTGGGTGCAGCGGGTTTTCTATTGGATTTGTTCTGTTTTTAGGTCTGTTTAGGGTTCTTTTAATTAGGTGATGGGTTATTGAGTTGCATCTGTTTTAGGTGGGTTACGGGCCGCTTGGCTGGGTCAGGGTGTGTGAGTTAAGGGTTTAAAGCAATACAAAGCCTCCTAGAGTAGCAGTTGGAAACTCGCGTCCCAAAAAAAGTGAGCAATCAGGGTGCATGATAGCAGGGTTGTAACCTGAAGTTTTGACGAGAACCATCCCAGCCCTGACACATGTCCTTGCCGCCGCTAAGATAAGCCACACACCTTTTAAAGTGCTAAAAGTTGATCCATGTATTTCCATATTAGCTGGGACTGTTGGGGCTCTGCTCAGACTCTGTATTTTAAGATTTTAAGATTTGTTATGTTTAATTCTTAAGCCTAACCCTAACACAGGACAGGAAAGTGTGGAGGCGGACGTTGTGTTAATCCTCTCCCACCCATCTCTCCACAGCTCTACCCAGGGGCCATCCTGGAAGTCTGTGGATGAAAATTGGGGAGGTTCCCCCAAGTCCAAGGTGAGCTGTTGTCATCTTGTAGCCACGTTCAACTGTCAATAAACTATGTTTTGACCTCTGTGTCCCTCCCTTCGGGGAGAGAACTAGAAGGGCCTTGTCTTAATTCTTCACCATGCGTCTGTTGTGATTCATCGTACCTTGTCTTTCCCGGCAATAAATGCTTTGTAGTTGGGGTTAGCAAGACATGACAGCTAAATATTTCAAATGTGAGTTCTGAGGAGAAGAAATGTTTGTCTCCATTGGCAGCAGTGTTGCAAGCTAATGTTGTGCTACCCAATTCTGACTCTGACTCTTCGGTCTTCGGTGGGACCACCCGGGTATTGTCACTGGGCATTGTGACTTGAATCCATGCCATATGGCTTATTGTATTTTCTTCAGCTGTGGCTCCTGCCCCCCCCTCCCTGCAGACGCTGTGTACTCAGGGGAGCTAGCAGTTGTTGCTAATTACATGGGGGGGTGGGGCTGTAAGAGCCCTTGTTGTGTTTGATGTGTTGCTATGTCGTGTCACTACGCCTCTTAACCTCGGCAACATTTGTTTGTTCATCTCTGTCGATCTGTCTCCCCGACACACGCTCTCCAGCCTTCGTCCGGAGTGACAAGCCAAAGATGTTTCGAGGTCTTCAGATCAAGGTGAGATAATGTTGACCTGTATCTGAAATACAGGCACAACAAGGTTGTTTGGGAGAATCCCCTGCAATGTTTCCCTGAATCGTTCTCAATGGTGCGATTGTGGTTTGACTATTGACTATTACCTGTTTTTATTTATGAATAAGTAAAATAAATTAATATAATTATAACCAAAACAAAAATTGTTAACAAGAACAACATTAAAGCAACCAAAACTAGTCCTGTGTCTATAATTAAAGTACTGTGGCTAGGACATTAAACTCCCAGACAAAAGACAGTGGGTTTGATCCCCAATGTCACAGTATACCTGTAAGCATCCTTGTGCAAGACACCCCTGACTCCTCACTGCTCCTTGATGACGTGTATCTGAATTCACACTGGTCTATTCACACTGGATAAGAGCCTCCCCTGATCCCGGAAGTGATCCCATGCTCTGCTGTCCCCCCCCCCCCCCCCCCCCCGCCCTGCAGTACGTCAGAGGCTCCGACCCGGTGCTGAAGCTGCTGGACGAGGCTGGGAACATGGAGGAGGAGCTCAGCATCCTCAAGTGGAACACGGACAGCGTGGAGGAGTTCCTCAGCGAGAAGCTGGAGCGCATCTAGACCATCGCCGTGTCCGTTTACTGTTTCTCTTTCAATTCCCTTTTCATTAGTTTTGTAGCCTGGCGAATGAGTAACTGATTGACTAGACTGTCTTTTTGTACCGAGGTGAAATCAATTATACAAGCAAACAAACAAAGATGAATTTCTTCTTTTTGAGAGAGTTTAGGCCAAATTATATTTTCCAGAGGAGTCTTAAGTAGGACATCATCACTGAACAAAGGGACCTGGTGTGTAGATTTAATCATGTGCTGAATGTCCCAAACTAATCAATTATTCACGGCATTGCTCATCCTTTTTTATTTTCCTTTTTTACCTTTAACGTCCTTGTGCATATTTTCTTTGTTTTGTTCCATTGCTCGCCCCCTTCGTCACCATCAGGTGTGTGATTAGGGGCCCCTCCATGATTGGGCCTCAGTGGCCCTCCGGTAGGGGTGCTGTTGCCAAGAGACAGACTCTAGTGACGACCTCACAGTAAACCAGTGTGTCCTGGCGTGTGAGGTCTGATGTGTGTGTGTTCCCCCGGCGCGTGTCCCTCTCTGCAGAGACACTGAGGCTCTTCAATGCACTTTTTTATATTGTTTTTGAGTGATTGAGTCGTGTGGTTGCAATGGAACAATAAAAACAATCTTTCACCGATTTGCTTGTGATGTTTTGTGGGTGGGTGGGAGCTTTAAAGACTTATTCATTTTTGTTTTGACTTTAGAACCTGTGTCACACGCCTGGCCTCTAGTGGTCTAGCTCGGTATTGCATGTTTATGTATTTGAGAATCATCAAAGTCGCGAAAGCGGCGCTTAGTTGATTAAGCCTACGCAACTCTAGCTGAATGAAGCGAGCCTAAGCGAAACAAGCCCGCCTAGGCGCTTAGCTTGGTTGATGGAATACCCCTCAGGTCGTTTACACTGAATCCTTGTGTCATTTTAAATTGGAGCCAATGTCAGATGGAGATAGAATTTCACTCCCATCAGTCTTCCGTCCTTAGTTAAGGTGAATGCTATGTAAAAAAATAAATAAACCTTTGGCAAATTGTTTATTTAGGATTTACAAGTTAAAATATTAAAAAGAAAAACAAAAAAAAGGCCCTGAATTATTGCTAAATAATCAATTTAAGCTAGAAAAACATTCCTTATTTTGAAACAATTAATATTGTGTAGTGAAAGAGGAGTTATAGAAATGGGTGATGAAAGAAATGGGGTCCAGTAACAAAGGCTAACGGTGGCTAAACAGAACCAAACCTATAGTATAAAAACATGCATCATCTCTCAGCGAGTGGCCTTGTTTTACACATATTTATGCTGCTCCCTCCTCGGCTCTGGGTCGTCGTGTTGCACCTTGCTCTGTGGGTTGGGTCTGTAGGCCACGCCGGGGTAACTGCCAACGCAAAGGCACAGACACAGAGGGGAAACATGCTTTAGGAGGTTATAGTAGGTTAACAATGCAAACAAATACACTGTCTTAAACATGCAATACTTCAGTAATATTTGAACCAACAGATAAATACAATCTATCTGTTTCCATCTTAAAGTCACACCCTTCAGAAAGGATCAGCCTGTTGCATTCTGAAGAAGTATTATTTAAGTGCAGGATGGTCTAGGCCAGGCGTTAGCGTGTTTGACCCCCCAGCCGAGGGGTTCCGGGTTCACACCTAAAAGTCCACAGTCCACCTGCAGACCTCCTTGAGCAAGACACCCCTAACCCCTAACTGCTCCTAATGACATGTGTACACAGGTCACTGGATGTTGTTTTGTTTTGTCTTCCAGAAAGACGGAGGGCCTCACCTTGACTTGCTATCGTCCATGATCCCCTTGAAGGCCAGGCTCTTCAGGATCCCGGCCACCAGCAGCACACCGCTGGATATCCATGCCACGAACAGCCCCGGACCGAAGGTGTACCTGCGTGGGCAGAAGAGCAGCGCTAACAACAAGAACAGCCACAGGCTGAGTGGTTCCATTAGCTCTCTCTCTATAGCTTTATCTCAATATACATACAGATATATATATATATAGATATCTCTACATGTATTTATTTGTGACATAGGAAATATAAATAGATATATTAAATAGAAAAAAATATATAGACAGTACATGAATAGGCTATTCGTGTATTCATGCTATTCAATAGGCTATACGGTAGTGGGATAGTAGGAGTCAGACAGAGAAATAGTAGGAGTCAGAGCAGGAGGAAGAGACAAAAACAGTAAGAGGAAGTTATCGAGAGACAGGGTAAGAGAAACAGCGAGACATAGAGTGTTGAGCTCCAATAGACCCGTCGATGTACCTTGGTATTCCTCCCATGCCTCCTCCCATGCCTCCTCCCATGCCTCCTCCCATTCCACCCATCCCCCCCTGGTAGGCCCCTCCGTTGTAGGGGTTGTAGCTGGCCATCCTGAAGCTGGCCACAATCTGGTTGGCATAGATAGACGCCCCCGCAATGCCACACACACCTGAGGGGAGGGATGGAGAGAAGGAGGGAGGGAGAGAAGGCGGGAGAGAGAGAGACAGAGGTATGTATTGTGTCATGGTCGTTTTGTTGTTCACCACAAATGTTTACGATTCTAATATAAGTAAAAGAACAGAACAAAAATAAATGTAAACTCTTATTTGTCACATATTTGTAATTTATTTGACACTTATTTTGTGTAGAATATGTATACAGTGTGGCCAATAGAGGTCATGAGGGTTTCATGAGGTTTTGTCAAAATAATAGCGTGACGTCGTCCTACCAGCTATGATGAACATGACGCCGGCGGTGAGGCTCATCTTGGCCTTGGAGGAGTCGGCCATGCTGTTCATGGTGAGACACTTCAGGGAGAAGACGGAGATCAGCGCCGCGAGCACGCTCAGGACCACGCCCACGATCATGAGCGCCCGCACCGCCTGGAACATGCCTACAGGGGGACCCAGAGACACCGAGGGTTACAAGCAGTAATCCATGTTGTGGTTCAGGCTGTTGTGGGGTTCACGCCGTGACCCCACCTGGCGGTGTACCTGTGTCCCCAGAACGCACCACCGATAATTAGTGCAGTAAAAAAGGAAATGTATTCTCAATAACATGTCCAACATTTTGGGATTTTTATTGCATGTATTCTGTTGTTATTAATGACAATATTCCTGTCAATCCTCAAACATACTAATAATCAAATTAATCAGACAAGGCATGTAGGTATATGTATTTGCATTAACCCCGCGACCCGATTGGTGCTATACTGGGCATACTCACTCAAGATTTATGACCCACAATCAGTAACCACTGCTCTAGTGTACTCTAACAGGGTAGAGAAATATAGGGGTCATATTCTTAATAGGTTAACCCCTCCCTGCTCCTTAATGACCTGTCTCTGTACTGTCTAACCCCTCCCTGCTCCTTAATGACCTGTCTCTGTACTGTCCAACCCTCCCTGCTCCTTAATGACCTGTCTCTGTACGGTCTAACCCCTACCTGCTCCTTAATGACCTGTCTCTGTACGGTCTAACCCCTACCTGCTCCTTAATGACCTGTTTCTGAATGCAATGTAGGTTGCATTGATCAATGTCTCAATATATCATATGAATAACTCATCTCATAGTAAACATCAGATCAGGTAGCTGTCAATCAATAATGCAATAGTAACTATCTAAACCAGTGCCTTGGGCTTTTGAGGAATAATACAAATCCAATCAAAACACATTGTTTTCATCTCCTGGTTCTGCTTCTTGGCGGCCTGACATTTGTGCGTTGTTGGTTTCGTTTCTGATAAGCGTGTTGACTAAAGCGGAGGCTATAGAGACCCATGATGCATCAGGGCTTAAGTCAATACTGATACGAGCAGGCCAGAGACGCCCGACTGAAAGAACTCCTTGAATCATGACTGCGGAGACAGAAAATAAGGCCAACATCAGCTGATAGATATAGGACCTGATTATTATATTAATCAGGTCCTATTTATTATTTATTATTTATTATTTATTATTAAATGTATTATTACTAAATGCTTAAAAGCCATAGTAATTCTTTATCATCAAACTTTTTTTACCCCAATCATTTACTCTGAAACAATTAGGCTTATGACTGAGGAAATGTATAATTCTGTCAATCTGTAGTAAATAATTGGACATTTGTGAATTTAATTATGTACCGCTGGGAAATGTAAGACCTACGGAGAAGCTACAGGAGAATCCATTTCCTTATTCATGAAAGACCATGTGCCTTCGCCTCTGACTGAGGATAATCACGGTTTCCCTGCAATATAGTAAATCTAACAAAACTTTTCCACCCATCCATCCAAACCTACGTCAATTCCAAGCAAGTCGCAATGAACCAAAAGCAAAATATTTGTTTATCCCACTTAAATTAAATGTTGACCTTATCCCTGACAGCTCATTTAACAATTCACAGACCAGCCTTCACGTCAACCATAATTCACTTTAGTTACTAAAAGATAAAGGGCCTAACACCTAATTTTTTTACTGAACTCAACACCACCATCTCTACCTACACCACCACCAACCCCACCACCACCCCCACCACCAACACCACCGTCTCTACTACCAACACCACACCCACCCCCACCCCACCATCTCTACCTACACCACCACTACCACCACCACCCCTACCACCACCACCCCCACCATCTCTACCCCAACCACCACCATCACCACTCCCACCCCCACCATCTCCACCACCACCACCACCACCACCGTGACAACCACCACCACCCCTATTATCTCCACCAACCCCCAACTCTACCATCTCCACCCCCACCACCGCCCGACCCTTGTACCTGAGAAGCCCAGCAGGCCGTAGAGCGGCCGGCACTCGGTGAGGCCGGAGGAGGTGGTCTCGCAGTCCTGCCAGAGGCCCTTGTAGGTGTACACCGAGGTCACCACGTCGCCCTGCCGGTCCTTCACGCTCCAGTTGTTCATGGCGGTGGCGGCAATGAGTGCGGCCGCGCCGATCACGCCCAAGATGAAGCCGCCCGTCTGCAGCACTGTGGGCGCCATGCTCCTTCCTCTCCGTCCGCTTCCTCAGACCAAGGCGGTGGTTGTGGTCGGGGCCCCGGGGTGGAGAGCGCGGTGTGTGCTGGTGTTGTCGTGTGTGTGAGGAGAAGTTTAAACCCGACTCGGAGGTCAACGCTTACAGTGTGTGTGGGAGAGAGAGAGAGAGATGGAGGGCGAGAGAGTGGTTGAGGAGGTGTCGAGGTGCGCGGCAACTCAGAGAGGAAATGAAAGTTTGAGCGGGACACGGAGGGGTGACGCTGTCGCCCGTCTGCAGTGGCTAGTGGTCACCACCCACAGTTGGTCATGTGGTCACATGGTAAGCAGCGGGGGGGGCGGGGGGGGGGGGGGGGGGGGGGGGGGGCTGGCCAGCACAGGAGCATACATACACACACACACACTCACATACACACTCACATACACACACACACACACACACACACAGACTACACACATTCTCCCCCTGGGAACCTCTTAGGGCGGGTTGTGTCGATAGGTGTGGCTGCCATGGCGACGGGCGTATCTCGCACTTTTAAATGTAAATAATCGTTGTGTCCAATCACAGACTGCGTGACACAGCGCTGGGGGAAAGCATAGGGGAGCTGACAGCTCGGCCAACATATTAAAGCAATTACAGTACTTGGCTGTGACATTTTCCACTGTGGCAGGTAAAAAGACGGAAGTAGATTTTCTAGAAGTAGATTTTGGACTATAGTAAAATCTGTATACTGAAGGTATAGGTGTAGCGGTCATAATATACAAACTGAGATTGATCTGTCAGACAAGAGCTTCTATTTGGAATGACTGGGGAGCAGAGAGAAGGACTATTGACCAGGGTCTCTAGTGGCTAGAGCTCAGGCCTTAAGTATTGGAAGACAATCACTATTTTAGTAGAAAACCTATATTTTGGTAGCTTCTTGGTAGTTCCTCCCTTTTTTCGGAGGAAGCTCCCAAATCCTGCATTACATCAAAAAGAAAGAAACATATCTTTCTCCTTCAATAGGTTTTTACAGAGCTCATCCTTGTGACACTATGGTGGAAGCACATGCTGAGGTCACACACATATAAACATAGACGTAGGCAAGAAAAGCATTGAGCGATACTTCAACACCCCATGCTGACCTCAGTGTTCACAGTTTGATAGCATTAGGCAGGCCTGTTAGTTTCAGTACAAGCACTCATTACTCATTTACACACTGTGGAATCAAACCATGTCTGATTTCATTTCTATGATTCATGCGTAGCTTATCACTCAGTCAACAGTTTGGGAGGGGAAGTTTGTTTCTTATCATAGTTCTGCCTCTTTCTCTCTATGACAGAACGAATAGTGTTTGGAAATATATAACTAATAGAATCCAGAAATAATGGGTTCAAAAAATCATTGAGACTGATATGAGTAGCTCTCTTTATTGTTGGTGTAGTGTGGAGGCAGACTATATTTTTGGATTGCTAGTGGTATTCAAATGTTTTCCTTGTTTTGTTTCTTTTAATGAGAATTTGTAATCCGAGAATGATCAGCAGTTACTTTTCAGATTACTTGGACTTCAAATAATAAGAGGTGGTTTTGTCTTGGCGAGATGTGACCTGGAAATAGTAATCTCAGGAGTCTCAAGGGATTTTTCAATATTTTAATAAATTCACAATGCATGTTTTGGAGGGAGAGAAAAACGTGTCATTTTCACAGACTTTCATTAACTGATGTTTTCTTTCTCAAACCAAGATATTTGCATGTTGGTTATAAAGTGATACGATTTTGAGAACTTATTTGAAACTTGAAATGGCAACAAGGCAACAAGACCGACGGGAATCATCATCTTGTGCGATCCTGTATTCAAATGATCTATCATATTTTCAACTGTTCCTCTCACATATTTTCTCTAAAGCAACACCAAAGGTGAGAACCCCTATGGCACACATACAACATTAAATAGACTGCTAAGTGTGTTATTGCATTATAGTGTTTACCCTCGCGTGTATGCCGTTGGTTCATGTGTGCATAACGTCCCCTGGTGCACCGCGTCCCACGCCTGACCCCGCGGAGGTGTAGGGGTCCAGCTGCCCCTTCTTGGCGTGCAGTCCTCCGGGGAACAGGATGTAGGCGACCTGCGGCTGCAGCCCGGCGGCGGCGGACCACGCGCTGCCGCAGCCGCACGGCACCACGTACCCGGGACTATACCCGGGACTGCTGGGGGACAGGTGCGTGTTGCTGTGCTGCTGCCCCGGGCAACTCAAACTCCCCATCGCTGCGGTCTGGTGATATCCAAAAGTGTTCGCGTAGGGTAAGCACCCGAGCGGCAGAGTGTGTGGTGGCAGATCGGTGAGCCGCTGGACAGCTCCGGTGCTGAAGTGCGCTGAGATGGGGTCCAGGAAGGAGAAGGACGGGGTGGCGGGGGACAGGAGAGCCCGGGCTTTATCTGCGCTGAGGAAAGAAGTGTCCGCTGGAAATCCTTTCAAATGCTCCGCGGTGTCCCCCAGGAAAGGCAGAGGAAACACGAAGCGGTCCCTCCTCAGCAGGCTCTTGGGTTTCCTCCGGGGTCGGTACTTGTAGTCCGGGTGCTCCTGCAGGTGCTGGGCGCGCAGCCGCTTGGCCTCGTCGATGAACGGCCGCTTGGTGGGGTCGGAGAGCAGCTTCCACTCGGCGCCCAGCCGCTTGCTGATCTCCGAGTTGTGCATCTTGGGGTTCTCCATGGCCATCTTTCGCCTCTGGCCCCTGGACCACACCATGAACGCGTTCATGGGTCTCTTGATGTGACCTAGAGGTTTAGACATTTCCCAAAGTCGACAGAACATAAACCTAAAGAACTCTATTCGCCTCTCCAGAGGCTGGTCCCACACGTGCGACGTGGGAGTTTAAACAGCAACAGGATAGGTGGTGAATTTTAGATAAATATAAACTACTACAAATAATAATTTGACTTATGTTTTAAATTGCAGAGGCGCGGGATGACACAAAGTGACCAAGAAAACGAGACATGTCCTGCAGGCAAGGAATGTCACACAGGATCAAGTTAGAAGCGTGTTGTGGAGAGTGCAGATGGCATGACCGCCCGCAGCACCACAACACACCGCAGCACTGGGGCTGTCACGGCCCCCGGCCAATGGGGAGAGGGCCCCCTGTCCCTCCACTAAACAATGCATCAATACCTAACCAGGCACACACACGCACACACGCACATACACACACACACACACACACACACACACACACACACACACACACACACACACACACACACGCACGCACGCACGCACGCACGCACGCACGCACGCACGCACACACACACACACACACACGCACGCACGCACGCACGCACGCACGCACGCACGCACACACACACACACACACACACACACACACACACACACACACACACACACACACACACACACACACACACACACGTTTTAAAGGTTCTTTAGTCATCGAACCATATGTACGATAACAGATGATTGAAATAGTCGCAAGACAAGGAAACATTATGTGTCGGTATCATAAGTTTTTGAAGGGCTGTTTTAAAACTTTGCATAGTTTCTGCCGTGTACATTATTGACACTTATTACACAGGCCTTCTTATTATGTATAAGATTGTCTCGCCTAACCTATGAGTCCATCACTTCATATTTAGAAAATCAATACTAATCATAAGCATAATTCACTTGCCCTACATGACTGCATCGATTGCTACAGGTTTCATAATCACTTTCCCTTATCTGATCAAATGTATTCCTATTCCCCCTTACCTGTTATTGAAATGACATTGTTAGAAATACTCAACTGGGGAGTAAAAGAAAAGCTGCAAACTTAAGGCTCACACAATTCATCAGCACAATTCAGTTGAAAAAAACAGGATTTATTTGACGGAAATATACCAGTTATCAGAAAGAAAGTTTGTGACTATTTTATTAGGCTATTTATTTCTCCGTGTTCTTCCAGTAGGCCTATGCTGTTCTGGATACATTTATACCAAGGCTTAATATTACATAGAAGATCATTTTGGAGACCAATTTGGTGTTTTATATCGATAATACCACATCTTGACGGTAAAATCGGTCGAAACAACCATCCTTTTAAAAGTGTAGTGTGACTCACTGAAGCTGTGGGTCGTGCGGCACGTGTTGACAGTGAACAGCAGACTGTATGCTTATACAGTGTGAGCAGCAGCCTGTCAGAAGCATGACGTCGTCCAAGACTTTGGGGCCAGCGGCAACTAATTGGAGCGGGATGGGGCCGCGGAGATAGAGGTGAGTCTAGATACCAGGCCACCACAGGCCGCAGGTGAGGAGGAGCGGGAGGAGGGCTTTATATCTCCTCACTCACATAATCCACTGCACCGCGCGCCTCTTCAAAGGCACAAATAAATGGACATCGAAGATCCAGCGGCGCGCTCCACATCAGCGGCGTGAAGACGATAAAGACGTTTTTTCTTTTAGGAAAGCGGTGGCCCATTTGCCGTGCAGGGAGCTGCCAGGTGATTGGCAGGCGGGTGATCTCTCTCCTCGTTGCTGTGCTGTTATCAGCGCGCCGTAGTGTAGCCTATATGCCTGCACACACAGAGGGTGGACGCACCGCCACGCAGAGACATTGATTACCTTCCACAGAGAAACAGAAGATCTGCCCACAGCTTCTGACGCTGGAGGAAGAGTTGGCCTCGCAAGCTAAATAAATAATGTTGTTGGTTTTTCCGCGTGAAATCAGTGTGCTGCAGAGTCTTTGAGGGCAAAGTGATCTTGGATTGTTTGTCACAGAGCGACTATCAGCACACACTCTGTATATCCAGTATACTAGACTGTGTAGTTGAGTGTGTAACTAAAGTGTGTACTGAAGTGTGTATAACTAAACACCGTTGTTATAAACAGTGTTTGGTATGAGTTATCATAACTCCTCTGAAGAAAAGGAAAGAACGATGGAAGGTAGAGAAGAAAAAAGAATTGGTGAAAAAATAAATAAAAAGGGCCAGCAGTGCAAACTGTCTGTAATCCGGTTATCCCTCCTGGGGTACGGAGATAGCGACCCTCCCCCGGGACTCTATCTCCTCTTCTTATGTCTAAAGTGTCCTCCACGCACTCTGGAGGATTAGGGAGTCAGCCAGGAGAAAGGAGGGACAGGTAGAGGGAGACCTGCAGGAGAGGAGGAGGGGAGGGAAGGAGAAAGGTGGCCCGGGGGCAGCATTCTCTGTCGTCTGTTCAGTCATCTGAGATCTGGATCTCCCACAAGCCTCCCAGACACACACACACACACACACACACACACACACACACACACACACACACACACACACACACACACACACACACACACACACACACACACACACACACACACACACACTCACACACACACACACACACACACACACACACACACACACACACACACACACACACACACACACACACACACACAGTGAGTGTTTGCGTCACTAATTATATTTCTAATTTTAGTAGCCTTTTATAGAAATGTTCTTCGGCCTTTAAAAGCGGCCTTAATTTGCAATGATTTCTTTGATAAACAAAATGTATTCTTAAAAGGAACCGTCGGAATGGATTTATTTTGGCGGTCGCAGAGCGAACGACTTTGTTGTGCGCCACAAAAGTACGTCGTCCGTATTAAAGAAGAATAAATGTAATATCTGGGTCAGGTGTAAATCTACGTTTTGATTGAAAGAATATCGTCTAACAGCGGTATTAATGTGACATAATTATGTTGTTAACCAAAATGTTTTTATAAAAGGAACTGTTTGAATGCATTCGGCGAACATAGATTTCACAAAAACAGGGCCTAGCGCGCCCCAAGGATGAATAGGCCTACATGTGATCACAGGGTCACTCAAAATTGTAATTGGATACAACATCGTCAATTACATAAAATACACTGAACAGATCAGATGACGACACAACCCAAAGACATGGATTCAGCTCGCAACATATGCAACCTGGGGTCAGGGATGGACAACCCACCAATAGAAGTTGGATTAACTAACAAACTAATCATCATATACATTCACTGACGGAAGAGTACGAAAATAAAACTCATGTTTATTGCTAGAAATGTTATAAAAAAAACATTTTAATGCTGAAACCATTTTAGAATAGGATTACGAATGCCATCCATTTATTTTGGCAAGACAGAACCTTGACATACGTGAGGTTTTGTACGACATAATCAATCGACCTGTCGTTTAGGTTGGAGGACAGGGTGTAATATAATCAATCTGTATTGGATACCACTTTGATTCAGCATGATAATTAGTGTCTACTTGATAACGCTCAGCATATAATGGTGAAATGGTTATCTTGTCAAAATAAAGTAAGTATATAGTATTACTGTACTTGCATACTGACTTGATCCCAAGGTGAAGGAGGGGTCAGAGGAAAAGGGGGGGAAAAAATGAATTATTGACACGCAAAGACCAGAGCCCATGACTGCTTACAGACAGAGATAAGGCCGTGATGCATGGATGTATATTATAGGAGCACTTCTAAGGAAATCGAATGCCCTCATGTTTTCACTGGCCTGTTGTTATCTAAATCCACTGCACCCAGATTAGTTCACCTATATGTCCTGCTTTTAATCTGAGGTGCCTTATGGTCATCCGCTATGATGCACTTGGAGTGAGCAGTCTTTCCTTCAATGAGTCAAATTGACTTTTTGTGTTCGGTGCTACAAAGACACTCTCTCATTTAAATGTATATGTGTGTGTGTGTGTGTGTGTGTGTGTGTGTGTGTGTGTGTGTGTGTGTGTGTGTTTGTTATACAGGGTTGGAAGGAGGATTGTCACTTTAATTCTATTAAATACTAAAGTCCTATTATTGCAAACCACTGAATAGACAAGCAGTTCTTTGCATGTACACTAAAGTTCAGCAGAAAAGTTCCACAGCTTTCCATAAACACATTGAAACCCCTGTTAGTGCGAGATGTGTGGTGGGCATATTATAAAAAAATAAACTGGCTTGGGTTGGTGGCACATCTGAGCGGTCCATTAGGAAACATTTCAGGGGGAAAATCCCTAAGATTCTCTGGCTCTCTGAGGGGGATTTCACTAAATCTTGTGCTTATTTGCCCCATACTTAGGAAAAGTTAATCGCTTTTAATAGCTTTTCCCCTGACACATTGGTGATGAAATATGCTTTGGGTCTGCTACTATCCTGATGTGGTTGGGGGATAGAGAAGCAAATAGATAAAGAGAGGGTAAGAGAGGAGTAGGGGAGTGAGGAAGCGGAAGAGAGAGAGGAAGAGAGCGAGAGAGAGGGGGGGAGGGCTGAGATGTGTGAGAGATTGAGAGCTTAAGAGAGAGAGAGAGAGAGACAGAAGGACAAAGAGATGGAGAGAGAAGAAGCATAAGAGAGAGGGAGAGAGAGGCAGGAAGCTTGAGAGAGAGTAAGAGGGAAAGGAAGAGGTAGAGATGGAGAGGGATATGGATAGAGAGAGAGAGGGACAGGGAGAAAGAGACAGAGGGAGCGGGAGGAAGCATGAGAGGGAGAGAGCAGAGTAGAGAGAGGGAGAAATAGAGAAAGAGGGAGGAAGAATGAGAGAGAGAGAGAGAGAGAGAGAGAGAGAGAGAGAGAGAGAGACAGACAGGGAATGAGAGGAAGCAAGCATGAGAGTGAGGAAGCATGAGAGACAGACAGTGGGAGACAGATTAAATATATATGAGAGAGAGAGCAAAAGAGAGAGAGAGAGAGAGAGAGAGAGAGTGAGATAGAGAGAGAGAGAGAGAGAGAGAGACAGAGGGTGAGGGAGAGAGAGACAGAGGAAGGAGGATAGGGAGGAAACATGAGAGAGGGGAAGCGAGAGAGAGCCAGAGAGATCTTTCCACTGCTTTGCTGGTACACTCTGCCACGGCCCAAACTAGGTTAAATTAATACACGCCTTCACACTATCTGGGGATAAACCTGAGGGCTACTTTAGCATCAGGCGGCTTGCAGTACAACCATGTCAGCAGTCAACAAGACACATTTACAGCCAGGCATTAGTCAGAGTGGCGTTCATGCAGGAGATTTAAAATGTCCATGGCTAAATTAAAGTTGGGCTTGAAGAAGTGAGAGGTGCCAGCTAAGCAGGCCAGTACTTATTTTAAACGGCGGAGCATTTAAGAGGAGGTGATGATGGTGAGAGGCTATGGCACAGTATGGTGAGAGGGGGTTAGGTTGGGGGCGGAGGAAGTGTCTGTATGTTGTGGTTTGAGGGCTGCTGCATTTTAGTTTATTTTACACTGATAGGATATTGGATTAAAGCAAGCAGGTCGAAAGAGGAAAGGTGTGATCATGAAATTGACCCATGTATGACCCAAGGGGCCAATCTAAATGTACATGAGCTATTCTCAGCTTGGGATCAAGGATGATGAGTATATAAGGGATGGCTGTCATTTAAAATATATGCATTACATTTTCTACATTTTTTTAAATCCTGAAGCACCACAACAGTATGTTAGATAAAACAAAATCATTGTGGCCATTGATACCTCATTGCCATTTACTACAGTGACACTTGGTTCAAAAGAGTAGTTTTCACTCTGGACCGGTGCAAAACTGTGTGTAAGAGACATAGTTTGGAGGATGAGGTGATGGTTAAGTCTGCTTGTGTGATGTCAATGAGTTACCAGAGATGTGTGTCCCAAATCAGAATTAATACCTAACCCAACTCTCTCTCTCTCTTAGCCTCTCTCCTATCCCCTCTGTCTATCTGTATTATCACCTTCCGCTATCGTCCATGACAGAATGTGGCAAGAAAAGACCCTTTTAACAAACAGTAAAATAAATTAAACATAGGTTGGAATTATAGCAGTCCATAACAGCGCCCATCCCTCACTCCATACATGACCGAGTGTGTGTGTTGCCACCAAGGGGCTTAAGGTATAATGACAAACATTGTACCCCCTGTGGTGGGGGGATGCTCCGTGACAGGGGAGGCCGGGGGATTGCTATTCAACGGACAGATGCCTGGACCCGGGTTAAGTCCAGCTGTATGACTGGAGTTGACACCTGGAGGAGGAGGAGAATGGGGAGGAGGATGAAGAGGAGGGGAGAATAGGGGAAGGAGGAGAAGAGGTGGTTAAGATGGAGTAGGAGGAGGGGAAGAAGAGGAGGAGAGGGGGTTTGGGGAAGGGGAGGTGAAGAGAAGAGGAGGAGGTGAGAAGAGGAGGAGAAGGAGAAGAGGAAAATGAGAGGGAGAAGGAGAAGGAGTTGGAGAAAGTGGTGGAGGATGAGAAGTGGAAGCGGAGGAGAAGGAAGAGGAGGAGAAGGGGAGGAGGGGCTGGGGCCACAGTATTCGATAAGCCCCTACTGGGTAAGGACAGACAAGCATGAAATTGAGCATCTTTTTTTTTTTAAAGCTTCCACATTTTCTCCCCCCTTTGAGCTGCTGCAGTGAGATTATGTTGGCAATGAGTGTAGGCAGGTGGCCTCGGAAAAGGATCATTGTGTTCATTTATAAGTAACGTTAACGTAACGTAAGTTTAAAAAATGCTTTAGGCTACTGAAAGAAGCTCTCTGTGCACAGACCTATGACCTCACTAACAGAGTATTATTATCACTTCTTCTCCATCATTCATTACAGGTATTATTAGGCCTATTATGTTGATATATAATAGGTGGACTCACAGACACAGACTCACTATGTTAAGTGCTTTTGGTACATGGAAAAGCACTATATAAATGCAATTAATTATTACTATTGTAAAAAATGTTGATTGTTGTTGAGAATAGGAGAAGCAATTTAATTCAAACTTTAACCCAAAATATAAAGGCATGCAACAACAACCACCCCCTATAACTAGATAGCTATAGCTGTATCTACCCAGCTTCTCCCAATAAGGGTCAAGAGCCTGGTCTCCATGGCTGGTTTATGACTTATATGTTCTGGAACCATCTTGATGAAACCGTCATTGTCCCTCCATGGGAGCTGACGTTTTGATGATTAGTCTGCTAACATATTTAGAAATAAATCTACACCCTAGTCTACTGGTGGAAAGCACAGGACATGACAACATGGTGTTGGGCTGGAGAGGGGTGATGGCAATGTTTGAGAACCTTGATTATGTTATGGACCGGATGTAGACCACAAGATGGCAGTAGATGTTTGGCTGTTCCACCACATGGTTGTAACACTATATTCGTATTTAAGTAGATGGAAAGTGATGACTTTGATCCAAGCCGAATTTACAATCAATTGATCTTCACAAAGGATTACACATATACAGGTGAAAATTGGTGACACAAAAAGACTGGGCTCGTCCGGGATTTGAACCCGGGACCTCTCGCACCCAAAGCGAGAATCATACCCCTAGACCAACGAGCCACATACAAATGTGAAAGATTACAGGTATATGAACGAATAAATCGTTTATATAACGTTGTGAAAACCAGCGAATGTCAAATATATCGAATGTTCCCGATGCACGACTTTCCTAGTATCGTACCTCAGTGAGGCATATTTGTTGAAAATAAGCTAGTATACATTTTAACAGATTGTTGTCTTTACTTATTGACTGGTCAATGATTTTATTCTGCTAAAAAGTAAAACATTGAATGAATTCGTGTAATCTGTGGAAAATCAGAACCCGTCCGGTTCATCGCGCGATGCATTGTGGTCCAGACTGAGGAGCTGCTCACCGGAATGTGAAGAATCCGAGGTGTCCGCCAGGCTTCGCTTTATCACTGCGACTATTTCTCCACAGAAATATACAAAGTATTGGACTACCTGTAAGGTAACACTACGCATATATCGGAGTATTGTTCACTTTTTAACTTAATCCATCGGTTATTTTTGACTTAAACTCACCGCCTCGCCGTGGTTGAGTCAACATCCTGTGCTACAAGTCGCAGGTAGCTAGTCGTTATAGCTAGTTAGTGTTGAAAACCTCTTTAAATCAGATATTATACCGCCATATATTTGGGGTATTTGAGAATAAATTAATCTGACTGATGTTTGCATTAAACCTCAACGCTATGGTTGTGTTATTGTTGCATGGAATCGAAGATAATGAAGCACTTTCTCTCCTAGCCTGTGTGTTGTGGCTAACTTACTGCTGGTAGCAAGTTTCAATTATCAGACCGACCTAACGAGGTCGGTCTGATCGAAACTTGCTACCAGCGTTAGATATGTGGTACCAGAGTATGAGGATCACTGGGCTGGACGAAGCCCAGTGATAATCTCTCTGATATCTCCTATAAACGACAACATATAATATTGGTTAACGTCCACACCTCAGGCTGCTGTCGGTCATCAAACACAAGTCAACATCTGTGTTCCTATAACACGTCAAGACCACACACGACTACTGACATGTCCTGCAAATGATTCACTTCTACAAATTGGATTATACTCTAAGAAATACCACGGACAGACGGACCCATCAGTGACTAAAGCTATACGCGGCTACATACAAGTACATTCAACTACACATGGATACATCTAATCTGTCATCTAAACTTGTTATTTTTTTTGTCCACGTTGTGATTAAGAGGATGTTTATGGGCCGCCCGTCGTACCAATTGAAGGAGTGAAACCACTTTTTGTGGTGAAACACAGCTCGGCAACCATTCACAGCACAACCCTGACTTCCTGTCTCTCTCTCACACACACACACACACACACACACACACACACACACACACACACACACACACACACACACACACACACACACACACAGGCTTCCACCCCCCCCCCCCCCCACACACACACAGGCTTCCATCCCCACACAGAGAGACTCCATTTCACAAAGACAGCTTTCAACGACAGTTTGCTTGGATGCTTCTGTAACAGTTGGGTGATTTTTCGTGCTTGATTTGGTGTGTTTTGAACATCTTTTCCATGGCAGATCCAACGAATGCCGATATGTCTCAGGCGGATAAAATGAAGGTGAGTTGCAGTGAGCGGCTAAGTCAATATATTCATCTAGCAACTGACAAGCTTATGCAGTGCAGCAGTAACTGCTTGATCATGGTCAGATCAGTCTCTTCCTTCTAACGCAATGACTCTATGAGAAACACTCAGCTTCTGTCGCTGTAGTCTTGAATTGTTTTTAATAACAACTCTTATGGCTATTTGTGTGATTGCTCGGAGAACAGTTTTGCAATGGAATGTAAATGTAAGTCGATCCTCAGAAAGCAAGGTTTCCCACATGCCCTTATGGGCGGGTCTGTAGAAAGCGTGAGAACACATGGTTTTCTCATACACATACGTAATGTTATATGTTAATCCCCTCCTATTGAAGCTTAACATTCGAATGTTTGAACGGTCAGCTGCCTTGCCTGTCTGTAGTCTCTATCCCACTCTCTCTCTCTCTCTCTCTCTCTCTCTCTCTCTCTCCATAAAGAGCCGCAAACATTGGAATGCTGGGCTAAAGAGTGCTTCTTGCAAATACGCACAAGATGTTGCCGCTCAAATGTTCTTCCTCACTGTGGACTCACTTCGTAAAACAGATGTTCCTGTGTTCTCCACGGGATTCTAATAACAGCCTGTCACATTGTTAGTCATAAAGAAAAATGTGGTTCTTCATCTTCAAGCATACGCACTTAATCCTACACTGGACTCATGCTGAGTCAAAGAGTAGTTTCCCTTTGGTTTATTGAAAAAAAGGAAATCTTTTGTGTTTATTTTTCCCCAAATACAATTAATTTGACAGCTGTATATCTTGCCTGTTCTTGTGTATCCACAGCAAGGGCAGTTCACCAATCCAGAGACACCGGGATACGTGGGCTTTGCCAACCTACCCAATCAGGTTCACAGAAAATCGGTGAAGAAGGGCTTTGAGTTCACCCTCATGGTGGTCGGTGAGTACATGGTTGCTACCTTATCAGACTCTGCAACACTTTCTGTATGGGGTATTTTCGTCTGCACTAGATGAGACCAGTGTGGAAAGGAAAACAGTTGTGGCCTGACAGGAAGTGCTAACATTTGTGGAATGCATTTTTTTGTGTGTCGCCGACTCTCTGCATTGGCAGACTCACATTTTGCTGCAGAACAGGAAATTATGAGTTTATCTCTTTGCCCATTAATCTGCATTTTCGGAATACTTCAATGTAAATAAGATCCCATCTTTAACATGGACACAACCAATATTCTACATCAAAACCATCATGGCTTGTTTTTGTGGTGGACAGTGATCTATTTCGGTCTCTTGTGAATTAATGGTGGATATACTGTATATAGTACATTATGTTTAACTACATGTTGTAACTGCTTAAGCTAATATTGAGGTCTCTTATAATGTTTGACCCTCATTATTCATCCAGTTGGTGTCAGAAGCCAAGTATATTTTAAACATTAGCCCATCCTCCGTGAGCTTCTCTCACCAGGGGAGGCAGACAGAGAGGCCCTTTTGTACACCGCCTATCTAGTCTTCCTCAAATACACTGTAGAGGAATTCAGCTTCAGGCCAATGGGGGCTGATTCACATTGGACACAGCCGGCCTCTTTATTGATAGGCAGCACATTACAATGCATTAGCAGGGCTTGTTAAATTGGCAGAGATATAAATCGGTTTGCAATGGAAGCAATGCTAATGTAATGCTTCCATCCAGCTAGAAATCAAGCCCATCAGAAAATCATTGTCTAGCACTTTAAAGCAATCAAATGGTTCTAATTTAAACACTAAATGGTAAACATTTGTGATGAACGTAGGATTATAAATGTAAAAAGACTCATAAGCATTCCTCCTCTAGTTGGTGTTGATCAGCCTGGCAAACCCTGAGTTATTAGAAATGTTTAGTACAAAGACATGAAAATTGTGGTGGCAAAGAATGTCTCTCTGTTCTTTCTTCACCTTCAAAGGGGACAGTAGTGATCTAAAGCAGTGTAATAGGGGTGCTCTCATAGGCCAGGTCCATATCAAAGCGGTGTGGGGTTGATATCGGACCGATTGGTCCCTCATTACCCCATCTAATGGATGATCTCTTCTGTGTTCTTCAGGGGAGTCTGGCCTGGGGAAGTCCACTCTGATCAACAGCCTGTTCCTCACGGACCTCTACCCTGAGAGAATCATCCCTGGGGCTGCAGGTAGGTCCACAAAACCCCATTCAACTGTTATGAATCCCTTGTGGGGGGCAGAGGGGTCTGGTGGCTAGGGTGTTCAACTCCCAGCTGAAAGGTGCTAAATTTGTCTCCCAACCCCAGCTTGACCCCTTGAGAAAATATTCATAACGCCATAACATGGGGAGGCGGCAGTAGCTCAGGAGGTAGAGTGGATTGACGTTTTGAAGGTTGCAAGTTCGATCCCCGGCTCCTCCGCTGAGTATTGAGGTGTCACTGAGCGAGACGCCTCACCCTGACTGCTCCTGTTGCCTTGCGTGGATAACTCCGCTGTCAATGTGTGAATGAATGGTTGTAAGTCGCTTTGGATAAAAGCGTCAACAAAATCCCCTCAATTTAAATTAAATCCCTCTATTGGGTAGGGGAGACGTAGCTGCTAAATGACTAAATAGTAGATGGCATTGTGTTCTGTGGACGTGTTACGAACATAGAGCCAATCACGTGTCTCTGACTTCCTCTTCCTCCACTTCCTCCTCCATCAGAGAAGATCGAGCGCACCGTTCAGATCGAGGCCTCCACCGTGGAGATCGAGGAGCGGGGGGTGAAGCTCCGCCTCACTGTGGTCGACACCCCCGGATACGGGGACGCCATCAACAGCCAGGACTGGTACTGTGGACGCACTCTGTCACACGTTATGAACCCCCTTTATAACACTTTAAGAGAAATATCATCCATTTAATGGTTGTCATTTCTGTCATTGTAAGTATACGCAACAATGATTGCATACAAATGTGGCCTCTGCCCTTTTCTCCCCCTGTAGCTTCAGCACCATCATAAGCTACATCGACGACCAGTTTGAGCGCTACCTGCATGACGAGAGCGGCCTGAACCGCAGGCACATCGTGGACAACAGAGTCCACTGTTGTTTCTACTTCATCTCCCCGCTGGGCCACGGGTGGGTTCTCCATTCACTCCTGTATCAGTTAACCTACAGTCAAACAACACAGACCAGCGGGATGCTTCCTAACTGGTTGGATTGTAGCCTCCGTCACTTTCAGTTTCACTATTATGGGACCAATAACTAATTTTATTTGAAAAATGTTGGGGTCTAGGTAAAACAAATTCAAGACTTATCTAGTGTTAGGTTTAGGGTGTAGAGATAGTTGAGCACTGTCTGAATACTGCTGCTACGCGACATAATATTCAGTTGTTCTTTAACGTGGTCATGCAGAACATATTGAATGCATGCTTTGCTTGCTCGCAGCCTCACCTGTAAGTTGATTTTGATAAAAGCGTCTGCTGTAAAACTAAATGCAAGTGGAACCCTTTTGGAGTTCCTCCTGTTTGTGTGTAAAGATTGCTAAACATGTTTTCCCCTGCTGCTCCACACGTTAACCTCTCCTCCTCCCCCAGGCTGAAGCCCCTGGACGTCCAGTTCATGAAGGCGATCCACAACAAGGTCAACGTGGTACCAGTCATCGCTAAGGCGGACACGCTCACGCTGCGGGAGAGGGAGAGGCTCAAGCGCAGGGTAAACCAGTCTTAAAGGGGTCATTCCATCGTTTTTTCATTCATTTTGTGGTGGTGACTAGTAGCCATGAATGCCCTCAGTTTTGGTGAAAAGAATGCTCTGGTGCTCCTGTTTCATGCTGTTCTAGTGTGGTGGAGGAGGTGGGCTGGGAGGAACAACATGTAAAAAGTTAATCTTATAGGAAATCAGTGGGCCTCAGTGTCAAACTTTGCGGCTACAGTGGAAATGCAAACTATCTTAACACCTTTGAATTAGATGAAGTAATTATAGTTAGTAATTATATAAACAAGGTATATACAATTTTATATAAACATTACGGTTAATATTCCAAGACAATTGGTCAGTAGTAAAGTTATATCAAAAGAAGTAACAGCAGGTAACAACATAGCTTGTCTTTAGCACAAACCAGATGTGTGTCTGTTTTAGATTTAGTCATAATCTGTATGCAGTTAGTCTCACAAATCAGATGTTGGATGCATAATCTAAAGTCCAATAGCAGACTATCAAATCTGGGTGACTGGGGCACTTCACTTTCATCATGTTGAAGGAGGTTAAACCTTAAAGGTTTCCCATCATCACAGTGTAGACAGAAATAACAAAGTCCAGAATCAAAGTCCCCTCCTGAAAGCTTAATCCACTCCACGGATGAGTTCCTCTTGGGTAGAACCTCTCTGTAAGGAACCGTGTCAGTCTCTGATGAGCGGGCCGGCTTGGGCCGTCCCTCCCCAAGAGGTCCTGCTCTGTAGGACTGCTGGATCTGAGACTAACATGGGGTTTGCACACTGGTGTAGATTCTGGATGAGATCGACGAACACGGGATCAAGATCTACCACCTTCCTGACGCGGAGTCCGACGAGGACGAGGACTTCAAGGAGCAGACCAGGATCCTCAAGGTTAGCCCTGAGTAGACGTCTCAATCATCTGTGACACTTACAAACTGTATGCACAGTGACGTCAGTCTGACGAAGGTGAAGGACAGGAGATCTCATCCAGTTAAAAATGTTTACGGAAAAAAGTTTACGAACGGTTGAAAACGTTGTCGTCAAAAAAAGGACATTTAATGTATGACTATAATAGGTGATGTAGCATGGGAGGGAGGGCACACCCAGAAGTATGATTCATAGATCTGCCCACCAGTTGGTACAGTCCACCGGTAATGCTGGCTGGGTTGATCCATCCATCTGGACGGACCCCCCCACGTGTGAGTTCAATAGAGGGTGGATTTAGACCTGGCCAATGCTCACCACAGCTGCTGCTGAAACGGGGACCTTTTAACGTTTCCTCTTGGACCCACACGCTCCTCCCTCCAGGCCAGCATACCGTTCGCGGTGGTGGGGTCCAACCAGCAAATCGAGGCTAAGGGGAAGAAGGTGAGGGGTCGCCTGTACCCCTGGGGCGTGGTGGAGGTGGAGAACCCCGAGCACAACGACTTCCTCAAGCTGCGCACCATGCTCATGTGAGTGGTTGACGTGGAGACGCCCAGCTTAACGGCTGAAGCTGGGATTCGTTTAGCAAATGTGTGCGAGTGTTTTATCACCATCATCAGCTCAAGTCTCTCCCTAACGGAAGGCCCACAATGATGCCCGTTTTACTCCAATCAAACCACAGAGCTTGTTCCATTCTCTGACACTGATTGGCTGAACCGTTGCCTCTCCTCCTCCTCCACAGCACCCACATGCAGGACCTGCAGGAGGTGACCCAGGACCTGCACTACGAGAACTTCCGCTCGGAGCGCCTCAAGCGCGGTGGCAGGTTGTCATCACACGGTTATGTTCTGCCTCTCTCTCCTGCGTACGTACCCCTCTGTCTGCCTGCTTTTCTTCCATACCTCCCTTCCCTCTCAGACCACCCACATCATCAGGGGTCACTTAGATGTAGGCAGGAGATGTTGTGTTTGCAATGGCCAGTGTCCTTGCTTTTGATTGGTTAATTTGATCACAATCATGAAGTAAAGCCAGACCCATTCCTCCAACTCTCCAAACGGTGTTGTACTACAGGATGTCGCACAGTGTGATGGATTATAACGGAGTATCATTCTGTCCACTTCAGCGCTTTTGATCTGGAGTCGCATCGGGTTTGAATAGTAGTTAAATGGTAAACATCACATTATTTTCTCCCTTTAACTTAGGTTTGGTTTACTTTTCTTTATTCATTTGAATGGAGCTAGATGTGAATGTGAGACTCTGTTAAAGCCAGTCCAGGATACAGGAAATGGTTTTACTCACTTCCTGTTAGTTGGCTCGCCATCTTTCCAACGATGGCAGTCTTGGTTTGTCTATTCCTCCTGAGGGACCGTGACGGAGGTACAGTCTGATTCATTTATTCTGGGCGGCGGAGGGGGGTATCGCTGTTCACCCCTGACAGTACATCGTAGCTTCCCTTGTTTTAATCTCTTGCTTTTCAACCTGTTAGCTCCCTCTTCACACCCGCTCTCCCTCCTCTCGTAGAATAACACCACCCAAACCACATGGACGCCACTCTCTCTCTCTCTCTCTCTTGCTTTAAATGCTGCCGCTCTTCTCTCTGCCTAATGCTTCTAGAAACAAAGGCTCAGCTACTATGCCTGTCACACTCACGTGCACGACCCACACGCACACCAGACGTCCTCTGCATGGTGGAGGTTCTCACTGTTCCTGCTTTGAAGTTCCAATCGTTGAAATGCTTTGACACCGATGTCACAGATTTGAAATGAAAACACTCAAACTTGAATGGTTTAAAATTGGGTCTGTATTATTGGTAATCTAGGAATCTCAATTTGAATGAAAAACCAACACTTGATTGAATTTGACATTTCCCTAAAAATAATCATGACTCGTAAATCTTAGCCTAAATGTTAGCATGTGGCGCGGCACTAACTCGTGTGTGTGTGGTTTAGTAACAGGAAGGGCCCGGAGCCGGAGGAAACGGACAAGGACATGATCCTGCAGGAGAAGGAAGCTGAGGTGAGCTCCCTCCCCTACTCCTCTACGTGTCACTTCCTGTCTGTTTAAGGAGGCGATGGTAGTTTCCCTGTTTTATTTTTTGTTATTAGTGTGTCTTAAAAACGATTTTAGGCACTTTTAGAATGGTTCTTTCTTTCCCTGCGATCAGAAAGTCTGGGTTTTGTTTATATTCAAGATGACACTTGCATATAGCTGACCTATACATTAACTGAAGTCCTTGCAACCATGGATATGGATGGTTTGCCTTGTGTACAGCTGAGGAGGATGCAGGAGATGATAGCCAAAATGCAGCTCCAGATGCAGAAACAAGGAGATGGAGAGGGAGACGGCCATCATGTGTGAACCCCAAGGTGAGAGCGCATGCACTCTCACACAGAAGCACTAACACAGTGGGACACGTTTGTGCTTGGTCATTGAATAGAAGGAGATCTCAATGTTCAGTATTTTCACAGTAAAAGTCCTTGGATGACGTTGATGATAATGCAATGCTTTCAGTCCTATCCCAGGTCTGTGAGCCGGCCCATGGCCTTATGGGCTGAATACGACTGACTGCTTGGGAGACCTTGAGGTCCTTGACTGTACAAGTTGCCACTATGTTATTTTATTTCACTAGAACTTGGGATTTTTCTTTTATACCAAACGATATATATCTATTCACAGTATTATGTTTATGTCTTCTTATTATTGACCTTGCCAGTTTGCAGATGTCAGCCTTTTCCCAGTTGATCCAATGAAGTAATTTGAGCGGTTTAGTGGAAGCACCTTTTTTTTTTAACATTCAGGATACCGTTACTTTATTTTATTTTTTCTCATTGGAAATGTTATGTACGGTAGTCCTGCAGGCCATAAACCACTATCATATGATAGCTTAAGAATTTCCCCCCCCTTTTCTTTTGACAGAAGTCCACAACTGTGAAAAGAAGTTTCTTTTGTGTAAACTAGAGTTACAGCAAACAGTCCCCTTTCCATCATCGTCAAAGACAAAGCGTGTGTTGAAGTTGTTTCATGCTGATTAGTCTGTCTGCATTTGAAGGTGCTTAACAGGCTTCCCTTTAACGTTCATCCCGGCATGACGCCCCTGGGTCGCGTGTTTGTGTGTGAATGTGTGAGACTTTGAGTGAAGAGCTGTTTTCAGATCAGCCTATCAACTCTCATCTTCGACGTTTTACATCCCAGCCCCTAATCTTGATTATTAACACCAGGATTGCTGTTAATGTGTGGGGAAAGTGTCCGCCCAGTCCTGCTCTCCTTGTGACTTGAATACCCTGACCCTGGACCTTTCTGACGAGGGAGGCGTTGTGACTGTAAGGTGCCTCTGTATGGTGTGTGGACCCCCTCGGACGCGTCGTTGGTCCGCAGTATAAGGTCACGTGAGGTTCAGTGTTAATGAGTGGTGCATGCTACCAAACAGATTTAAACTGCCCAGCTGTTTTAATGTGATGCTTTTATGACTGAATAACGAGGTGTGAGGAGTTATGTGGAGCAGTTTATGAAGATTGTGTCATCGGGCCCATACTATACAAACCTTTTTTTGTTTTGTTCTATGTAGCTGGATATGTAGGGGCGATGACACACTGGCATTTAACTGAAGGAGGGTTTGAGGTCTACTTCTGTAGCAATATTGCTAGGCAATGTCTGATTTACAAACATAAAGACCATTGTTCATGTCCTATTTCAGTGACACGAAGAACTATGTTCAGAAGACGTGGAACGTTAAACTTTTGGATTTTCCAAATAGATTATAGATCTGTTTTTGATGGGTTTCTATGACTCCATAGAATAATATGGGTGATATGGATATTTGATCAGTGTAGCCAATATATCTTCCACCAGCTAAGGCTAGTGTTTATAAGAACATTCCACCTTACTGCCATTTTAGCCAAAATTTATTAAGTACAAAATATTGTTATTAATGCATATGTTGTAATAAATCATTTTAGCAAACTTGCAGTATACTCGTTATTTCTTCTTTGGTTATATTTTGTCAACCAACAGCAAAACTCATCCTTTTACGACGTACTTCACCCTACCTGTTGTATACAACTGCTTTTAATCGCAACTTAATGCCAAGCAGAGATTACAGGGTCATGTCCATATTGGTCCTGTGCGGCAGGGGATGGCTGGGTTTAGCTCCCCTCTACTGATGCCTTCTCCCTCTGACCTCTGGAACACCAGGAGGATTAGTGTAGGGTGGGGTCAAGCACCGTTAAGCCTCATTGAGTTGGACCCAAAAGACACCAACCAGTCATTAGGTGGTAACTGGTTGCTGTGGGATGATGTGCCTATCCATATCTGAATGGGAAGGAAATCCACTGCATGGAGGAACAATATGTAAAAAGGAATAAAACATGTTTATGGATCTTATCAATCCAAAAATATTTTTAAATTGACCTCTTGGTAAGCCTGCTACCATCTAGCAAGCTTTTGATCAAATGCTTTATCATGAATTAGTGAATGCCATTCTAAACATAGCATGTGTAATACAGCCATCATTCAGAACAGCAGTGGCTGCCTCTGGCTACCCCTTCCTCTCTAGGGTTCATCAGGCATCAAAATCGTTGAAATAAAATAAAAACAACCGTTTGACATTTTCCATAGACTTTATTATAGGACTTATTCTCAACCTTGCAGGTATACACAATGCTCTGAATGTCATGGCTTTGTCATCTTAAATACTCCATTCTTTAAAGAAAACTGTAAAAATATTTAATTAACTAATTTAAAGATCTTGTTGGGGGGGCGGGGGGGAGGAGAAAAACTATATTTTCTCTCTGGTCCTGGTTTGAAGGGAGGGGGGCGGGGGTTACATCCAGCTGGTCATTCACCGTGAAGACGGGGTGGTGTTACCATTTAAGGAAAACCTGGGAAAAGGAGAACAAAATGAATCAAAGGCCAAACTATGACAAAGAACTCCTGTTCAGAAGAGCACCCGGTCCTCCTTTATCTGTTACTAAACCAGGACTTTGTGTCATAGAAAACCCCCATTTCTATCCTATACTGGAAATACTACCACGACATGAACAAGAAGATACCAGTGATCACTGATGAGAGTACATAAACTGCCCTGTAGGCCAGCTAAAACAGGGTGTGTCACGAGGCACCCAGCCATTGTCAAAAGACTAGTAGTGGCCCTGGTGAAATTATTTCCCAGAAGCTCTCTCTCTCTCCCATCTCGACCTCTCTCTCTCAAAAACCTGGTTCCATGAAAAAAAATTCCCTCCTGAGCCTTCTCTCTCTCTCTCTCTCTCTCTCTCTCTCTCTCTCTCTCTCTCTCTCTCTCTCTCTCTCTCTCTCTCTCTCTCTCTCTCTCTCTCTCTCTCTCTCTCTCTCTCTCTCTCTCTCTCTCTCTCTCTCTCAGCCTCACCTGCACACCCTCTCCATCATGTGCGTGACGAGACGGTCCGAGATGCCGGGGCACGACTCCTCGGCCAGGTTGAAGGCGTTCTCCAGCTCCTCGATGGCGCCCACGCCCCCGCCGGCCGCCCGCCTCTTCTCCTTCAACTGGGCGACACGGAGCCGGACGCGTGGTGAGAGAGATGGGGCGTGTCAGGGTGCAGTAGTGCTCATGTCCCAGCTGAAAGGTACTGGGTTCGATCCCTGTGTCCGCTACACACTACCCGGTGGTGTCGCTGAGCGAGAGGCCCTGTCCCCTCCCTGTCGTGCTCATTAATAACGCTCCTGAGTTCAACGTGAATCACTTTGAAATGAGAACCTTTTGTGATCATTACCCCTAGGCCTTGATCTTATCTATTCATACCACTGGAGCAATTTACACCAAAATACATGGGGATCTGTAAACATTTTATAACATTTTAAATCACAAAAGAGAACGATTTTACAGTGCTTTTATCAATATCCACTTGTCTATAGATACACAGGATTGTGGAGCAGTTCCAGGTGAGGCATCTCGCTCAGGGAGGTCTACAGGTTTTCATTGAGGTTCGAACCCACAAGCTTTTTCTGGAAACACATTAAACGTTTATGGCCAAGAAGAGCCTAGTGGAGCATAGACGCAGTTTTAAAGGACTGTCAGAGTGGACCTACCTCTCTAAAGATGGGCGTGACCAGAGCAGACAGACACTGTGACTTGTGTTGCCGTTTCACCGAATCTGCTGACTGGACAGAAACACCAAACACATTATAAACAAAGGACTCATGGTGTGTACTTCTGTTCTCAGTGTGTGTGTGTGTGTGTGTGTGTGTGTGTGTGTGTGTGTGTGTGTGTGTGTGTGTGTGTGTGTGTGTGTGTGTGTGTGTGTGTGTGTGTGTGTGTGTGTGTGTGTGTGTGTGTGTGTGTGTGTGTGTGTGTGTGTGTGTGTGTGTGTGTGTGTGTGTGTGTGTGTGTGTGTGTGTGTGTGTGTGTGTGTGTGTGTGTGTGTGTGTGTGTGTGTGTGTGTGTGTGTGTGTGTGTGTGTGTGTGTGTGTGTGTTCCCCTTAGGGGGAACGTGCAAAGGTGTGACTACCATGTGACCACCAGGGCTTTGGTCCTATACACGATTGGTGTTGTGTGCTTGCATACCCATTTATTTTGTTTTGTTGAAATACAAATTGCGGGCTAATTTTTTTTCCCGTTTTGAGAAAACATGGCTAGGTAAGGCTGATGGGACATTAGTTTTATCTCAAGCTGCGTCATTCTGCCTTCCATTTGAATTCGCCCTGCAGAAGGGTCTGGAGAGGAGCAATACAATTCTTTCTGCTTCCGATACGCTTGTACGGGAGTCAATCACCAAGCTGGCTTTTCCCCCTGGGACGCTATTGGCTGTGCCAGGGGGACGACAGGGAAAAGACAACAGAGTCATTTGAACTAGGCCCGTTGAGCTTGTGCTCTTGTGCTGAAGAAAATGACAGCAGCCTCCCCAGACCAACGTGCAATCTACGATTGAGCTTGGTCTGGCAGTAGCCAGGCTAATAAGTTGCATGATGTTTTGTATTAGGCCTACGTTTAGTAGATCTCACAGAATGGCTGGAGTGTTTTTCGTTCGGGTTTTCACACTTATTATATTAGGTTTTATATCAAAGCCTATTGTTTCATATGATTGATTTGTTTAAGCGTGACAGACGTAAGACCCCCAATTATATCTGCAATCATGAATTAATTTTGACGTTCAATATTCTCTTGTTCTTCTTCTCATTAGCTCAGGGATGGACTTCTATTTCAGATCAGTCTTGTTTACACATTGGACATTGTCTCACGTATATTTCCCAGAGTGCCACACGATGACCTGCGCTACTACATGAACAAATAAATAACCACAATCAGGCGGTTGAGAACTCCACCCAGACGTAACCAACACATTTATATCCGCCATGATGTAATAAACTATTTGAGGGGCTCAATGGTTTGAGAGACAATTCATCCATTTGGTATAGGCCTACTTCATATGTGTAGGCTATATAATACATACAGACTGAACACACAGTTCTAATTCACATTAGTGCTTTTACTGATCTTCTCTCTGGCGAGGGTGGGTTTGGACGGCGGTCTGCTGCCCTCAGGCTGCGCTGTCGCCTATGTGGGCATTTCATCTGGCCTCTTTTTTTATCTCTGGAGG
Source organism: Micromesistius poutassou (assembly GCF_964030765.1). Taxonomy (NCBI): domain Eukaryota; kingdom Metazoa; phylum Chordata; class Actinopteri; order Gadiformes; family Gadidae; genus Micromesistius; species Micromesistius poutassou. The sequence continues at coordinate 15,075,100 of NC_140286.1, forward strand.
ATGTGGGCTTGTCTCTTTATCTAGCACGGATAGGAGCTCCATGCCCTCTTTCCTGCCCTCATTTTTCACCTAGGGTGTAGCTCAGTCTGTGCCTGCACAGCTCAGGGTGTCTATGTGTGTGTACCTCTTGGTCTTTGTGTCTGTATGTGTCTGTGCGTGCGTGCGTGCGTGCGTGTCTACCTATTGTGTGTGTGTGTGTGTGTGTGTGTGTGTACCTCCTGGTCTGTGTGTGTGTAGCCCTTCTGCAGCTTGTTCATGGAGCTGGGTCTGACGGTGGGGAAGGTCCACATGGGGGACTGGTTGTCGTCTCCGTCGGCGTCCCTGAGAACCGACACGGAGGATGGAGACAGGTGAGAAACACTCCAACCATGGCCTAGTGCACCCAGACGGTAGTGTCCACACCTCCTCTCCTGAACATCACACCAACGTAAACACTTCTTTGTAATGGACTTGTGTCCTGCAGCCTGAAGGTGTTGACGATAGGTCAGGGCGTTGTAGTGGCCCTGCTCTTGCTTCGATGGATCACATCTTTTGTATGATCCTGTGTATAAGATCCTCATGTTTTTATTGCTTTTATGGGAACAGCAGCTTTTGAAACTATAAAAACAAGGGAAAACAGGTGAGGGATTTGTGTTTGTCTGCTTGTCTGCTTGTCTGCTTGTCTGCTTGCTTGTTGTTCCGTCTGTCTGTCTGTCGGCCTGTGTGTGTGTGTGTGTGATTTGTCTCACATGTCGGAGTCGTCCGAGCTGGACTCCTCCCCGTGGCCCTCTGACTTCCAGCGGCGGTAGCGGTCAATGAGCTCTGTCAGGTAGGGCGTCTTCTTGGTGTAGCGCGTGATGAACTTGTGCTTCAGGAGCTCCTTTGCTGTGGGCCTCTAGGGGGAGGGAGAGAGGGGGAGAGAGAGGAGAGAGGGAGAGAGAGGGAGGCACAAAGCTCATCATTCACTGTGAAACCCATCAGGAATGAGTGCTTCCAGCTTCAACCCATAATAGAAGTAATCTAAAGTTAATCCTTTCACAATTTATATTCTTTCTTCTCGGTTGTAATATTTGCCTAGTTGCTAAGCAAAACATTCAATCGCTCGTCCTTACTGTCTAAATGTTATTTGTGATGTTCCTATGTCAGGTAGTGAACAACAGTTTAAAATCCAATCCAGCCTTTCAGGACTGACACTTCTCTCAAGGGTCAGGGTCTGTGCGCTCATTCTTCTGACCGACTGTTAGGACTCAAAATGACTCCAAGTGATTGGTATGTAGAGGGAGATGCAGGCCACCATAACATCTTAGGCGCTTGCACACTGCCCCAACAACCATTGGGCCAGTGTGCCATCGCTGGTGGTGATGGGCTGTTGGGTTTCATGCCACACACGGGGACACACACACACACACACACACACACACACACACACACACACACACACACACACACACACACACACACACACACACACACACACACACACACACACACTCACACATGCACACACGCACACAAAGCTTCACTCACAAAGCGTGGGTCTTTGTTGAGGCAGGCCTCCACAAACTCCTTGAAGGGCTTGCTGTAGGGACCCTCCAGGGTGGGAGGGGTGTTCTTGGGGATGAGGAAGAGGACCCTCATGGGGTGAAGGTCAGAGTTGGGGGGCTCACCCTTGGCCAACTCAATAGCAGTGATGCCCAGCGACCAGATATCCGCCTTAGGGAAGAGGAACAGGGGTGATGTGAGGACATTCTGCAGACACTCTGAATATTCAATCAAACACAAATGTTAAATACGTCAGATTTAAGACTTGTGAATATGGTTGTGTGTCCATTTTTTTTATCTCAAAGTTCAGAAAAAAGGCCTTTCTCTATTCACAAATACCAAAACACAGGCTTGCAAGACGCCAGAAAACCCTTGATTTTGGAAGTCCTGGGCAGTTTAGTAAACTGTCATGCATTTACCTCGAGGCTTGTTCCTCTCCAATTAAAACACCTCCCTAATATTACTACTGACCCACAATGATCTTGAAACACACCAAAACATCCCAACTAAGAACGAGGAGTCGGCCCACAGCCCTGTGTGGTCTTGGCAACGGCCTCTGTGCGCACCTTGAAGTCATAGGCTGACTGTTTGATGACCTCTGGTGCCATCCAGAAGGGCGTGCCCACGAAGGTGTTCCTCTTGATCTGCGTGTCTGTCAGTTGGCCGGCTACCCCAAAGTCGGCCAGCTTTACGTCCCCCTGCTCCGACAGCAGCACGTTGGCGGCTGAGGTCGAGGGAGGCACAGAGAAGTTCTAATATTCGATCGGTTCACCATCTCAATGCCTCTGAGGCTGGAGTAGTTGTTTACATATACATTTACATTTAGGGCATTAAGCAGACGCTTTTATCCAAAGCAACTTACAATACAGTACATTTATCAGAAGAAGGTGAAACAATATATGGCTGGTACAGTCAGGATGTTCATAGAACCAATTGCCAAGCACAACAATTGTTAGCCCATTCCAACAAAGAAATCTAGGATAAGATGCTACATTAAGTACCAGGATGTACAACATACAATAAGTAGGAGGGGTGGGAGGGGGTGGCTATGCAGAGCCTAGGTGAACTCTGAACAGGTGAGTCCTGAACTTATACTCAATACTCACCTGTGTGGTTGGGCAATGACACCAGGGGCCGTATTCACAAAGCTTTTTATCTTACCGCTAGGAGTGCTCCTAACTCGCGCTAAAAGTTTTTATGTAGGAGTTTTTTCTTAAAAGTAATTCACAAAGCCGCTGAGACCTACTCATACTAAATAAATCACTAAGCGTGAACTAAGAGTGACGCCCCCTTACATCGATTCTCGTGCACGAGTTTAGAAGCAATCAGTACGGTGATTGATTGTTGAGTGCAGGCGGTCAAATGAAGTCCTATCAAATAGTTATGGACAGTGCAGTTAGCAGAATACATGCATGACGACACGTTTGTGCAGACCACGATAATGACGTTGTATGCACGTTATAGAGAGAAAGCAAACATTAAAAAATACGTAAATTGCATTATATTAAAAGCACCCTGCAAACTATTATCCAATGAGAATATTTCCAGCACTTAAACACTTAAAATATCACCCCATACCGCCGTTCAAGTCCTCCTATCATGATGAATGACAGCGAAGACAAAGACATGAAACGCAAGCGAAAGCCCAACTGGTCCCAGGACCAATTGCTACTGAGCTGATTATAAACTTAACTTAACTTAACTTAACTTAAAATATATCATCTTACAATAAATGATTAGATAGTAATCATAAGTAAGAGTAGTTATATTATTTTTTACTTTATTTTTTACTTTACAGTAAAACTTACACTTTTACTGTTTAAATAATGCTCAGTATTATTATTAAAGTGATTTATTATTATTATTAGAAATAAATAATGATGATTAAAGTGATTTATTTACTATTAACATATTAAATAAAAATTGATTCAAGTGATTTATTACTGACAATATCTGAAATAATTATGATTAAAGTATTACTATTAATACATGAGACAAATAATGATGGTTTAAGTGATTTATTTATATCAATATATTAAATAATTAAGGATGATTAAAGGTACATTTGTAACATTGCCCCTGTGTGTTTTAACTGTCACTGATGGTTGCGATATTCCTGAATTGTCGACATTGCAAAGTTGCATTTTCCCTGTTGCTAAATATTGAATATCAATATTCACAAATTTTCACTATTCACTAATTCAACCACAAGTTTGATACCTCACGATTTAGCCTATCTCTTTATCAATTTGCAGTCCTCCATTGTCTCCAAAACATTTAGTCTTGCTGCAACCATTTTCAGATTCTTTGTGAATAGTTACTGAGTACTTACTGAGTTAGGAGTTTGTGAATTGCTCTTAGTAAAATAAATGAGGAGTCCTAAATTTAAGACTGACACGCCCATTATTTTTAGGAGTTTCTCCTAAATTCACCACTTATGGGCTACTTTTAGCCGTAAGATTCTTTGTGAATATGGCCCCAGGACTCTAATGTGCAAATCGTGATGTTCTATTTTAATATGCTTTTACTAAGTTTACAATGGAAATTTAAGCTGCTGATTTAAAGTAAGTGCTTAGAACAACAACTTGACACTATTCTCCACCACTAAAGCCATACACATAGCATATAAGACCCAGTATTTTACCGTACATTATTATTATGTCTTTATTTTCAGTACCGGTAGAGCTTATCAAGACATTATAATATGGTCCGTACATGGGGACAATGTCTGTGATGCAAACAAGACAGAGACACCGGTGACTAAACACAGCCCGGTCAGATACAAGTACCAATCTCTAGTTAGCCTAGAGACCAATAGCAGTCATTCACGTTGACTCCTGTGATCTGGAATTTGCAGTGGACTGCTTACCTTTGATATCTCTGTGGATCTTGCGTTCGAAGTGCAAGTACTCCAGTCCTTTAAGGATTTCCCTGAGTATCGTAGCGATGTAAGTCTCTTCAAGAGGGCCCGGGCGGAGCTAGTAGACCACACAAGGAGGAAGAGATGAGAGAAATTAAGGCATGAGTATCTGTGAAATTACAAGATAATTGTTGACATAATTAAATGTTGTTTATTATAGTTTATTTGAGCATTAGAGGTGGACGAGTACAAGTGTCTTCTCACCAGATCTAAAGCTGAACCACCACCTAAATACTCCATGATAATCCACAGCTTGGTCCCCTGGGCAAAAACACACACAACATCAATGTACTGAAAGAGATTCAAGACTGTCCACAGTTACTATCGCCATTGTTGGTTGGCTGTTGTGTTTTGTGTGTACTGCAGCCGATACACACATACTCATGCATTGGTAAATTACTGTTTGCAGACAGGTAAGAACTTTTAAACATTGCTTTGTTTTGTGCTATGTTACCTGTCTGCCCGCCCCATTTGGCATCGATTGCACTCCAGACCTAACCCCAAAGGAGTGCCCCTTCTTTATGTTTTCATTCTTAGTGTTCCTCGGTTGTATTGTGTTGTATAACACGGGCCTGGGAAGCCCTTTGAGACTGTCACTGTGATTAAGAGCTACACAGGTAGAATGGGACTTGATTAAGGCTGCTCACCTTCAGGTAGGAGCCATAATACTTGGTGACAAAGGGGCTGTCACACTGGCTCAGCACCGTGATCTCCTGCTGGATGTCTTCTATTTCATCCTCTGCCTCCTCCAGGTCTATGATTTTGATGGCCACCACCTCTTTGGTGCGGTTCTTGATTCCCTTGTAGACCTCGCCGAAGGAGCCCTTGCCGATGCGCTCCTGCTTCGTGAAATACTCCTCAGGGTCCAACCGAGAATTCTGGTTACACAAATTAAAACGTTTCAATTATAATTATCCAAAAACGGTGTTTAAGCTGAAATGTATAATGATGATGACTTGATGGCCGAACAGTTTTTTATATTTGATAAATGTTTCTATGTTATATTCTTAGAAGTTATAGATGACCTGTTGCTAATCTTAATATTATAGTTTCCACTTTGTCCAATTATAGCCAGTATAGAAGCCTGTGCACTTGAACTTAGTGCTTTTAATGCGATACTCAAAAGGAACTGCATGTCTTCTAAACTGTAGTCGCTGTAAAAAATTATGAAGGGATCATAACAGAAGATACAAAGTTGTCATGTGTCGTTTTTGGGTGGCAGAGATGACATCTAGACATCTTAGCACCTTGTGTTACCATTGGTATCACCGTTTTCCTAGCATTCGTGAACATCAGCATGACGTGAACATCTTTAATACAGCGTTATTACGAATCATATGCAACATCGACGTTGGTTATTATGGTTTCCACGCTTCCCACCCATTCGTCCATGGACAGCCTGCTCAGACACCCAGGGGTTCGCCTCTGTGTCTGGGTGGTGGAAGGGAGGTGACACTAGTCTGGATCCCAGACTCCTCTTACCTGGTTCTGCATGTCTCGGAGGTGTGCCATCATCCCCCTGACAGGCTCCACAGGAAAGGGACAACCGCGACCCTTTCTGTGTCAACGTGCAGTTGTCAAAGTCTTATTCCTTCTCGTTGTTCTTGCACAATTCTTCTGGTTCTTAAGAAGCTAGGCGGCTAGCCAGCTAGCCCGCCTGGTGCTGGATCAACACCCAGTCTGCTGGCTCCGGCGGGGTTGTCACTCCGGGCAGCTGACTCAGTAGTCGGGCCACAAAGTGCTCTATATGTGTTCCGTATCCATGTATATGAATCGTGGCGATAAGAGGATTTAAAAAGCCCCTTTCGGATATAAATCTTAAATTATTTTAACCAGAGTCAACAGCCCAGTTCTTCAATTGAAGCTTCAAAAGACAAAAATAATGGCACGGACCGAGTGCGCATGCGCCGCCTAGTGAGGTCCTAGGTTTGTGGGAGTTGTATTTCTACCAGGATTACCATGGCGACGGAACAGGGCTCACCGCCCTAGGACTGTGTGTCATCTCCTCCAGGAATACCGGTATAAAAATATAGATATAGATATATAGACAGATTATCCAAAAAGGATAATATATATATTTTACGAACACAACAAATACTGCGGTAAATGTTTGTATTAAAGTAGGCATCTCAATATGGTTTATGCAATTAATGCAAAACCTTGAGAACATCTCTTCTTTGTTTTCTTGCTTTAGGTGTCTGGAAACACAGCGGGTTGACAGTCATGTGTTCAATATGCACTTCATTATAAGTCATTGAAGGTGATTATATCTATACACATATGATGAAAGCTACCCTTAATAATTAATATTAAGTGGTTACACACACACACACACACACACACACACACACACACACACACACACACACACACACACACACACACACACACACACACACACACACACACACACACACGGTATTTATCTTAAAGATAAGAATACATAACATTGGAAGCAACAATATGTACCCAATATTATTTAATTTAACTTTTGGGTTTCATTTGTGATGGACGATTAATAAGCACACTGTGTGCGTTTTAGTCAACTTGTGTCTATTTGACAAATACCGCTAGCTGGGGGGGATTGTAGGCACTTGTTTTCTCGAGTACCCTCCGCTCGCCGTTCTCTCCACCCAACCCGGTGGATCATCAGAGCACTTAAGCTCCGCTCTGGCCAACGCACCACGTCGAACAAAACGAGCGAATGATTACACACGTTCTCCCCGTAGCAGTGTTGCCAGATTGGGCCAGAAATCGAACCCAATCTGGCAACACTGCCCCGTAGCCGCCTGCTGCTGCCTCACTCGTCGTGGCTCTGTTTATCTCATGTGCCCTCCAGTCCCCGTCTGTTGTCAAGTGATCTTATCAACTGAATCTAGCAGACTTCCAAACGGTAAGTTTGACAGCACGGCGGGCCGAATGAAGCCGTCGTATACCGATGTGCCTGCACTAGCCAGCTAGCCTCCAGCGGTATCTCCAACGCAGGTCGCGTCCCGTGACGCTCTTCACGGCCGAGAATAGACACTGGAGTTGGCATCGTTTTAGCCTTTTAACAAAATTGTCTCTTTTCTGTGGTAGAATGACAACCAAATTTTCCATTTTGAAAGAGTCGGTATAACTGCATTCTCACGCTTTGACTTAAATCCAATAGCCTATATTGGGTTGTTATTTATGGGCTGCGGTTCCCTCAATAAACATACGGATGGTCTATTATTTTTTTTTCTAAAATACTCAACAAAACGAAATTAGGTTTAATAGTATCACTGTTATTCCTTTCAGACCACCGACATTTGTGAATTGCAATAAAGGGCGAATCCTACACTGTATCAAAAATTATGTAATGTAACGTAAAAATGACTCTCTTGACACAATATTGGCCCATGTTGAATTAGCTTCCTTTTCCTCGATGTCTGTAGACTGTATGAGTGGGCAAACCTATACCTCCCCCTCTGCGGAGGAGTCCGAGATGAACCGCATCCACTACGATCTGGAGTACACAGAGGGCATCAACCAGCGCATGAGAATCCCAGAGACCCTCAAGGTGGCCCCGGACGCTCACTCCGGGGGGCTGCCTGTCCAGCACCTCTTCCCCTTCCCCACCACGCTCATGCAAGTACCCGAGAGGATCATCATAGCGGGTAGGCATGGCGACTTGTATCTATTTATTTATGGCTATCTTGGTCTGTGTTGTGATGTGAATCATGGACTATATGACAATAATCAATACAACAAGAAGACAATGAATCATTGGGAGTGATGGAAAGGAATTGGTGAAGGAAAAACTGAACCACACCAATGAGTGAGTAAATTGTTTAGGTTCAGTGTAGTGAAGCTTAATAGTTTTGTTGGCTTACTGGTTACTTTGGCAATCAGCTCATCAGCTCTCAAAACTTTTCAAATAATTGTATGGATTTCATATTTAGCAAATCATCTAAAACTTGTTTAAAGGTAGATCATTATGCGACGTGCGGCAGGAGAGGATTTGTATGTGAAAATGTTTGTGTTGGATTAAAAGCCAATTTATTTTTTATCCCCCTCATCATCATCTTCATCTCTTCAACCCTTCAGGAGATGAGGACGACCCTCGGTTCTCTCGACCCCACGACCTGGACCTGATCCAAACCACTGGACCTCCCATGGACCTGCTGGACATGAAGGCCCCCCCACGGACCCTCACCCTCTCTGAGCAGCCCCTGGACTCCCTGGAGACGGAGCAGACCCCTTCGCCCCAGGCCCACGTCAGCCAGGGGGTAGGCCCGCACCGATCAGGATTTAGTCTCTTTGGTTGTATTTCATCTGTTCTTATTCATATGATGTGTCATTGCTTACAATTATATAATAAACAAAGGCTAATGGGTGGTTGTGTTATCAGAACGCATCACTGAGTATTGTTGGTTCGCGTGTGATTTATTTTATTCCACATCATTTAAACCCACAATTTTCTTTGAATCGACCAACTTCAGCTTCGGCCTAAACAATGTAGTAATCTGTCGTGGTTCTGAATTCTCAGGTGCGCTCTCATTCACGGTCTCGACGGGAACGAAGCGTAAGCGAGAACGTGGCAACTCGCCATATCAGCCACGCCGGCCGAGGGGACATGAGGTGGGTACTGCTGGCTAACCGGACAGTAGCACAGAAACCACGCGACATGAGTCGCTCAATCGATGGTTGAATCGACAGAAAGTGTTCTTTTGTCATTTGTGAAGCAATATTTGGTGGCTTTTCACAGTTTTTCTTTGAGCTGTAACTCATTTATGGATTTATCTGAAAATGGATCACTTCATTTTTAAGGTTTTAACATTAGACATTCCTGACATTACATTCAATCCTTCACTCACATCGTTCATGTCTTCTTCCTCTCCCCCCTTCCCTTCCTACCCCCATCAGTGTGACCCCGTCCCCCTCTTCTGCCCCCCCGCCGTTCCGGGCGTGCCCCCCTCTGTGTTCCCCGGAGGATGCCAACATCAGCCTGTACACAGCAGGGGGCGTGCTCTGCTACATCCAGTCCACCACGCGCCGGGCCTACCAGCAGATCCTGGACCTCCTGGAGGACGGGCCCCGCAGGTGACTCTCTCTTCTTTGGGAATGTGTAGTGGGCAGACTCCCGTCTGGGTTAGGGTCCATATTATTTGTCATTTTAAGGCAGTAGCTCAGGAGGTGGAGCGGGTCGACTGGTTACCGGAAAGTTGCTAGTTCGATCCCCGGCTCCACCCCGACACCTCGAGTGTCAAGGTGTCTCTGAGCAAGACGCCTAACCCTGACTGCTCCTGACGAGCTGACTGTCGCCCTGCGTGGTTGACTCCCCCGCCAGTGTCTGAATGTGTGCATGAATGGTTGTTGTCGCTTTGGATAAAGGCGTCAGCAAAATAGCAAAACTACAGCAAAACTATATGGTAGTCTTGTTATGTGCAGAACCAACACCCCACAGTTGTTGAACCTGGCCCTGACAGATTTTAGCAGTAGAAGCCTTCAGATTCTACTTAAGCAATAGATCACGACAGGCTGTGGAATGTTCTCATTATACCACAGTTAAGGGGTGACCCCCTTAACTGTGGTATAATGAGAACATTTCACTTTTATAAAACAGTTACGTATGTATGGCGAAATGAAAGTCGTAGACACTCTCAATTTTGAAAAAATGAGAAAGTCGGAAAAGCATTTTTTAAACAAATACAAAAATGTAGTCCCTCCTGCCTGCCTGCGAAGTGTGCGGCGGTTGCTATGCAACACACTGTAGCGTCCTTCAGAGAGAAGGCTAGAGACGGTAGCTTGGTTCGCCGGCAATTTAGCCTACTATCAAGCAGTTCACTCACCGTGTGCCTATTGCTTTACAACATTTCCACCCTCTCCATCAATCAACATATTTTTAGGCTTCAGTGAACTATGCTATTGCTTTTATATAAATTAACAACAGTTCAAGTTAGGCACAGAGTGATACGGAACTCCGTAAACTGAATGGGCATCATAGCTGTGTGTATACGCTCATTATACAACAGTTAGGAACCAATCAGATCGCTTGATTTAAGCCACCTGTTTTATAATAATATATAATCAAGTGATCTTTGTATGTTTATTTCTCGTGAAACTGTGTGCTGCATAACTGTGTGTTTTATTCTATCAATACATCTCATCTCATGCAGAAGCAAGTCAATGTAAAACACTTGGAATACAATCTGCTGTGCTTCCTTTGGATGGCTTAGAGGCTATGGAAGCCTGTATAAATCATTAAGAAACCTGTACCAGTCAACATCTGGACTGACTGAGGTTCTAAGCTTTAAAGGGGTCGGCAACCCTAAAGACACATTACACCAACATGCTCATACAATATACAATACATACTGTATTAAGCTGTGCTTGCATATATTATACCTGTTTCCATTCCTTCTGATGATATTAACTACAAATCCACAAGGTGGCAGCAAAGACAAATATGATATGATTGACTGATGCAGAATATTTAAAAGCCCCCTATTTCTAACAACGGGTTTGATTGTTATTAGCCATTACAAGCCATATGAAAATCTGCCATGCAACTTGTTGACATCACAAGCTGGACTGTCCACCTAGATGTATGAAGGATAGATCAGTGAACCATCCTACCCAGTGGAGTGTAGCAACTGGTGGGCTTATCTATCTATCACACGTGTAGGTGGACACTCCCACTTTTGATGTCACCAAGTCACACCGGGCCAGTCCAATTTGAAATGGCTTGTAAGGGCTAATCAGACTTAAACCTGATGGTAAAAGGGGCCCTTTAAAAATGGCTGGGGTTAATAGTTAGCATAATTGTCCCTAATAAACCACATTATCCACAGGACCCAGATGGAAATGACCCTTGATTTAGCAGCTGAGGAGTCCAGCTTGGTGGACGCGTCCTCCCTGCGACGTCAGGTAAACAACCGACACTACATTACCACTAGGAAGTAAATCAACTCAACAATAAGCCAGAACGTACAGAGGGATACGAGCAGTGTAAGAATGCCTCTCATAGGAGTGCTCATAGTATTTGATCTAGTATTTGATCTTTGATGTTCCATGTAGCTTTGAATAAATAATAAAAACGATTTTTATTTTTTATTTCAAAGGGAACACTTCTTATATTGGAGATCAAGGTGATACTGTGACACTAAAGCTAAATAAAGTGTTTTAATATTTTGTTGACTAAAATAAACGTCACATCCTACACCCACACATTTCATAAATGCAACAAACTATAGACTATTGGTTATTTTATATGTAGTATAACTATATAAAACTTTAGATGCTGTTTTATCTTCATTTTATGGGTCGAAGAGGTTTTGTGGCTCCAGATAGATTTATTTGGTGGGAGGGACCAGAAATGGCTCTTTTTGATAGTGAAGGTTGCCGATCCCTGATCTAATGAACTGTTATTTCAGATTGTGAAGCTGAACCGCCGTCTGCAGCTGCTGGAGGAGGAGAACAAGGAGCGCTCCAGGAGAGAGATGATTCTGTACTCTGCTACTGTAGCCTTCTGGCTAGTCAACACCTGGACCTGGTTCCGTCGCTAACAACGACCCACAACAGACAGCTGACAATTGACTTTCCCAAACGTCGGTGGTCGGATCAAATTCTTCTTTCCATTTTCTAGTTCTCTCCCTTGCATGGTCAAAAGGTGAACCAAAAAACAACAGCCATGTTAGTCCTCTCAATGGTTATGATCTACGAACACTGCCCATGGGTGATAGTTTACAAATGGGTGGGGGGACTTATAAAAGGAGAAGCAATAGATTGAGACAATTGGTTTGGGAAAGCAATGCTAGACTGACAGATGGAATCAGGTTATCTTGTTATGGGTTGTGGTTCAGTAGTTTGAATGAATGTTGTTTTGCTCTTAAGTGTCATAACATGACAAAATCTAGAGGGGCCATAATAATTTCCCTGAATAATCATTGCGTCTTACCCAAAATAATGTAAAACTGTGTGTATAATATTTATTTACAATATTTATGAGTATTGTTGCAACACTTGAGTTTTATAGTGTTTATGGAGCATTGTAGCAATTGCAAATGCACAGTAGTTTAGTTCAACATTTTGATACCATTTATTATCTTGAGTCAAATGATGAAGGATAATGGTCATGTATTTTAATTTATTTGGCAATAGTTTCTGGCAATGGATATTGATGACCAAAAAGAGTAAAGGCATGAACGTTGTTTTTTTTCCATTGTTACTACATTGTATGCTGGATCACTAGTTTGCTATAAATATGTGTACTTGATATATGTGTATATAAAGTAATTATGTGTATATAAAAATATATATTTCATTCTGGATGAATGATCAATGTGAACCATGGGCATTTAGTGAGAAATCCAAAACGGCTTTCACAACAAAATGCTACTGGCTAAATTAATATTGCGTCTGTGATGATGTACCTCTACTGTGATGTTAGACATTCATTCTTTGTCTTAATGCAAATATGTATTATTTCTTAATACTTCAGTGTAAATAATAAATGAAGGATGTTGATGATGTGTCTTTGATTGTACACCACTGGCCAATGCTGCCCCTACTGGTTCATCCGTGTTATATAGCCACGACACAAGTCCTATTGTTGAGGTAGCGCCACCAGCTAAAGGAAACTATTCCCATGTCATAACAATGGGGATCACAAAACTGGCCGATCTGATTCGCATCGCAGCACCTGGTGCGATCTCTTACAAAGATATAAGTGACTACGCAGGTAATACACTAACTGTGGTTTTCTTGTAAAGTAATCTATTGGTTGCTAATCCTGGTTAGCATACCTTTTGGCTTTCTCAAATAAACTTTAATATTGCTCACATACAAGTTGCACAAAAACAAGATCACACCATTAGTATTTTGTGTATCTATCGTGTTTTCTGTCATTCATCAGGGAAGGTGATTGCGCTGGATACCTCTATTATTATGAACCAGTTCCGGACCGCTGTGCCTACCAACTTTCTAAAGTGAGTATTGGATAAATTATCCATTTTGGATGCTCCTGGTTTTACTATATTAAATGGGCAGGTATCTGCTATACCTGATTTATTCTGTATCTTCAGTCCTATGACCGGTATCTTCTTCCGCACGCTCACCTTCCTGGAACATGACATCAAGCCCGTCTTCGTGTTTGACGGGAAGCCCCCTGGGGAGAAGCAGGCTGTTGTGAGTATTGACAGCGGTTTTTTATTCAAGATGTGCGTTTTAAAGATGTCTCTCTTGTCTGATTTAACAAGAATACGAATAAGAGTTTGCTTTAGAATATAAGTTCTAATCATAACTGAAGGGTGAAGAGTAATATGTAGCAATGACATCCTGAAGACAAACAGCCTACTGTGTCCCCTTACAGTTGGAAAGGAGAGCAGAGATCGCAGGATGGAGCTCCCCAAACCGTTCCGGTGCAGGTAGGCCCAAACCTAACATGCATTTTATTATTCTACTACTGTCCATTCACTACTCAACTTCACTTAACAACTTGTTTGCCCTTAGTTTTAAATAGTCCTGAACGTATCAGTGAGACGTTTTATTGCCTATTTTTTAGCATCATCACAGACCAAGGACTGTCTTCAACTCTTGAAGCTTCTAGCTGTACCAATCATTCAGGTATGCTATCAGCCACAAGATGTTAAATTGCTAATGATTTAACTTCAGGAAATCCCCAGAGGCAGGACAATATTTGGATGAATCTCATTATTAGCCACAGCATTTGACACGGTGAATCACCAGATTCTCCTTACCACTCTCGCCGAACTTGGCACTGAATCGGCCCTATCCTGGTTCACATCCTACCTGACGAATCGCACCAGGTAACATGGAATGGCTCCTTGTCCAAACCTTGCATGCTTGACACTGGTGTCCCCCAAGGCTCTGTACTGGGGCCCTTTCTGTTCTCCCTCTATACCAGATCTCTGGGCTCTTTAATTACATCACACGGTTTTTCATATCACTGCTATGCTGACGACACGCTATTCCTCTCTTTCCCCTCCTCTGACAAAGCCCTGATTGCAACACGCATATCTGAATGTCTGGCAGACATCAGCACTTGGATGACTGCCCATCACCTGAGGCTTAACCTCAACAAGACTGAGCTCCTCCTAATACCAGGGAAAGATTGCCCATACATGGACTTACTGGTCACTGTCGAGAACATTACTGTATCTCCTTCTCCAACTGCCATAAACCTTGGTGTGCTACTGGACAACCAGTTATGCTGCACCGCAAACATCACCTCGGTGGCCCGATCCTGCAGATTTGCACTTTACAACATTCGCAGGATATGGCCCTTCCTCACAAGGGAAGCAGCTCAGCTTCTAGTCCAAGCGCTGGTCATCTCCCGCCTTGACTACTGCAACTCTCTTCTGGCTGGACTCCCTGTCTCGGCGATTAAACCTTTGCAGCGTATCCAGAACACGGCAGCGTGCCTCGTGTTCAACCTACCTAAATTCTCCCATGTGACCCCCCCTCTTCCGCCACCTCCACTGGCTCCCTGTAGTAGCTCGCATCATATTACCCAGCTCGATCCCTCCGCTCAACTACCTCAGCTGGATGTCTGGTACCGCCATCGCTAAGAGCAAGCAAAGGTCGATCAGAAATAATAATACAACTCTTCTCTATTTTGGGACCACAGTGGTGGAAATAGCTCCCTGCCGATGTCAGGATCGCAGAGTCGCTCACCAGCTTCCGCAAAAGACTCAAAACTCACCTGTTCAGAGTTCACTTAGACTCTGCATTCAGTCCCCTTCAGCCATTCAGCCATTCAGTCCCCCCACCCACTATTGTCTGTTGTACGTCCTGGCACTTAAATTCACTTCTTATGACAAATGTACTTATTGTAAGTCGCTTTGGATAAAAGTGTCTGCTAAATGCCGTAAATGTAAATGTAAATTAGCCTTTCCCTTGGTGTGCTCCAGGCCCCAGGGGATGGGGAGGCTCTGTGTGCGCGCCTCGTGAGTGAAGGTACTGCGGACGCGGTGGCATCAGAAGACATGGACACCCTGCCCTTTGGAGGGGGCCTCCTCATTCGTCAACTGAACGCAAAGAAGGACAGGTTAGAGCTGTAGAGTGCTGTTTCTGGATTCTCAGATTCTTTAGTAAAATATTGATGAAAGTAGAAGCCATGTTTTTTTGATTGACTTCCAGTTTTCAAAGTGGTTTGTCAGAAATTAACGATGAAAAAGACAATGACTGAAATGTACAAGTTTTCTAAAGTTTAACAAAATCAAGATTGGTAATAGCTGGTCTATAAAATTCTAAAATTGACTTTTTTCCAGTGAGGTTATCGAATATTCCTTGCCCAAGATCCTTGAAAATCTGAAATTAAGCCAGGAGGAGGTAAGATGATGACTTTTAATAACATTAATTCACACATCGCTTCAACCTGACACATGGGTAATATACAGTATGTGTTGGGCAACATCTATTGGAATTAATTTCCCTTGTATTCCCCATGGCCTACCTCTCTACCAGTTTGTGGACCTGTGCATTCTACTGGGCTGTGACTATTGCGACAAGATAGTGGGTTTAGGCCCCAAAAGAGCCCTGAAGCTGATCCAGGAACATCACACCATAGAGCAAGTGGTTCTGCACATCAACAGAGAGGTGCTAGATAGCCTTATGTACCATTGACATCTTCCCCCTCTATATATATATATATATATATATATATATATATATATATATATATATATATATATATATAACCAACCAACCTTTTTCTTCATATTGCCACACTGCAGATACATCCTGTTCCACATTTCTGGCAGTACCAAGATGCCCGGAAGTTATTCCTGGAGGGGGCCCGCACCGTAGCCCAGGAGCTGGTGTGGACGGAGCCGGACGAGGAGGGCCTGGTGAAGCTCCTCTGCCACACAATGCATGTCAAGTGGGTAGGCTCATGTGTGTGTGCTTCAGTCTCATGTTATATAGATCTAGTATATATATATCTATATCAGTGGAGGCTTCTCCAGTGAGGAGAGCGAGGAAGGTCCTCCTTAACATTGTTGAGAATAAAAAGTGTAGATTGCCCAGACTACTGTAATGAATTAATGCCCTTAAATATGACTACTTTAATGCCTTTGTATATGTAATGTTTGTTTCCCTGGGTAAAGGGACATTAGCACCCCCTATCGCCTATTGAATATTACTTCGGGGAGGACGTTCCTCCCTCAGCCTCCATTGACTCCCATTCATTTCTCTGGAACTACTGGCGGCCGGTGGATAACATGGGGTTCAATGGGAGAGAGGAGGAAAGTCCTCCTCTGAGTGGGTGGGACTAGCTAATGGATCTGAATCGCGTCAATGTCTATTCACGAATAGACCTCTGAAGAATAAGTCCTGCCTCCGAGGCTCCCGGTTCCCTCGGTCAAATGTCTATGGGAAATAACGTGGGGTTTTTGAATGACCATACATAACAAACTCTGTAGCTGGCGAAGAAGTAAAAGCTGTGTCACGTTTTGAACTACACACTTTTTCCATCTAGTTTCCACTGGGGTTTTGGATTGTTTGTGCCGTTAAAGTAGTAAACGATTTTTAATGCTAACCGGGAGCTAGTTCCAATCTGCGCAGACTTCATACGTCATACTTGTTAGGGAGGAGGGAGTGCTCGCAACCAGTCACAACCTACCATGATGGTCATTTCACACGTGATTTCAGTGGTCTAGAAAACTTATTTGCTGGCGAGGTTCAGCCTCTTGCTATGTTGCTATGCAACCTTGACTGGGAGAGTCATGACGTCCTAAGTCTGTCCAGGTTAGCATAATGCTTTTCATAATAGTTAACTACTTTAACGGCACAGACAATCCAAAAACCCAGTGGAAACTAGATGGAAAAAGTGTGTAGTTCAAAACGTGACGCAGCTTTTACTTCTTCGCCACCTACAGAGTTTGTTATGTATGATCATTCAAAAACCCCATGTTATTTCCCATAGACATTTGACCGAGGGAACCGAGAGCCTCGGAGGCGGGACTTATTCTTCAGAGGTCTATAGGCTGGAGCCCTGGCTGCGCTATGAACCAATAAGCAGGAGCCTTGGCTGTGGAGCAGCCCGGAGGGAGGGTTTATCCCCTCAAGTCTCTAGGCTACGAGAACCAACAAACCCGCTCGTATGCCTCGTTTCCACCGGGCGGTGCACTACTGTTCGTTGCGGTACAATGCGGCTCTGTTCGCTTATATTGGCGTTTCCACCGAGCGGTGCGGTTTGGTTCGCTTATATTGGCGTTTCCACCGCCAAAAGTTTCGGTACTCCAACGTTGGGTTACGAAGCCGTCTGAAAGGGTGGCGAAAACGTGGAGTTACACTCGCCGTTATTCTGAAATCACTTCAAAAATATCCCGTTGGTATGACTAGGTCATCTTATTTGGCTTAACACCATGACCAACATTCTGAAACATCCATTAACATCCACATTTGCCTCAAACAATGTTAGGCTTACAGCCCATGTCAATAGTTGTGAAATGATGTTCTTGTTCTTTTAATTGTTTGTTACTCTGACTAATATTGTGGAAATGGATGTTAGTGAATAATTCAGAGCATGATGCATTTTAAATGGCATCACTTTTGGTCTTGTGTCTTCATTTTTCTTAAAACAATAGACCTGAAGAATAAGTCCCGCCTCCAAGGCTCCGGTTCCCTCAGTCAAATGTCTATGGAAAATAACGTGGGGTTTATGAATGATCGTACATAACAAACTCTGTAGGTGGCAAAGAAGTAAAAGCTGCATCACGTTTTGAAGTACACACATTTTCCATCTAGTTTCGACTGGCTTTTTGGATTGTCGGTGCCGTTAAAATAGCATTTATAATCATTTACTACTTTAACGGCACCGACAATTTAAATTGTAGTTGATCGTTCAAATGGATTCATTATTACAACTAAGTAGAAACTTTTAATAAGCATTTTGTGTGTGTGTGTGTGTGTGTGTGTGTGTGTGTGTGTGTGTGTGTGTGTGTGTGTGTGTGTGTGTGTGTGTGTGTGTGTGTGTGTGTGTGTGTGTGTGTGTGTGTGTGTGTGTGTGTGTGTGTGTGTGTGTGTGTGTGTGGCCTCAGAGAGCCCAGGATCCGCGGGAGAATGGTTAAATTCCGTGAGACGCGGGAGAAAAAGAGGAAAGAAAGGGAGGAGCAGAGGAAGAGTGGCCTCAACAGACAGACGCGCATGGAGGACTTCTTCAGAGTCACCAGGAAGAGGAAACAGGTGACGCCCATTGATTCATCATGGTCAACCAGGGCAGAGAGTACATGTTCATCACTAAACACGAATCTAAATAGATATAAGCCATTATTTATCATTCTTATTAAATTAACTTGATCTATACAAAAGTTTGTTATTATTAGTGGTGGCTTGGGACCTCCAGATGGTCAGAAACAGCCCTGCTAATAGAAACTTAAACTTGCCCAAACTTGAATAAATAAAAGGAAACTATTGAGTGTTTCTTTCTTCATCTCTTCTCCTAGCAGATGGACGGTGCCGAAGCTGTTCCCAGCAAAACAAGTAAAAAAACAAACAAAGCCTAGCAGAAAGCGTTCCACTGCGTCTCGGACCTGGGTTGGATGAGAAACCCAAAAGATCCTGCCATATTTTCTTTAAATCTACTGATACATTTTGTTTACCAGTCCTCCCACAAGAGACAGCACACTGGTCCTCTCAGCAGTGGTCTCCAGCGGTGCGTCCAGTGCGACAGGGAAGTCGCTCCAACACACGCCTGTCAATGAAGCACATAAAAGATGTTCTCGTGGTTCGCTAGACTCAAGGACCAACCAAGACCCAGTGAGAGGGAGGGCTATGAAAGAGACCAGTGTGTGATCCCTGCCATTGATGCCTCTGGAGACAGGGTATGTTTCATCACATAGAGATTCAGCGGACACCTGCTGGGTGACGGGAGCCAAGGCAGGGACCAAAGCCTTGAATGTTAAGTACGTCAGTGTGTCGAGTTGAGAGATGGAGATCTTGTGGTCCTCCCATCATAGAAAAATGTTGAATTATGTTTCCATTTTGAGTCGATGATCATGTGCAGTTATCATGCCGTCAAGATTTTTGCAAATAAAAAACTATTTATGTTGGACTTCTTATTTGTATTTTCTGTTTATATTTTATGATTAAGTATGCATCATTTGAATTGTTTGAATAGTTTGACATAAACTGTATATACAGTATATACTTAAGTTATCATGTATAAGACAGTAGATTAACCTTCTTACACTTGCAGCATTCCAATCCAATAGGTGGCGACTGTGTGTATGAAGTTATGTTTACCTCCTCTTTCTTACTCCGAAGAAGTCATTCATCAGTCAGCCATCAGTCTCCCCCAAACTAGACCTCTCGGCAAGGTGTCTGGCCGCCGCTGTCGCGGTACGTCTCCCCGGTAGACAGTCCCCCCGTCCCCTCACCCAGGTGACCTCACATTGATACCTCCAGCTGACCGTAGCAGTGAAGCAGTAGTAGTAGTGGGTCATGGCGACGAGTGCGAAACGAAAACAGGAGGACACACATCTGAAGATGCTCCGGGAGATGACCAGTCTTCCCCCGAATCGGAGATGCTTCGATTGCGACCAACGCGGCCCGACCTACGCCAACATGACCGTGGGATCGTTCGTCTGCACCACCTGCTCGGGGGTCTTGTAAGTGCGGTTGTCTCGTTGTGTTGCTGTTGTTAACGATGCAATGTGTGACTGTCTTGATGTTGAAGGCGTTAGTTGTGTAGGGTGGGACCCCCTTGCGGTACCGTTAGCCAGCCCGCTAGGACCAGAACCGAGTATCACTTGTCTTAACGTGGGACTATCCATCTTCAGGAGATGGTTTCGACCTGCATCGGTCGCATCATTGTTTGTGTTTAATTGACAGATGTGTTTTTTCCGCGTAGTCGATGGGAATCGGTGAGAATATAGGCTATTGTACAAGTTCATGTTGGTCCTCATTTTGGCTGCACACCATCATGTCAGCATTACAGTTTAAAATATATTTACTGCTTACTCAAATATGTGACTAGCATTTTAAAACATCACGTCGGAGGCAGAAGAGCCTCGGACGTCCGAAAACACCTTTAGTAGACAATAAAGACACGGGGCGGGTCTCTTTACTGGAGACAAGACATCTGCGTCGCTGTTAGTCTAGAAAAACACTTCTCGACCCCTAGAAACTCACGTTGGAAACAATTCTCAACTTTGATTAGGATATCTACCATATCTGTTATCTGGGTGGTCAAATGGAATCAATTTGGCATTTCAGACTCTAAATTGACACTATAGCATACTCAATTGACAGATTATCAAAACAAGCCTTATGCACCTTGTATAAACAAGTAGTAGGTAATGTAGATGCCAAAATACACTGAAGATCACCTTTCCCTAAAGAATAACACCTCTGTTTGCGTACCTTTTTCCCAATCCAAATGTAATGTTCTTGAAACGTTCTTGTTGCCAGTTGTCTAAACACGCACACACATACACATACAAACACAGGTGCACTATATACCACTGTTATGCTTTTGGCTAAATTGGTAATATACGCCCTGTACCACATTCCTTTTTAGGTTTTGTTGTTGTTTGTTGTTGCATCTTGCTCTCTGCTGCGAACCTCTCCCTTTTCTGCCTCCTCACACACAGGCGAGGGCTGAATCCCCCACACAGAGTAAAGTCCATCTCTATGACCACATTTACACAGCATGAGATCGAGTTCCTACAGAAACACACAAATGAGGTATGTGTTTCCTTATCGGTATCCACGCAGCACACACATTTAGAAACAGGCTCTGTGTTCCGCATTCATGTATCCTCTCAGATCCATTATGGGCTAGTACTAGTACTTTATTGGCAAATCACTGGGCTTCGCTCAGACAACTTTATTTGCATTCCTCTCCACCCTGCCCCCTACCCCGACACACACACACACACACACACACACACACACACACACACACACACACACACACACACACACACACACACACACACACACACACACACACACACAATTTACGCACGCCTTGTCACCCCCTCCCCCTCCCTTATGTCGAACCTCTCTCTCCCCCTACTCTCTCCGACTCCCTTAACATTCCTCTTCCCTACTCCCCCACCCCATCCCACCCACCTCCCCCGCCAGGTCTGTAAACACATCTGGTTGGGTCTCTATGACGACAGGACCTCAGTTGTTCCTGACTTCCGGGAACCGCAGAAAGTGAAAGAATTCCTTCAGGAGAAATATGAGAAGAAAAGATGGTAATCTGATTTCAATCTTGTTTTAGGACAGACGTTCTTGTTGTTACTTGTATTCGTGTTTAGTCAATGTCAAACATGTTAAGGCCCTGACACACCAACCAGATTATCGGTCGAGTCTGTTCGGTGTGTGCTGTGTGATCGGCTGTCGTCAAAGCCGTCGGTTATCTTTGCACATGTTGAATCGGCCATCACCAAATCGGTCCGGTCGTGCCTTTTCTCGCCAGACTGTCCGACAACCGATAATCTGGTTGGTGTGTCAGGGTCTTTTAGTAAAAGAAGACACAAAAAGCAGGATCTTTGCCAGGAACCAACTGTTAATTGACTGCTTAATTGTATTGGAAACAAAATATATAGATATAGCATGTATAAAACATGTTATAACGAAAACTAAATCAAAACATTAATGGAATTACAATGAAAATTTAGGTTCATGCAAAATGCTTTCACAGATTACACCAAATCAGTAGAGGGTTAGTTTTTTTAATTGCCCATCCATCCGTTTTAATGTTAACATGAGACGGTTCCTCCTTCCCTGGGGGTACAGGTATGTTCCCCCGGAGCAGGCCAGGGCTGTGTCCACCGTCCAGGCCCCGGTGTCGAGCTCCTCGGCCAGCAGCACTGGCAGCACCCCGGAGGTCCAGCCCCTCAAGACCCTGCAGCTCACCAAGACCCCACCGCGCCAGGTACCAGCTGGGTTTGTTCCCCCATGTTCGCCGCCTTCCTGTGTTTATCCTTGAGCAGGATTTCCAAGCAAGAGAGATAGGAAACAACCTCCTTAATGACCTGTATCTGAATTCACTGCAATCCACGCTCTAATAAAGCCTGTTCTAAATGATAGAATAGTAGTAAATGGTAAATCACAGGACGCAGCATCCGACTGCAATGCATTAAACCAGCCGCTCCCACCAACACCCTCTGTTCCTCTGTCTGCCCACCCCCCACCCCAGTCTCCTGGACTGGGTCGCACCAAGGTGCACCTCGGCGGGCAGGAGAAAAAGTTTGACCTGCTGTCTGCTCTTGGAGGGGATATCTTTGCCGCTCCGCCTGCGCAAGCCGCCGGCTCTGCCAACTTTGCCAACTTTGCACATTTTCCGACACAATCAGGTATTCCCTTTCACAGTCCACCCATCTATTGGTCACATGAGGATGCATCGCGGGGATGTGTATATTTATCCATAGATAGATGTACGTCTATCTGTTTACACTGCCGTCAACCAGTGCCTTTGCAGCCATGATCAGCGTTTTGTATCCCTTATCTGTCGGTGGCAGCTGCCCCCCATGGTCATTCAAATGCCAACTTTGCCAACTTCGAGGCTTTTGGAAACTCTGGAATCCCATCTCATCTGAGCACGTCACCTCCCTCCACCTCATTTTCGTCAGGTACCCCCACCCATCCATCCACCCCGCCCCCCCATTCTCCAATTATACTCAGCAAACTGTTCTTCCACTTAAGATTTCAATCACCATAAATTATTTATGATGATTACTTGTGTTAGATATGTGCAACAGTCTGCAAAATAAAAAATTGGTGTGTCTGCCAAAAGATTATTATAAAAAACATATTATACCCACACTCAAAATATCTCAGTATAGGTAAATTAATGGTCATGCTTTCGTTTTGTTTTTTTCTGCTGATGTTTTTCTTTTCTTTTAGCATACACATTTACTGCCTGTCTTCCTCGTCAATAATCGGAATGTTTAACCGTCTCTGTCTCTCCCTTCTTCCCTCCCTTCCTCCCTGGCCTTAGGGGGAGGAGTTCCCATCCCCTCCATCTCCAGTGCTGTCCCCTCCCAGTGCCAGATGGGCAGCTCCTCCGAGGACCGCTACGCTGCCCTG
Organism: Micromesistius poutassou; assembly: GCF_964030765.1. NCBI lineage: Eukaryota > Metazoa > Chordata > Actinopteri > Gadiformes > Gadidae > Micromesistius > Micromesistius poutassou. The sequence goes on from NC_140286.1 coordinate 15,098,570, forward strand.
GCTGAGCTGGACAACCAACTCAGCTCCTCCGCTCCCACCGGCAGCAATGTGCAAGGGTGAGGAGGGAGGGAGGGGGATGGAGATAGAGACGAGAGCAGCTATGAGCTGTTATTTCCATTGAAACGGAAGTTTAGCCAGTGATGCACACTGAATGTTGTTACTCTGGCTGGGTTTTTAAAACAAAATATTTTGAGATAAGGTCATTCCCTGTTTATTGTCCGAATCTTTCTGGCAACAGAGTAAGAATAATCCTACTCCAAGTGAATAACCAACAAAGAATGTAGTCTAAACAATTAAAAGACGAGTGCATTTGTTTAGTTCATACAGTTTCTTCCAACCAAACAATGACTCTCAAAGGAAAGGTTTCAACATGCTTGATGAATGTGTTTGTAGGAATGTCTTTGGACCGGTTTTGGGAAGCTCGCCTGCACAGACTCAATCCGTTTTACCCAGCATGCAACATGGCTTTGGAGGTGAACAGAATTATTCTTATTATTGCTATGGACACTCATCCAAAATGCTGAAAACTCTGCAAGCCTTTTTCCTTTATCTTTCAATGCGTAACGTGTTCATGCTGTTGGGGTTCTTCCAGCGGTCCCTTCCACAAACCCCTTTGTTCCCTCAGCGGTCGCCCCAGAGATGGCCAACAATCCTTTCCAGAGCAACGGCAGACCGCCTCCTCCAGGTCTGTGTCTAACACTTTGTCTTTCATTTGGCATATTTGATTATAATTTGTCCAAAACATAAGAGAAACGGTAAGACAAATCTGTGTCTAAATCCTACACTGCAAACCCCTCCCCTGTGTGTGTGTCCCTGTGCGTTTGCCCCTGTCTGTGTCGGGTGTCCCCATATGTGTGCGTGCGCATTCTTGCGTGATTGAAAACCGACCCTTTCTGTATGGCCCGTGTGTGTTGTAGCCTCTTTCGCGACTGGCTCTATGAGCATGCCTGCTGGCTTTGGGAATGCCTCCTCCTACTGCCTCCCGACCAGTTTCAGCGGAAGCTTCCAGCAGCCCTTCCCTGGCCAGGCCCCCGCCCCCTACCCCCAGCCTGGGGCCTACCACCCACAACCCAATGGTTAGTGCCCCTGCCCTGCTCCTAACTACCCCAGTGTCCCCTTCCTCAGTGACCCTGCCCCCCCCCCCCAACCTGTGCACTACCTTTCCCTGGTGGTTTACATCCACATTTGTTTATGAATACATAAAAAATACTTTATTGTGCAATGAAATTGGAATGATTTTTTTTTTTTAATTCTTCTGCTTGCCACATTCACATGTGGCGCTACGTTCCGAGTTCAACTCTTGCGCAGTGAAATTATTATTCATTGGTAGTTACTGCATCATGTATTGGTTGGAATAGGAGCTAAACTTCAATTCTTCCTTTTGTTTTTTTACTTTTATTGTGCTTGTGGGTGTGGAGTGACACATTTGTGTCATTCAAACATAAGTATAAAACACAGTTGGACCACTATTCGACAACTGTTTAAAGGAGTTTTTCAGGTGATTTGTTTTGAATGTACAAACGCATAATAACATGAAGTGATTAGATTATTTGTGTTAATTGTGCAACCCTCCTGTCTCTCTCTCTCCCTGCCTCCCCACTCCAGGCCCTGTTTACCCCATGTACAGTCAGACCAAGCCCACCATGGCCCCCTTCGGCCAGACTGGGGCTGGCCATGGCCTGTCTAACAACCCCTTCATGGTGAGCATGCAGCTCTACTCTACATGTTCCCCAGAAGAAGAACTACATTATCTAGTGTGTGGGGGTGGGTGGGTTGGATGGTGGGCGGGACGAAGCCTCTAACAGGAATGTTGGTAACTGGATGAAAGGATCCGATTCAAAACACATCTGGCTAAAAAGAAATACACTTTGTTCTGCATCAAAATGAAATGTTTTTATTAGTACTGTGAAAAATAGTGTTTACTGTCTGTTGCTGAATTTTTCATTGCATTTACTACCCCCCCCCCCCCCCCAACCTCCTCCCTTCTCCCCCCCCCTCATGTTGTCTCCTGCAGGCCTCAGCTGGAGCCTTCTCTGCTGGAGGATCCTCCAGCAACCCCTTCCTGTAGCACACCTTCCAGTCCCCGCCACCAGGGGGCAGCATGCAGCACATACTCTCCCCCATACTGTCACGTACAGCTAGTGACAGTACATTTTCAAAAAGATTTTTTATTTAATTTCTTAAGAGCAAAAAAAAAACGTTTACATGAACACAATGAAGGAATTATAAAGGACTATTACTCAAGACTTAAGGGTGCGGTGGGTGAGGGAGGGTAATTATATACCCTATGGACTATATACAGAACTCTATACTCTTTATTTCTTTGTCTATGTGCGTAGGGACGTAGTGCATATCCTAATTTGTAATCGATATTATGTACATGTTATGTGTATGGAACAGCTTGGACTGAGTTAACCAAGGTGTGTTGAACTCCATGCCTTGCGGAGGTAGCCACTACAATGTATATTTTAAAATACTAAGGCTGTATACCTTAAGCTTTTTCTTTTCCTTGAAGAGGGTTCCTGCCAAATCTGCCATCACTCTGGACCTCAAAGTGTTTTGCCCCCCAGTGCGGAGACAAAAGGGTGAAGATGATGATGGTGAACAAGTGTCCTAGATTGTCCTTAAAAAAAAAGTGCCCTCATTTTATTTTAGAAGAACGTAGCTCTATACGACGTGCCTGGAAGGCCTATATATAATGCCTGCCGGCTCTATCTAACTGTAGAACTGTCCTATATATATATACAGCCTGTGGAGATTTAAAAAAGGGCAAATCTGAATTTGAAGATCATCCCTGGTTCAAGGGTCTGGAGTCTTGTTTCAGCACAAAAGCCCAGATCAGGTGAGACTTCTAGAGGCCAAGTAAAAGAGAAGGAACGTCTTTTGTGACATTACCTGCACGGAGTTATGAACACTAATCAAACTTCAACACGATTTCTTTACCCCCTGACGTGTGTGTGTGTGTGTGTGTGTGTGTGTGTGTGTGTGTGTGTGTGTGTGTGTGTGTGTGTGTGTGTGTGTGTGTGTCTGCGTGTGTGTGCGTGTGTGTGTGTGCGTGTGCGTGCGTGCGTGTGTGTGTGTGTGTTAGCGTGCAGCACTTTTCAGGAAGTTCACCAATAACATAACACTGAGGTGAGGGTAAGACTGTCTTGTTACGGTCTCAGGGTCGTTGGGGGTAACCTAGGTAACCTTTTGGTGAGAATAGGTCACCACGTGGAAATTGCTAAAGGCAAAAATAGAAAAGGACCATATACAAAATTTCCATAGTTATTTCTTGCCATCATGAATTGTTATAGATAATTGACCAAGCTGTTTCTCTGCTCTTCTCTGACACAAAAAACGTTTATTCCTTTTCTTCAACTTTCGAGACAATTAGCTTGAAAGCGAGGCGAGCGGAGAGGACTGAAGCTAGTGCCTGAGTCTCTGGGAATATGCCAGTGATGACTAACATTGGATTTGACAAAATGTTACTTGTTTTTACATGAATGGTTAAGTCGTTGTGTACATATATAAATATATGTATAAATAAATTAAAGATTTTTAACTACAGATTGTGCTATAGAGGATTTATTTTTGTTGGTGAACAGTTGTCATGTTATATTATGTCTAATAATAACTTTTATTTTATATTTACACAAAAATAATGTTTTCGGTCTAGAAAAGATTTTACAATACATCCACATACAAAATATAATGTGATTTAAGGGATGTAATTCAAAATGTTCTAAAATCCATACGTTGATATAATAAACGTACAGCTTTTGAGGTCAACAATTACATTATATATAAGTATATTACTAACATGTGAGATGCACCTGTTCACACACTGCTCAGTGGCACCTCTGGTGTTCCTGTGTGCGGCACTGCTGTTGGCATGACAACCACAACCTCGTTGAAATGGCCTCTCTTCTGAAAGAACCTTTATTTGAAATAAGTGCACAAGGCCCTGCGCCTAATAAGGATTTTTATCAATTAACCATCACTAAATCAGACGTAAGTTATTTATTGTCTTGTACAACTGAAAATGTTCGTTTGCGTGTGTTACAGTAAATGTTTCGCCATAGCAACACAGCCCATGTCGCAACCTTGTCTCCCGACAAGACGACACGGGGCTTGCGTCAAGCTCCTCAGTGCTTCAATGTGGGTTTGATTCCTCAGTTGTGTTCAAACGTTGACAAATCCCCTTCCAGGTAATATGGAGGTATTGGAAGATTTCCCTGAGAAACGCCTCCAGGAACGCAAAGCCCGGGGAGCAGAGAGAGTCCCACCAGGACTACCTGGAGGACACCCGCCTACAGAGTAAACCTGCTCCTCACCCCTCCGCATCACAGCACGCTCAGTATGGACTGATCGTCCACTGGTATTAACCAATCAAATGAGGGTTGTGGTGCAGATGTTAAAGTTGGGTGTAGAAATACAACAAAACCCCCCCAACAGAGCAAATCATTCATCATGCCTCATAATGAACAAAACAAATTTGAGATTTTGCCCGAGTGTATATCGTTGGTTTTAGCTGCTCGAGATAGTGTTATTATACACAGGTTAAAGTTTGAACCCGGTCTATGAGCAGATGAATGACAGTGATTTTCAAACTGTGGTCCGCGGACCACTGGTGGTCCGCGACGGTACTGCAGGTGGTCCGTGGTTTTTTATTCTTGATTATAAAAAGTGGTCCACACACACTCAAAGTTTGAAAACCCCTGGTGTAGTGATTTCAATGACATCACGAATAAAACGTGTTTTTCTAAAAAACTAGATGCTGCTCCAATTAACGTGTGGCTTCTACAGGAGCAAAAACGATTGATTCACAATATAACGGCGCGTGGTACGTATCATTTGGATGGTTACGACATTAAGGCTATTAATCAAAATCTCGATGGGGAAAATGAATGAGATTTTTACTTTATGCGCAGAACCACTAGGTAGCTAAATCTGATGGGTAGCAGAAATGGACAGAACACCGGCACCACACTTGCGCTCTATAGAGCTCTATGATCATAGATATATAGAACACTAGATGTCTTACGGCGGAGTTTAGAACGTCATCACAGGCGGCCATCTTGTCACAGGCAAGCTTTCTGGTGGTACCTGAGGTAAGGTCAGTGATCCACACACATCCACTTTCTCAAAAAACACGCGTCCTCCCCCCCCGTCAACAATCCAAATCACCTCCCCCCCCCACCCCCGTCAACAATCCCGATCTCCCCCCCCCCCCCCCCACAGTCAACAATTACACCTGCGGACCCTGCTATAAGGTATGCATTACAAGATTCTACAGAATCTCACGGCAGCGAAAACCCAAAAGTTGGCAGCCCTGCCTATTTTAGTTTATTAATTTTTTTTTAGAACATAACATAATTATTCATAAGTATGCAGTGTCATAACTACATCTCTGACGTTTATAACAAAGTTATGGGTGAGCGAGCTGACTGTGGCAAGATGGACGCCAGTGCAGACGTTCGACTCCATTGGCCGGCAGCGCTGAGACATCTAGTGTTCTATATATATCTATGTCTATGATGAAGACTAAAGGGTTCTATGCTGCCCTCGTGTGGTTAGCTGTGGTAGTGGCAGCAGTGGACCCCCGCATCCCAGGCTCACTGTGGGGCCAGTACATCCGTATCCATACAGTACATCTGTATCCATACAGTACATCAGTAGCCATGCAGTCCATACAGCATAGCAGTATCCATCAGTTGGCTTTTGATTTGTTCGCATGTTAGCATTATTAAAGCAAGCTGCTTCTTGACACAAGCCACTGTCGGCCTACCAAGGCTATTTATGCTCAAAGTCAATTCCCCTTATTTCAAATACACATTTTGTCATTATTGAGTTTTGGATATACATATATTTTTTACTGATAATAATTCAGATTTTTCCTTTCTGGGAAAAAATGTGGTTTTATGATAGTATTTGCATAATCATACAACAAACTCCCAGGTTAAAACAACAACCCCCCCCCAGGCCAGGTGGGCCTGGTGTTCGGCGAGGGGATCAAGGCCTACTCGCTGGCCTTGGGCCGAGGCTGCTATGACTACCTGGAGCGCCTGCCTGACACCCTGCTGCTCCACATACTGGCCCACCTGCAGCTGGAGGACGTGGGCACGCTGGGCCAGACCTCCCACCGCTTAAGGAAGGTCAGCCCTCACAACACCCCCACCCCCCCCATTGTTAAAGGAATGGCAAACTGGTGTTGTCTGTTGTGAGTGGTCGTGGGGGCAGGGAAGTGTAGCCGTGATATCGGTCCTATAACGATACTTTACTGTGTCCATGTGTTGCTGGCCATTGATCGATCTCCTCACTGCTCTTGCTTTTTGTTCATGTGGTTCCCAGCTGTGCAGCTCCGAGGCGTTCTGGGAGCAGGCGGTGCGGGGCCACTGGGAGACGGTCCCAGCAGAGGTGTGGTCCCTTGGGGCGGAGCTGGGCTGGCGCCGGGTCTTCTTCACCAGCAAGCTGCAGCTCCAGAAGCTGATCAGCCGCCAGCGCCAGCACCAGGCCGGGCCGCCGCTCAGAGAGGAAGAGGAGGAGAAGGAGGAGGAGGAGGAGGAGGAGGAGGAGGAGGGACTAATACCACAGGCCTCAGGAACCCCAGAGGCTTTCTGGGATTCTGCTGGCAGCAGTGGCACAAATCTCAGTTCTGGCACAGGAGATTCTTACACAGAGAGCTTCTCCGATAGTGACACCCTCTCTGACTCTCACTCCCCGCGGGAGTCCGGATCCGGCTCAAGTGTTGTTGACACCTGGCCTAAGGAGGGCGGCGTGGATATGAAGTGAGGAGGAGGAGGAGACGGAGACGGAGGAGGAGGAGGAGGAGGAGGAGGAGCAGGAGGAGGAGGAGCAGGAGCAGAAAACTTTAGAGGAGAGCCTATTACAGCAGATAACTTATTATTTTTACTGATGATTGTTATTTTCAGTTTTTTAAGAATGTGTATCACTCAGGACACAGGATTATTTTTAACATTAGTTATGCAATGCTAATTGCTTATGCGAATGCATATGAAGTGTCAATTTTATTGTATTCATTGTGTTGATTTGAATGTAATCTTCTCAGTTCAGTAGTTCAAGTTCTTCATTCTGCCATTCCATATGCTAGCCTGATACAAGAATGCAAGAGTGTTTATTTTCATTGTGTTATACACTGAAAGTGTAACTAACTAAGGTTGGTTACACTTTCAGTTTCATGTTGGACCCCAATGGCCAGTTCTGGTACCCTTACTCAAAAGGGAAATATTTAGTTACGATTCTTTTTGTGCCTATTAGACAGCATAGCTCAATAAAGCCAATTAGAGATACAATACATTTGAAATATCATTAATTGAAAATGGTTCAAATTATAAGCAACTTTTTTTATCATATTGAAAAAAAAAATGTGTATAGTTTCTAATAGATGCCACACTGCAGGGGATCTTAAAAAAGTAAAATGGGAAGGAGGGTTAAATTAAACTTAAATACACTTTATGAAAAGTGTGGGCCCGAAGGAGCAACAGAAGGCATGAACTCTTTCCCCTCTTTTTGACATTGATACATCTTGCTTCATTTTTTCATTGTGCATGCAAAAAAATAATTTTAAAGGCCATTACTCCAAATGTATTCGTTCAATTGTCCCTTTGGTGACCCTTTTTTTCCTCCATCTTATATTATAACTTAATACTTATATTCAACAGCATCAGGAGGCAAAAAGGAGACCAACATATTAAATGTGCATGTAGCGATTTCCAGTATTGAATAGTTGCAGAGGGATGAGGTGAGTGGGGCTCCATATGAGTTCCTCCACAGTCTGTTGCCTGGACACCAGGAGCCACCCGGGGCTGGGGCTGCCTTTCACGCTGTACCCTGTTGATCTGGGAGGAGGGCTGCTGCGCAGTACCCATCTCAGGGGATCAGAGGGCACCGTCGCACCGCCTTCTCCACAGCCTGCAGACCAGCCTCTCTCCCCTGCCATGCTAGCCCGGCTGTGCCCGCACATGGCCAGGGATCTGGCCACCATCGTCTACGCCCCGCGCTGCCACCCACTGTGGGTCGGCCTGCTGCGCTTCCTCTGCCAGGGAGGAGTCATGGGTGGGGGCACCCAGGGATCAGTGGACGTCCCCGTTGTTGAAACAGCCTCCACTCCCCTGCTGGCTCTACCTCAGCTTCGACTGCAGCGTGGAGCACCCACCCCCAGCAGGGAAGCTATTTACAGCTCCGATATCTCTGTATGTGAGGTGCCGGACACTGATTGAAATAGGCAAGAGGAGAGACGTGGAGATCCACGAGTAGAGTGTGGCAATAACACACCGTCAGGGTCAGGGGTTCGAATCCTACTGGGGGCCATCCCAATCCATGATATTAACCAGAGTTTAAAGAGAAACAAGAAACATGTGCATTTTAATTTACTTTGAGACCATGTAAGAAACTAGGGTGAATGGATCGGATTATTACCAACTTGTTGCATTTTTAAAGTGTCCTGTCTTGTGTTTTTGGCCTGCTGTCTTCTTCATATACTCTACATCCATGTTATTCACCATAGCTAGCCATGAAATTGATCTAGATTATTGTTGATGGTCCATCTCAAAATATTTACATCATACAATAAGGGTCACGTAAATATGAGATTTATTTAACAACTAACCAATTGTACCAGTTCTGCAGAGATAGCATCATATACAACATCGCTTGTTGAGGAAAAATGTTGGAAAAAGTTTTGTAACAAAAGGAATGTATTTGAACAACTCTTTACTGTGTGTTCACACCGCACTTTGCCCCATTTCGCCTATTCGCGCGAATAGGCGAATGTTGCCGCGCGACAAATCATAATCTGTCGCTGTGCATTTTTGTGTGCATTCGCGGGGCGAATTTTTTTTTTGCCTGACAACGGTCATTCATGCCAATTCATTCTCATCAACCATGGCCGAGATGTGTGTCTGTACCTGTTGTGGAAGAGGGAGAGCCCGTCGTTTATGGGTTAATAATATAATCCGGAGGCGCACACCTCTTTGTGCCGTGATATTATATATATCGTATATATTATATGATATAGATATTTATATATTATATGTAGATATAGAGCGGGAGTCGCAAACGGCAACAATCACTTTCTCCTCCAAACTGCGGTTCACTGAACGGTTGAACGCTGTGAATCGCGCTGTCAATCAAATCTTGTCGCGCGAATAGGCGAAAAAAGAATTCGCCCGATTCGCGTCTCCACGTTCACTTAACATTGAAACGTGTCGCGGGGCGAAGTGCGGTGTGAACACACCTTTACAATTTCCAATTCAAACCAGACAAATAACAGGGGACATTTTTCCCCCAAATTCTGTAAAAGTCATACTGCAGCCTATACCGTAAGTCGAAAACTCTTACAATTTTCAGGTATGGTTACCAATAACCCCCACTACCCATCAACCCAAATTTGTGGTACTGCACACAAAGGTGGCGCTATTGTAAAAAAAAATCATGATTTAGGCTTATTTCTCCTCGGCAGATTGACCTGGACTCAAAATTCTTTCATCATATTAATCTCTAGAATCAGATGCATCATTATGACCTTGCTCTTATGCCCTAAAAATGTTAACTTTTCCCACAATTTCATAGAAAAACCAAACATGATAAAAAGATTCACAGGCTACAAAAATAATCAAAATTATTAATTTCTTTAATTTAATTTTTAATTTTTAATGAATTATTTTAATTTTTTTAAATTTAGTTTCATTTGAGAAATATTGGCCAATAAAGTTGGAGCAGTTAGCCCTTTTTTCTTATATGACCATTTTGTTATTGTATAAAAAAAACATGGCATGTGGCATTAAGAGGAACTTCTTCGTTAAACATTTTTCCTTCATAATTAACTTTAAAATTAATTAGTTATATTTGTATTTCTTCCGTTATTGTTCCAGAATTTCAAATATGTTTCAGGTATATTCTTTTAAGAAAGCCCTTAATTCATTTGATAAATGTGTGCTTGGAGTTTTCTTGATGTTGTGTCCTGTGTAGACATTTACACAATGTGAATGAGGGTACAGTTCAGGTTTGTTAGTGGCTCAATGGGATAATCCCATGTACTGGTGATCCTTAGGTCCAGAGTTCAAATCCCGATTAGAGCATTATGAACAAGGTAGACATGACATTCGGCCATTGCTCTGCAGCCCACTCACCTGAAAGCTGAAGCACAGTATGGCATTAAGGGGAAGATCTTTCTTTCATAATTATATGTCATATTTATATATCTTCCATTAGTGTGTTCTTGACTTTTCATTTTGCTCGAACCCGCTAATCACCCCTTGCGGTTATATTTATTATTATTATTGTTATAATTGATGTATGTAGTATGAATATGTGTTTTATATGATCAGTAAATAAGGAATGCATGTTAAATGATAACATTATAGGTCTACCTAGGCATTAATTAAACAAAGCTGTCTTATATCAACAGTTTGTGACAGTAGGGAAGGGGACCTCCCGTAAGGCATACAGGATAAGGGTCCAGGGGATTAGCATAGACAGGCGCATGTTACGAAACCTCTTCTGTGTATCCCTTTGTCTTTGGTCTTGACGTTGATACAAGCGCAGCTGCACAGCAGGAATGAGTTGGGATTTAGTCCATCAAGGCCATACAAATTCAAACAATACTATTTACTTATTTTTGGAATATGCTCATCTTTGCTTTGTTTTTCCAAGCATGTGTCTTTATATATGAATGGAAATCATCACATGAAGGTAAACTGGAGAGTTGAGTGTTGTTGCATGGATTGAGGTTGAAGTTGTTCCAAATCTTGGAGCTATGGTTGAGTGTGTGTTTGGCCCGAGGGTAGCTCCTGCTCCTCCTCAGGCTGAGGGTTAGAGGCTTGATGTAGGCAGTAAGGGGATGGACTCACACTAAGCACAGACCAGATGGATGGATGGATGGCCTACTAACCTAGGCTCCAGTCCTCCCCAAGTCTGGATTATCCTTCAAAGGTGAAGGGAGCAGAGATAATAAGTCAACAGGCTCAGCCAAGATCAAATTTCTAAAACGAAGGCAAAGTAGGAGCTTGACTTGGTGATGCTTGGGCAACAGAGATATTTGAAAGCTTTGAAGCTCTTATCGTGTATGATGACATTCATTAGATGTACAAACACTATATGCAACAATGGCGTATGCACTGATATGTTGGACCTTTACACAAATATAAATACAAACATTTCTAAGAAATACAAACATTTCTAAACATTTCTAACACTTTAGAACAACGTTCAGTCATAAGTCATTTGCAAGCCTTTAGTTAATGATGAAGTTATCATGAACAAAACATAAACATACATTTGTAGATGATTAATAAGTGCTACATTAAAGGGTTGTGATTCTACCAGGTCTGATGTTGATCAGCCATTACAAGTAATGTAAAATCTGTTGATGTCACAAGTGGGAGTGTCCACCCAGGTATGTGATAGATGAATCAGCCTGCCAGCCAGTGGACTGTACCAACTGGTAGGCTGATCTATCAATGTATCCACACATCACTGGCTCGATTTGACCAGGGCTTGTAATGGCTTATCCACATCACACCTGGTGGTAATATAGGTTCCCTTTAAAATAGCACTGTTTTGCCTGGCCTGGCCAACAGCCCCTGGCCTGGTCAGAGGAGATACAACTATGATTATGATTATTGTAACATATCTGTGTTATGAAATAGCATCATCACACTAAAAATAGATACGAGAAATTGCTTTGGAATGCCATTGCAAAAGAAATGCACATAATCATTTTACATGGCAGTCTTGACGGGTTAGACATGCATTATAACACATTAATTCGGTAATGCATGCATATATTCTACCTTGAACAAAGCAGAACAGGATATAATATAATATAACAATAATATAATATAATATATAATAATATAATAATAATATAAACTAGTTGTTCATTTTACAAATCAGGATCTTTACTTGCACCGGCAAGGGGATTCCCTTGAACTCTGAGCTCCTAATTCCAGGTGACCCGGTAGAAGATGGAAGCACAAAGCCCTTCAATATCACCAAGTCAAGAGGTCTCTGTTCTTTAAACATTGTAACAATTTACAAACAATAGCCAAATGGCTTAATTATAACCGGGCATACTGGCAGAGTTTGCGAAAATTATAATCATAACATGGATCTACATGGATCATGACATGTACTGCAGGTTGACAAGATGGACAGACTGGGGACTTGAGGGCCAAAGGCAAGGGTTTAAAGGTAGCATTGCCAAGGATGTTGAAGGGTTGAAGTTGAAGTGTATTTGTCAGAGGGTCACAGATAATGTACCGTAAGCCAACCAATCATGCTGTAATAAAGACCCTGAATTTCTTACTGAAACTGAAATGATTGCAATAGTTTAGTTGAACGATTATGTGGCAGTGAATTAATCAAATCCCCTTTTGTCTTTCTATGTCTATAAAGTAATTATTATTAGTTAAATATTATTTTACTTTTGCTATTTTATCCCATTCCAGTCTCAATCCACATCTAAGCTTAATGATAGTTTGGGATTCTTTATCTAATATATATTTTTATTATTATCCCAATTATCCCTTCCTTTCATCTCAAGAACTAATATCAACTCCACTTTGAATCTTACTGTGCCTCGTCATAGTATGCTAGTGTTGGCATTCATTCTTCAATGTATCAGTCTTCGCTATAGGTCAGTGCTCAGGGTTCTTCTCTGCTGGCATCTCTTGATCATGGTCTTAGCTTAAGTGTTTAGCCAACATTACACAGCAGACCACTGCTCTCTGCTACTGAGAACACCCGTGCCCAAATATAGAGGGATGAAAGCTCCTTAAGACAGAGCCCGCTTACGATTCCCTTTCCGTGTACAGCATCCTTGAATAGACCACACAAAGAATCTTAAGACAAAATCCCTTGCTGGTATTTAATTCTAAATGAGTAATTACTGGGTGTGTCGGTGTGTATTAGGTTTCGCAGGTAAGTTGGCTCAAGCCTCTCACTCCACTGCCTGGCTTTGGAGCAGGTTGCATATCTCTCTCTCTCTGTCAGAAGAGCAGATCAGCTAGGACAGTGCACTGGCTGTGCAAGGGAGCTCATAGGAAGCCTGCGAAGAACCCAGTCACTTGGGGGGGGAAACAAAAAGAGCCGCCAAGATGTGTGACATGGGGGGATTGGATAACCTGGTGGCCAACACGGCCTACCTGAAAGCCCAAGGTGGAGATGACAAGGAGATGAAAAAGCGCAGACGCAGCTTGTCTCTGCCCAAGGCTGACCAATGTGTGGTGGTACGGACCGCCATTGAAAAGGACTTCACTCAACTGTGCGAGAAGCAGCCCATCGGCAAGAAGTTTTTCAGGCAGTACCTGTCGAGCAATCCCGAGTATACCAATGCCGCCAGCTTCTTCGATGACATGTATGACTGGGACCTGGCCGAGGGGGCGGCCAAAGACAAGGCCCGTCAGAACATCATCAAAAAGTACTGCAAGGCGGACTCCAAGAACTTCCTCTCCTTCCTGCCCCCAGAAGAACAAGCCAAATGCAAGGTGGTGACAGACAAGGACTTTGATGAGGTGATGAAAGGCAAAATCCAAGAAGCAGCAAGAGAGTTTCTGAAGGGCAAGCCTTTCACGGATTACCAGACCACTCCGTTCTTTGACAAATTCCTCCAATGGAAAGAGTACGAGAAGCAGCCCATCAGTGACAAATACTTCTACGAGTTCAGAACCCTGGGAAAAGGTGGATTCGGCGAGGTAAGGGTGCAAAGAATATTCTGAAAGGTAAAACGGTTTCAGATGAGAGGCCCATCCTGAACCACAATTCTATTAAAAGCAGTGATGTTCAGGCTACTTATGTTCTAAGGGGCATCAGGCCCCAAAAAGCCTGTATGTATTCATGTTTTAAAATGTAATGTCATGTTTAAGTTTGATATGTGTGGTAGAATACAGAACCATGGCCGACTCCTGAATGGAGATCTTTGCTCTTTCCAACCTAAATGATTCAACTTGCTGTGGCCTCCCTACAGGTGTGTGCCGTACAGGTGAAGAACACAGGCCAGATGTATGCCTGCAAGAAATTGTGCAAAAAACGTCTGAAGAAGAAAGGCGGTGAGAAGATGGCCCTTTTGGAGAAGCAGATCTTGGAGAAGGTTAACAGCCTGTTTCTAGTCAACTTGTCCTATGCCTACGACAGCAAGACTCACCTGTGCCTGGTAATGACATTGATGAATGGAGGAGATCTCAGGTACCACATTTACAACATTGGCTACGATGGCAATGGTGTGGACAAGGGCATCGAGATGAAGCGCATCATCCACTACACGGCGCAGATCACCACTGGCATCCTCCATCTGCACGAGATGAACATCGTGTATCGAGACATGAAGCCAGAGAACGTACTGCTTGACAGCTTTGGCCAGTGCCGACTCTCAGATCTGGGTCTAGCTGTGGAGCTCCGCGAAGGAAAGACCATCACGCAGATGGTAAGTCGATTACACAGCTCAGTTCACGCAAGCTGTTCATGCAAGAGAGGATGGAGATGTTGTAGTTGTTTGAGTTTGAACTTTTGCATGAGCAAAGACATCTGGATGGACCACGCCTTTAATATGAGCTGACGTGTTGTGGATCCTATGGTCAAAAGACAGCATCAACTAGGTCAGAAGTCAGGGCAAGATCATCTAAACTTTTGCCATATCTGAGCTTAAAGGTAATTTTCCCTGGTTCCGAGGTCATCCCCTTAGCAATAAGAATGAGTTCAGTAACACTAAAGATCTGTCCAATGAGATTCTTTGAATCCATTACATAATTCAAAAGATCATTGGAATAAAGCCAAGCCACTTGGAGGTCTCTTTGCAGAATGTGGAGACCCTTAGTGGTTTGAGATGACAGTTGGAAGAGTGTGAGTAGTGCATATGTTGTGTTTACAGGAGATAAGCTAGGACCCTAGTTAAAACCCTAGTTCCCCTGGTTGTCACTCTTTAGCTTGACCTTCAAACTCTGAGTCACATGTGAATCTTTCTGCTGAATTGAACTTCTAGTGAGATGCCAGTGAAGAGCTGAAACCAGGCGTTGTGCAGGTGTCCTTATACCAGCCGGGCTGTCTGTGAGATTACTCATTATAAATTCCCACAGAAATGATCATGATATTGAAGGAGAAATTAAATTATCTAGTTCGAAGAAAGGGACAGAAAAATCAATAACCAACGTGATTTCCCAACAAGAATTTCACATGTTGGCACACTTTCCAGTTATTCATGTCATACTGTTCAATACTCATACTCATCTATATAGCATTCATGTCCAACCTGCACCCTCCAACCCCCTCACAAATGAGTGTGTGAGTTTAGCATGGTGATTGGACTGGACTGTGTTGCTGTAGCAAAGAGTAAGATATCTTGCCTATGAAAGTCCAGTAAGCTCATTACCCCTCACTATGATGCTCCTCTGCTAGTCTGAATGACTTGGCTAACCCAAGGCTGGCTCTGACCCTCTAAACCTCTTAGCAGGACTTACTCCAGTCAGTCACTCCCGGATCAGGTTGACCGGGTAAAACCTACAATGGATAGACTTTCTACGGCTCTCTTGGCAGTGTGTTGTTAAACAAAAACAGCAGTGTGTAGTTAAACAAAAACAGCAGTGTGTAGTTAAACATAAACAAAAAAGGCACTGAGCTACTTGAGTGGGCACGCACATTTGTATGTTTCACTGCCAACTGTATCTTACGCGGGAGAGTGAGAGAGATAGAGAGAGAGAGAGAGAGAGAGAGAGAGAGAGAGAGAGAGAGTGAGAGAGAGAGAGAGAGAGAAGGAAAACTCATTAGCTATGCTAGTGGTTTGTAGCTTTTATTACTGGCTTTTTGACAGGGATAAATTGGAAGTGATGTCTGCTACATGTGGTAATGCCCGCTATTTATCAAAATCTTTAAATAAAGATCACATTCTTAATTACAGAAAGTGGATGGATGCATGTATCTGATTTCCCATATTGCCATTTTAATTCAACCTTTAGACCATAAACCAAGTTGTGTTAGTGTCATGTCACACACCTCTATTAGGTGAAACTACAAACTTCCAAAAAACATATAAAAAAGTATATGATGACTAAGATGCCCTGATAGTGATCTGCATGTACTGACCAATAGAGTGCCTCTGTTTTTCCTGGTACTGTAGTATAGTAAGGCCAGGGATGGGCTACCTTGTTGTAAGCAGCTAACGTACTCCGTCAGCCTGCATACACACATGACTCTTGACAGGTAGAAGGATTAGTATTAGGTATAATCCACTTGTCTTAGTTTGCTGGAGAGGTCAACCAGAGAGAGAGAGAGAGAGAGAGAGAGAGAGAGAGAGAGAGAGAGATCTCCCTGATTGTGGCCAGGGGTAATACCTACCCAGGTTTTATTACCCTGGTTTTACTGAGGCCTCAAAAATGTACAAAACACATCTTTGTATTGATGTGCCTGCAAGGCAAATACAAAGTGCATAGAGGGGAAGCCAGTCCTCTAGTCTATCTCCGTCTTTGTGTCCGTATGTTTCTGCTCAAATCAAGAATTGGTACGACCAATATCATAATGTGTTGTATGTAGAGATTGCAAGTTGCAATGGTCCTAACTGCACTACTCTCTCTCCTTCCTTACATTCATGACCTGAATCACCAATACATACACACCTGAGTCTCCTAACCCATCCTTCTATTGTCCTCCTCACTACATCTCCTTGTTCCCAGGCTGGAACTGGGGCATACATGGCCCCTGAGCTCCTGACCAAGACCCCCTACAGGACCTCTGTAGACTTTTGGGCCCTGGGCTGCAGTATCTACGAGATGGTGGCCGGCTACACGCCGTTCAAAGGCCCCGAGAGCAAAAAGGAGAAGGTGGAGAAAGAAGAGGTGCAGCGCCGCATTCAGAACGATGAGCCGCCATGGGAGCACAAGTGCTTTGACCCGGTCACCAAGGACATCATCCAGCAGCTCCTCAAGAAGAAGATGGAGGAGCGCTTAGGAATCAAGTAAGGCGATACTCCTAGTTCAAGGCTAGACAGAGCTCAAAGAGATAGAGGTCCAAACTTTTTGAGATGAAGCTCCAAGTGATTAAAGATAGACATATATACGGATAGTGCTCCAAAAGACTGTAGGTAAAGCTCCTAATGTGTAAATAGAGCTCAAAATGGCTGGAGATAGAGCTCCAAACGACTGTAGATAGAGCTCCAAAAGACTGCAAGATACAGCTATAGATACAGCCCAAAAGGGTTGTAGAGTCCTAACAGCGTTCTACAGTGATAGGATAGAGCTCCGTAGGGTTGTGGAGAGGTCTCCCAGCGTTTGTGTTGAATAGGGCTTTATATGACGCTCTAAGGGATTGAAAAGAGAGCTATGGTCCATCAATCATCAAGACTGATGGCATATAAATGAACAACATTTACACTACTTTAAAATTCAGCCTCAGACGTTACGTTTGCGTTCTAATGGGAACTGTTCTCCTCTCTCTTACCCAGGAATAACCTAGAGGACCCCAGGAAGCATGAATGGTTCAAGACGATCAACTTCCCCCGTCTGGAGGCCGGGCTGGTGGACCCCCCGTGGGTCCCCAAGCCCAACGTGGTCTACGCCAAGGACACCGGCGACATCGCCGAGTTCTCTGAGATCAAGGGCATTGAGTTTGACGCAAAGGATAACAAGTTCTTCAATGAGTTTGGCACAGGGGCGGTTTCCATCCCCTGGCAACAGGAAATGATTGAGACCGGACTGTTCGATGAGCTCAGTGACCCCAACAGGAAAGAGTCGTCGGCGGGTGCCGGTGGCGAGGCCAAGTCTGGCACCTGCATCATGCTGTGAGGAGCCGACAAGTACCTGATATCGTCCATCACAAATAACACTTGAAACTAGTTTTGATTTGTTAATTTGTCCGGTGACCCTTTGTCCATCAGATGGATTGCATGTACAAATAAAGAGAGGAGAAACAGCGCCACAGGGAAAGGTGTAGCAGCCTGTTCTAGTCGGTTGCACAGGGTTTAGAAATCTACGGCGCTTAATGGAAAGTTTACTGAGATTTACATTTAAAACGGAGATGGCTAGATGAGGTTATTGTTGGTGTGTGTGTGTGTGTGTGTGATGGATTTTGGAGCACGGAATCTGGGGAGGGGAATATTTAGGCTGTCCATTCCCATGAACATGAAAATAGTTTATTTTTTGTTTTTGTCATTATGCTGTGATTGGAAATGACTCAAACAAAACTGGAGTATAGTTCAGGCCCTTAACTGTGTTTGAGTTCATAGAGGAATGGGTTAGCTTGAACAAAGTATGCTATATATACTTTTTTTTTTGTCTCAGGGTAAATATTTGATCCGATTTGGGAACTTGCAAGTCTTGTCTTGAGTTTTAACAGTAACGTACGCTGTGATATATATACGTATATATAATATACATATTAATACATATTAATATATTAATTAATTAATACTTGTAAATATGATGACAAGATATCCCCATTAGAAATGTCAGATGTAAAAAATAAGAGATTTTATTGCATCCTGCATAATTTGAATAATTAAAGAAATCTAAAAAATATATATAAAAAATCTAGTCTATCTTTCAATTATTTTTCCAAAAAAATTGTATTTGTATGTAACTAATGTATATAGAACCAATAAATATTCATATGTGGGCATTTCTTTCTTGAATCAATGGTCAGAGTTATAGAAAGGAAAGGAGAGTTGTGGCCTATAGGTCCTCTGGAACCCAGCAGAAAGCGCTGTACAATAATCACACTTTAATCTTGTTAGCGAAGCTCACTAGAGCCAAGATGCCCTCCAGGCTCAGGTAAGTTGCAGTCCTGCTCTTAGTCGATAAGCTGATAACCCGCCTTATCCTTGGGGCTGGCCTTCTTAACACAACCACAAATACCCGACATGGGCCCTGACACATCTTGACGTAAATGTTCATATATGAGCCACAGCAGAGTCTAGCTGCTTGTCAAATGTTCCATTGGGCTTTTTCAGTTTTTTCAGAAAGAATTTTAACAATGCCAGTCGACTGTAAGTTATGTGAACATTGATTATACATGTACATTACAAACATTACAAATGTATTAGCAGTGTGAAGCAAACAATTGAGGGAAGGTGTGTATGTTTCCCCTTGTCTCTTCAATAAGCCATGTGTGAAGAGACAAGAGAGGTCAGAGTCCTACTCGGATACGCTAGGCCTCTCCGGCCTCGCTCTCCTTGTTTACAGGGTTGGGCGCTGCATCTCAAGGACAGCCGGGCAGCTTAGGTGTGGTTGAGCGAGTGACGGAAGTGGGTTCTTACTCTGGATAAACCCCTGGGAGATTATCTAAAACGGCGGCAGCAGTACTCAGCTAAAGACAGCTACTGATTCTGAGGCTCTCGCTCTCAGAAGCTACTCAAAGCTGGCCTCTAGAAAGGCCATCGGCAGGGGGAAGAAGGGCTGGTGTTAAAGACAGAGGCTTCGATCGGCCACGTCCACATCCAGCAATGACCTCACCAACTGATAGTAAACATGTCAAAGACAGAAACCTCAAGGGGAATTGTGGATGATTTTAAATGAGGTCAGAATTAAGAAATAAAGAGCCGTTTCTCAGAGATAGGAGAAACGTGGCTTAGGATGTTTATTCATAAACCCCAATTTTCATTTAGATTTCATTTAGGCTAGATTATTTATATGAGGTTTCTAGAATTTCAAAAGGAAAAGGGCTACATTTTTTGGTTTTCCACTACGCTTTTTCTAGATCCATTTACCGTGTCAAGCTGTGTTCAATTAACTCTGATTTAATTGCCCAATACTGGTGATGATAAACTACAAAAAGAAAAGTGAACCTAAGATAATTCACTGAGCCATGGACTCTAAGAGCATGGAGGTAATCACCAAAGGTACAGCCCAACATAAAATTATCACTCATAACCGCTTTTCTCCAAAATCAGTTTTATTCCATGAATTATTTTGCCAAGTCTTAAGGCCTCCTCAAGATGTTCCAACGCGTTCTTCTCAAACGTGGGTTCCTGTTAAGACTGTGTAAACATAGCTTTGAAGAAGATAATTTCTTGTAAATCTTTGCTTAAATTATTTCTTTACAGTGCACAGATATCTTTGTTGTGTGACAAAAAATACAGTGTGAAGTAAATATGGTAAATAGTGTATAGATATATACATTGAAGAGAAAAACACCGACTTGTTGAGTATTCAGAGCTGATGAAAGTGAAGAGAATGACCCAACCGGTGCTCTCTCGGACCCAGAAGGTTATACAGAACATTTAGGAATATACAGTACACGCTTACGCCGAACCACTGCGTTCATCCCCTCAGACCTCACTTTGTGTTGTGTAAACGTATGTGTATAATTGTGTGTGTATGTGTTTGTGCATGTGAGAGAGATATTTGTATGTGTGTATGTGTTTGTGCGTGTGTGTGTGTGCGTGTGAGACAGATATTTGTATGTGTCCCACAAAGTGTATGTGCGCCTGTATGTGTGTTTGTTAGGCAAAGTGTGTGTGGTGTGTGTGGTAAAGAGGGAGATGTGTAGACAGACAAGTACACATGCACACAGACAGACAGACAGCACAACACTGGTTGTGGTTCATCAGACCACACGATTAAGATCTACAATTGTCTAAATATTACAAAGGGTCAAAACATATTCTTATGTGAACAGGGGTGTCAGAATTGGCATTTTATATGTATGTATGTATACATCTATATATATAGATATCTATAAATATATATAGATGTATATGGATATAGTGGCTATATTTGATTATCAAGATAACTTCCAATGAAAACGGTCGTCGAATATGTGGAAAATTGTGTGAAGTTGGACAGTGAAACACTGAAAATGTAAATGTGACAAGAAATTTCGTAAATAATATTTTACAGAAAGATAAAAACCTTTTCAGGCAATCATTAGAAATTCTACCTATTTCTAAAGACTTTAAAATATTTCTTCCGGTTTCGCGATATGACAAAAGACATAATATTCAAAATATTCAGATTGTTGTGTTTTTTCCCCCTTTAGCAGAAACATGGAGACCCCGTGTCTTCCCTGCAATATCAAATCAGTACTACAAAACCGAACCAAAACTAGACAAAAAATAAGTACAACAATGAGGTAAACAAGGGACAGTGCAACGTGTATATGGATGGATTGGTCAGGGCAGGAACCAGAGAACCCCAAGTCCCTGTTCTCTTGGAATCTCGCAGAAAGGTGAGGATGATAAGGTCACCCCTGCTAGCCCCTCCCCTCAACCCCTCCCTCCCCTCCTAGCCCACCCAACCCCCAGAGAGAAGGTAAGGAGTAGGAAATGGTAACAAATCACACTTTCTACATCACAACTTACAATCTAGCCTAACCTGGGAGCCAAACTAACCAACTAATGTCACACAAGAAACATTACCCCCTTAAAGTTACCCGTTCTTCTCCCTCCTCTCTTGTGATGTATTCAAACCCCTCCTTCCTTCCTTTCTCCCTCCCTTCTTTCCTTCCTTTCCTCCAGTGAATCCCTAGCGATGTTGGAAGCTTTGGGCTCAGTTTGACCCCCTTCTCCCCTCACCCCTACCATCCCTCCCACCTTCCTCCCTTCCTCTCTTCCTCCCTTACTCGGACACCTTGACCCGGAAGGAGACGCGGCCCAGGAACTTGTCCCTGGCGTCAGTGTTGCGCATGTTGGAGCCCTCGACCCGGCACTCGATGCTCAGCTCGGTGTTGTAGTGCTCCTTGGTCAGCAGCAGCTTCACAGCCACCAACGGCTGGACGTAGCTCTCCTACGTCAGGGGCGGAGGGGAGCAGGGTCAGGGGCCAGGACTTTTTTGTTTCTCCATAGCGGTGGTTCCGGACCTTTTTGTTGGGCCTGTGACCAGTGTTGCCAGATCGGACCAGATTTCCCGCCCAATCTTGCAACCCTGTGGGCCTTAGACCAGTGTTGCCAGATGGGGCCAGATGGCAGGAAATCTGGCCCAATCTGGCAACCCTGGCTGTGACCCCGTTTTTATGCAATATAAACGTCTTACAATTTCTGGGTGCCTCAGCACAAAAATTCCCATGGTCATGACAGCCTGTGTTTCACTGTCCCAGTGAAGGGGCCACACTACAGGGCTAACACCGGTCGGCCCTGGCTACAGGCCATGAGGCCCTCCTAGTGTATGGGCCCTTTCCGATATCAAATAGTTCTTCATTATTGTTTTTAAGTTAATCTTTTTATGATTTGTTATACTATTCTATTTTCTAAATGAATCCATTTTGATTATATTGTCTGTTATTTATTTAGTTACATCTGCTCTCATTTTCTTGATATGTTTTGTTATTGTCTGTACACAGGGCCTCATTGTAAAACAGTCCATTCAAGCTCTCTGTTTAAATAGGTTATATATCATCAAATATCTATAGCTCATCAGTCATCACCCAAACACATATCAGACGCCCCAATTGGGGCCCAAATTTGGTTAATATGTATGTTACAGTATTGTTATATATCTGTTACATATATGTATCTATACATGTACTTACATGGGCCTTCTTCCCGTAGTAGGGGAAGTACATCTTATCGATGCGAGCCTCACGGGGGAAATACTTCATCTGGACCGGAGTGTCCGTCTGTGAACGTCGTGTAAAAACAAAACACGTGTAAGAGAAGTAGCCAATCAGGATGCACATGCTACCACTATGCGGTTGGATTATGAGCGTTCTATTAAGGTAAATGAGACCGCACACATGAGAACGACGACGACAACAACAACAAACAAAAAAAGGAGAGGATTATTACTAGGGTTTTCTTTGCAAGGTAAAGTGCGGTGGTTTTACGTTGCCTGGCGGTGCGATGTGTTAATATGAATAAGCAGTTTTTCGGTTAAAACCCATTTTTGACAATATGTTTGACGATATTGTCAAAGCCTTATGAAAGATGAAGTTCTCTACGCCATAAGTGTTTTGGATTGCATAAAAAACTATATTTTGAATGACAGAGACAATGATGCCTGCTGTCCTACTCCTTATCCAGGCCGACTCCTCTTACCCTACTGCCGTCAGTGACAGCATGCAGAAAGAAGTCACGAAACAAAAAGACAAAGACAGAAAGGAAATAATGAAAAAACAAGATTGACACAACAAAAAAAACAAAACAATTGACACTGCAATAGTCATTGGTATTTGTCCATCACATAAACAAACCAGTAACAGAAAACACATAACATAGATATAGATGGATGTTTGTGATTACGGGGATTATGTGATCACCTTGGCTGTGCAGTTGATGTACGGGTTTCCCAAAGGTTTCAGGCCAATGATCTAAGACACAAGATATAAAGAGCAGGGTGGGTTTACTGACAGCGTCACTGGCATTGTGAGTCGTGGACACCTGGGATGGGAACGATCAAGATCAAGAGTTTTATTGGTCACATACAGATACATGAGATGCAGTGAAATGAAAAGTCGCTTAGTAAAATAAAGTGACACAAATAGAATAACAATGAAAACAATTAGCCCTATATAGAATATCAAGTCGGTAACAGTTTTTAATTTAAAATGTGCAAAAAAACTATATATAGAGGTAGTCTGTACAGTAAATAGAATTAATTGGAGGGAAAGTGGAGGAATAAGGAGAGGAGTAAGGGAGATAAGGACAGACAGCAGACAAAATAAGAAAAGGTAGAAAAGTATGCTGGAGGGAATGCTTGCAAGGAGGGAAGGAAGGAAGGAAGGGAAACGGGAAGGAACAATGGCAAGAAGGAAACACAGAAGGTAGAAAGAATAGAACGACTGGAGGCTGCACAAAGGAAGAAAAGGAACAAAGGGAGGAAGTGAGGAAAGATGGAATAATGGCACGCAGGAAGGATAGAAGGAGACGGTAGGGAGGAGAGGTGGGAAGATAGGAAGGAAGGAAAAGAGAAGGTATGACGGTATGTAGAAGGTGGAAGAAAGTGAGGGAGGGCCGCAGTATGGAGGACGCCCAAAGGGAAGTGAGGAATGAAGGAAGGAAATAGAGAGAAGGAAGGAAAGACAGACAGAATGTATGGAGGAAGAAAGGAAGAAGGAACGGAAGAAAGGTGAGAAGGAAAGAAAGTAATGTAGGAAGGAATAAAATGATGAAGGACATACAGAATGGTAGATGATCCAAGGAAGGAAATGAGGAAGGCAAGAGAGGAGGAAAGATCTGGAGAAGGGTTTGGTGGGGGGGGGGGGGTTATACCCTGTTGAGCTTCAGCAGGATGCAGGGCTCCCCCTCGCTGTAGCCAAAGGTGGTGTCAGACAGGCCGGAGCAGCCGCTCAGGAAGCTCCTCTTGAACTGGCAGGCCTTCTTCTCCATGCTGCCGCCGTCCTGGTCGTAGAACTCCCCGGGGGCGCACAGCTCATTCTTCTCCTGCTCGGTGTCATTGTACCCTGGGGAGCACAGCGGTGGGGCAGGCCAGGGACAGAGGAGACAGAGTGATGAAGGGAAAGAGCGACAGAGAGACAGACCGAGAGACAGACGGAGAGAGAGAGAGAGAGTTTAACAGAAAGCCAGGAGGAGTTGAAGTAGTCAAAGTTTAAGATGATGGTTAACTACCAGGCAAGGATAGAAATACAAAAAAGGAAAGAGCTGGAAGCATAGGGGGGTATTTGTTTTATTACATTGGTAAATATATTTTTCTGCATTGATTTAACCAAAACAAGGATTTACTTTGCAAGAAGGTCTCCAGGTGTTGAACATAATGGCCGTACTGCTTGGGGTCCGATTTGTTGACATGGATGTCCAGTGAGTGGGGAATGATCACCAAACCTGGAGTAAAGATATGAACCATTGGGTTAACCACTCATCCTAAAGCCTGTATTAAAGATATTAACAAACCAAAAACTGCCCCTCTGTTTCAAAGAAATGAAATATTTAAGTATGTTAACGTTTTTACGACATATGCTATCAGCAGATCAGCAGAAGAAGTGGCAGAGTGCCGGATCAGATTCTCTGTTTGACAGCAAACATTCAGGCTTCTGCTAAACAAGCCCTACTCCTGATATTACACAGGGCGGGACTTCAGAAAACAGATCAATACATCCACGTGATGAGTCAGCACATATGATGGAAACCCCTCGTCAATTGTTGCACATGAATAATGGATTTCCAGGAGAGAAAAAGAGAGAGAGAGAGAGAGAGAGAGAGAGAGAGAGAGAGAGAGATGATGAGAGGCAGATCCTGCCATTTTAGTATACCATTCCCTCACTCAGTGGCTTGCACAAACACACCTGTGTGTGTGTGTGTGTATGTGCGTGCTTCTGTTTGTGTGTGTGTGTGTATGTGTGTGTTTGTGTGTGTGTATTCTTGTGGTTGCATCTGTGTGCGTTTGTGTGTGTGTGGATGAGCAGTGACCTGGGTGAGGCACGCGGTCTCTGTACGTGGGCACGTAGTCGTCCAGGGTCATCAGCATCACCCACATGGTCAGGGCAAACATGCCTGCCAGGAAGATGTAGAAGACCAGGTAGAAGAGCAGGATGAGACCTGGAGGAGAACGGGAGACACAACACATGGTGTGAGAGAGAGAGAGAGAGAGAGAGAGAGAGAGAGAGAGAGAGAGCGGAGAGAGAGAGAGAGAGGGGGGGGTGGGGGGGGGAATTTATAATTAATCATCCGATCAGTTCGGCCTCAATGTGATTCTCAACATTTTTTCTCCCTGTTCTCTTCAGCCCATCTGGTCGGCCAAACTGTCCAAGTGGAAGCAGTGTTTGAGCCTCTGGCATCCCTTTGACGAGGAACTGTCTCAGATTGAGATGCTGGTGACTGCCACTGAGCACATTCGGTGTGTCTATAAAGGCTGACAGATATATTGCTGATGCAGGAAACCTGGTGTTTTTTTTTAACCCCCATGATTTATGTTCCATCCAGTGGATTTATGGGTTTATCCATCAAATACACTGCACTGACAACGTATTGGCCACAAAATGGTTCATCTGATTCAGAATGGCAGCTTGTATCACCCAGGCCTTTTCACATGAAAGGGACAGCAGACCCCCTCAGTATTTCCTGCAGTGTACCCCCTCTTCCCCTCGTCCCTCCCTAACGGTATCCCACAATGCACCTGCCCAGTGCGTGTACGGGATGAGAAGGGAGGAGAGAGAGAGCGAGGAAGGAAGGAAGAGAGGGAATCCCATTTGACCTTGACAGCTAATGCTAATGTTGGCGGCCATGCAACTGCAATGGAGCATCCCACTGCAACCGCAGCACAGGGGCCGGCCTGCCCGCCTAGCCCATTATGAGAGCCCCATACAGACCCAGCCGGCCGTACAAGACGGATAGACTATGTGTTAGGAGCCTCTGCGGGGGAATAAGCAGTGAATCGTTACATAAATCCATAGATGTATCCGCCATGGGCACCGAGAAGCCGTGCCAACCGCGGCTGCTGGAGTTATGCAATCAAGAAAGACGAACCCATTGATCGTGCCCCCACGTTGGTTACGCGTCGGTTTCTGGTGATTTAACGCATTGGCGCTGTTGGGGAATCGGCGCTTGGTCTGATCGTCCATCGCTGCATTGCTCACAGGTGCACCACAATGCAGCCCACTATGGTGGGTCATCCATTAAGGAATTTGGCTTAAAATAATTAGCGATATGTTTTTTTCTGAATTAGAAATGTCCCCCGTGCAGATTTATTGTATAAAAAAACATTCAAACACAACGCAACTACAAATGCAACGACGTAAAAAAACAACAATATTTATTCATGATTTTTTGAAGAAAATTGAGGATTATTAACGACGGGTCGGTGCTGTAACCATCGAAACAGAGCCTTGAGTCTCATAGACGGTACCGAGCGGCCCCCTCCTCCCATCCCCGGGTGGGTCCCCGGGTCTTACCCCAGCTGCTCGCCGTGCGCCCCAGCAGCTCGCCGGTCCGCGGGTTGTAGATGGAGTCCTTCCAGCTGGACGTCTTCTCCTTGTCCGCGGCGACCACTGCGGCGGTGGTGAGGGCGACGGCGGCGGGTTTCTCTTCGTTGCTTGCCATGGTGGAAAGACTGATGGATAATGACTTCTTATTGTCTTGTTCTTAAAATATCCTTTCCTTAAAATAAAGAAAAGCGCAGCGGGCGATGTGGTGATGAGACGATGTGCCGATGAGTGGCTGGGTCTGTGGTGAGGACAGAGTGGGCGGTAGAGAATCAAGGAGCTGGGCTCTGGTGTGAGGAGGAGGAGGAAGAAGAAGAAGCAAAAAAGAGGAGTGGAAAAAAAGGGTGACGTATACAGCAGCGCCGCGTGGCAGCAGATGCGACCCGGGCAGATGAGAGTGTTATTACACCTTATAAATAAAGCTCGCTCAGTGTCGGCGCAATAACGGTGGTTATTAACGACAGAAAGGGAATCTAAATGTGTCCGCGGTGGTGTGTGTGGTGTGGAGGCTTGCACCCATTCGGGGTTTCATTTTGCCCTTAATTTCACACAAACTAAATCCATCCGTTCCAAACCCGATGCATTCACACGAGGCCTGTGTGTTTTTACAATTGAGCATGGATGCATCTCAGTCTATTGACAAACGGTCAAATGCAAAGCCGCGAACATGTTCCCGTCCATTAATTGATTCCCATGGAGGTGCACCCCTGAGCAGATCCACTTATCGCGAGTTGTGGTTTCTCGCGAGCACCGCTACACCTATGCAGCAGGACCCAGGATTTCTTCTCTTTTTTTCCTGCCCTCACCGCGTTGCCATGGCAATGCAGCATCACTAAAATAAGAATGTAAGCCAAGTGTAGCGAGCGAGCAAGAGCCTACCGTGAATACGTGGTGTCGGAGTGAGAGACCACACAAAACAAATATGCCCCAAAACGAATGGCAAAGGGCCACTTCACAGCCACTACTCACTAACAAAGACAATGCCATTGAAAGATGGCATTGTGGAGACGTTACATAACCCCCATTGGTCTAGAGGGAGGAGGAAGGGTGCAGCGATAGGTCTGATAGCAGTGCTAACATGATGTGGGGAAGATGGTTGCAAAGCAGGCCATGTCGGAACTCAATATTGCCCCTGCCACAAACACACACAAACACACTACACTGCGGGCACTGACGTTAAGGCTATTCTATTTTAAGACCATGGGTAAAATTAAACACAAGTAAGAGAGAGAGAGAGAGAGAGAGAGAGAGAGAGAGAGGGGGGGGGGGGGGGGGGGAGAGAGAAAGGGAGGAGATTCAAAGCAAGAACAAGCGAGAGAGAGAGACACAGCTAGAACAAGCAAGCGGGGAAGAGAACGAGAGAGAGAGAGACACGGCAAGAACAAGCGAGAGAGGGGGGAGGGAGAACGAGAGAGAGAGAGAGAGAGAGAGACACGGCAGGAACAAGCGAGAGAGGGGGGAGAGGTAGAGAAGAGAGCTTTGACAACCAAACCAAGTGCCTGTGTGTAGAGGGGGAGGGGGACTTTAAAAGGACTTGAGGCTGAAAATACTGTATCTCTCTTCTGCAACTGACTCTCACAAACACACACAGGCACAATTATCCCATTGTTTGTCCCAAAAACTAAAAACAGAAAATGAATACCCGGTTACTGTGCACTCAATTAGAGTGAGCACCGCCACGGCCACACAATGAGGGAGTACAGATCTCACTTGTGCTCAATCAATCCATTCATGGGTCCCCATGGCAACCATCGCAGTGGAAATCAATTACATCAATGGGAACATCCCCAAAACTGTCGCTCCCAGTGCCTGGCTCGGCCTTAACCCCGAGTTCCCAAGGAAACCAGAGAGGACTGCATTAACCAGTGGGCTTTGCGTGTGGAAAATAATCTTCTGTGCATCGACGTATTCTGTAGCAACAATCATCAGCAGCAGAATATGGATGGGTAGTTGTTTTTTTTATTTGTTTAAGTTTATTAATAACACAGTGACAAAGAATTTAGTACAGATAAATTACACAGACAAAACGTATTATTTTTCTCCAATCATTTGAGACAACAAATTAGCCATCGTTCAGAACAAACAATGGAATTACACTTCGACATTAGAACAACGTTAAATGCACTAGCCCTTTAGTCCAACAAGAATCAATTAAAAAGTTACTCCTAAGCAAAATCAAAAAATACATTTAACATCATACTTTCTAGTATGAATGCTCCTGTGACTCATGTAAGATTCACCCTGTAGGACTGCGTCAATGCTTTATAGTATTCAATGACCTCATGTAACACGCAACATTACCCTGAATTCAGACTGCACTCTCACTCTGTAAACTCTACAGTGTGCTCAGACACATGGACAAAACAGTGTCAACATCAGATAGCACATTGTCAGATAGCACACAATGTCACATTTCATTTAACAGAATGAAGATAATCAGGATGAAGATATTTAGATGAACCTTAGTGGGTTCTTCGGTCTCATCTTCTCAGGCCAGACAGGGCGACCCCAGAATGAGTCATGGACCTGGACTCCCAGACCATTCTGACACCAAGTGAACATTTTGGAGATTGGCAACAGAATAGAGTTTAACATGAAAACGACTAATATGATTGACATGCATCAGGGATGTTGTACAAACAATTCTGCAGAATTAGTTCATGCTAATCCAAGGATTTAAGATGACACATTATTACAGTATCAATTAACTTGATTAGATATTGTATTTCTCAGGAGGGGCTGCTTCAGCTGATTTCCAATTGCCAAAATAGTTTTACACCGATTTTAATAATACTGAGCAGCCTGTGAGTTTCTGTCCTCATACGAGTACACAGAGTACTTTTTGGAAACAGTATTCACCCCGTATATACAATCTGACCGTTTTTAGGGTATTGTGTGGTATGTTGATACTTGGCTCTTGCGGTACTACTTATGTATTTAACAGCAAGGAAAAAGCCATTTTGGAAACTAAAGAGATGAAATTGAATGCCAATGGCATCACCTAGTGGACTGTATGGAAATGACAACACAAAATAAACAAATTTACTATGACTATAGTAAATATAGTAAATTACTATTACTACAACAAATCTCTATTTGGTATAGTAATAGTAAAGTATAGGTATAGTAAAGTAAGCAGATTTTAAGTACAGGAAATTACAGAAAATACTGCTGTCAAGGGCTTCTGTATAATCTATCTATACTTTATGGAGGTACCCAATATGAAACACATGTAAATACAAAGCTATAAATGAAGGTATTCTAAGTTGATCTGATAGTATTTAAAACAACATATCGTGTATAATGTATTAAGACGGATGCACTAGTGTGAGATGCACTAGTGTGAGATGCACTAGTGTGAGATGCACTAGTGTGGACAGGACATGTGACATCATAGCAGCCCCAACACGGTCATTGAGATCAAGTCAAGTTTGTTGTTTGCACAATGTATAAAACAAAGAGTTCAGTTAGACATTTGGAAGGCCATATACAGTTACATTGCATATTTGTTTTTTCTCTTTCAAACACACACAGGCCAATTACAATTCTGAAGGAAACAACCTAGAAACTATGCAGTGGTTAGGTCTTTCAGAGTTCAGTTAACACCCGCACATTGTGTATCACAGAAAACGTGTTTTTAATGGACAATGGGGGTTTGAACCCAGAACTTATTGAGCTTAATGAGCTGGTTGTCAACCACCCCACCCCCCCCCCCCCCCCCCCCCGAACACATTAGAGGTTTAAGCAAGAAAATAAATCCAGTACTTGGATTGGTTGGATTACGCAATGACAACAATAATTCATACTATTCACAGTTACGTGCAGTACTCCTGCTAAAATTATTAAATGGTACGATACATAAAGAATTATGTGCAGTCCTGACAGACGTCTGCCATCGACTATATCGCTCAATATGTTGTTTTTTTGTCCTTTTTAAAAACAATATTTCATAGCTTTGCACATTTTCTTCAGTCATTTTCAAGGCAGTCTTAAAGGGAATATGTACAGGATTGTACAGGGATTAATTAACTGGAAAGAGGACATTCTTTGACTCTCTCTGCTGCTCAGACCTCCCTGGGCAGATTCCTCGGTAATCTAAGCTGATCTTTTCTGATCGTTAATTAGAATAACTGGGTCATTAAATGGATCGTCTTCACCACTCGACATCAATAGACTCTGTGGTCGCAAGTGTTGGGCCCAAATGAAAAAATCTTCCCACAAACCAATCATTGAAAAGAAGTGGGCATAATGGTCTCAGACGAGCGAGAGTGCGAGAAAGCGAGTGACGCTGGAAAACCACTCCCAGGCCTCTATGGAAATATTAGTTGCCACCAGAGACAAGCTAATTGATCAGAAATGGAGGGATAATCATGGAAACCTTTACTAAATCTTCCACAAATGTATGGTATGTCCATACCTGACGTGTGTGGTTGTCGGTGTGAATCGCTCCTAGAACGACTCTTTGAGTTTCAAGCTCCTATGCAGCGTGTATGAAGAGCGCTGCGGCGGTGCCCTGACGGTCAAGGCCTGCTGCTGTACCAGCCCATCGAGCGCTGCAGAGCCTTCTCCCAGCTCTGGAGGACGGCCTCGTACTCCTCACTCACCAGCCCCAGCTCGGTGCTGCTCTGGGCCGCCTGTCTGGGCACGAACATCTGGTCCGTGGTGTGGAGCCGCTTCAGCTCGTCCTGGTTCTTCCAGAATCCTGCTGGGACAGAGGACACCGTTAGAGAGGGGGGACTCTAATGCAGTCTGCCATCTGTGTGGGCAAAGCCAATATCCGAGTCATTGTGCAGGCGGCACTAATTTGTGTGCGTGGGTGTGCATGTGCGTGCGTGCGTGTGGGACTCATCTCTGTGAGTGCTACTCTGGTGGTGGATGGAATGCCGTGTGTGTACCCGCTATTTGGTGCGACCGCCCAGCTTTTCTATCTCACAGTTACTATTGTGGTGAAAGCCACCACTGTTCTGATGCTGTGACTGTTGAGTCACGTGATGGTTAGGCGAAAGGTTCAAGCAGAAAGGATCTGGGTTCCTACCCCAATGTCTGCACCCCAGCCCGCATTGAGCTCAGATGCCTCTTACTGTTCATTAATTACATGATGTAAGTCGCTTTTCCAATGAATCAAGTACAATTAAGTATTAACACATGTGTGTCTGAAGTTGACACATACCCACTCCCAGCCCTGCCACAAAGGCTGCCCCAAGGCAGGACATCTCGTGGTGGACGGGTCTGGCCAGCTTCCGGCCAATCAGATCAGTGGTCAGCTGCATGACAAAGTCATTAGTGCATACGCCTCCATCCACACTAAACACACACACACACACACACACACACACACACACACACGGAAAGAGAAGAAAGAGAAAATACAGAGCGTTAAGGAGTCATAATGTAGTGCATGTAACAGTATCAATGTATAATGTATCGTCTGTCTGCCTGTAACATCATCGCTCTGTGGATTTGTACGATGCACGTAATGTATTGACGATAAAACTGAAATTGCATTAGCAGAGGAAGTAGACATTCCTCACAGGGAAACAACTTAGTGTTTCCCCGTGGTGAGCTTGGATAACCGGCCGCCCGGCAGTCCGCTCCGAGAGGGGCTGCACACAAGCTTTGCTCCATACCCATGATTGGAAAAGCCTAATATCATGAAAAATAGGACTTTTAAAGCCTTTTTTTTTATTTGTGTTTCATTTTCTAGAGCTGCAGCGAGGTGAATGTGTGGCTGTGTTGGTCATGGAAACCACAGCCTCTTTGAAGGGCTTCTGAACCAAAGGTCCAGTGTACCGGATCTTAGTGATGGGAATGCAGATCTCGCTCAGCATGGTCTGGTAGAGCTGACGGACCCTGAAACACAACAAAGTAAATGGTGAATGGACTGCATTTATACAGCACTTTTCTAACCAGTGGCCACTCAAAGCGCTTTACAATATTACCTAACATTCACCCATTCATGCACACAGTCACACATCGACGGCAGAGTCAACCATGCAGGGTGACAGCCAGCTCGTCAGGAGCAGTTAGGGTGAGGTGCTCAGGGACACCTCAACACTCAGCAAGGAGGAGCCGGGGATGGAACTAGCAGCCAACCCGCTCTACCTCCTGAGACACATGCCGCCCCTAGTACCAACAACCTAAGACTGTAACAATCTAGGTACAACTTGTCACAGTCTAGGTACAGGCTACAACTCACATCCTTACACAAAGATCACAAGGTCACCTGAAGGCTATGGACTCCAGGATGGCTCGGACCAGGTGGCACTTGTTGGTGGATGGTTTGAGACCCATGAAGGAAGCACAGGCTTTGGGGTCGTTGAGTGGAGCCTGTAGCCATCAAGAGGATGCAAGTCGACTTTTTTATTGTTATTTTTAGATAAAAAAATATGTATACAAAAAAACTAAGTTTGAGTCAATCGCCTATAGATAAATTTAGCCTCCTCCATACATCAACATGTGCACACAACAGTGCATGCTAGGATTAGATTGTGTACATGATCGACAGAAAACAAACTTACACGGGTGACCACACAACACGGAGCAGAGAGGGAAGATACAACAAGACCATGTTAAAGAAACTAAAAGAAGAGACAACATGAAAAACTGACGAATACAAGGGGACTTATGGACAGCATAATTTCACAGTTAAATTGATGAAAAGGATAAATGACAGTTTCTGATTAATTACATTTGAACTGCGTAATATAGACATCAGTGTGATGTGGTTAGCTGAAACTGAAATCAACAAAAGCTGAAACGTCAAAAATATAAAACAACTTATACTAAATAGAACGGGATCTTTGCAACTGAAACTGAGAAAGAAACGAAGAAACGACGAAACTGCCTTAGCAAATATCACACACACACACACACCAACACACCTGTAAGCCGCTGAAGGACGGAACGAAGCACACCCCGTCAGAGTTGGCCACGCTGTAGGCCATGGCGCTGGTCTCCTGGACATCAGAGAACAGCTCTGGAAGCACAGCACCGAGCCTCTTAAATCTCCTTACCGTCACCTTAGGACTTTTACTAAGGTGACCTTACCGACCTAACCAAAAAAAGTTATGCGCGAAATGCACATTAACTTTTTATAATCTCATAAGGGGTGTGGCCTCTTATAGACCTTTTCACCCCAGATTGGAAAAACTTGTCCAAAGACCAGCTCTGTTTATCAACCTTAAGGCACATATTTCCATCTCCATCAAACCAAAAAGGAGGACTGGGAAACTGCCCGCCCCGTTACCAAACAGTTGGAGGTTACGCCCTGTTTCGGGTCCTTTCGAGGTGGCCAGGGATGCCAACATTCCTACGTTCCCCTGGGTCCCAGGAACGACACATCTGAGATTTGGACTTCTAGTGTTTCAGTAAGGCTGGAGTCGCTCAGAAGTGTTGCCCGTCAGACCCTAGTGGGTCAGAACCGAGTTGGTCAGAACCTAGTGAGTCAGAACCGAGTTGGTCAGACCCTAGTGGGTCAGAACCGAGTTGGTCAGAACCTAGTGGGTCAGAACCTAGCATTTGATGATGCTTTGTGCATTTGATGTTGTTTGTCTGCTGGTGGACGTAATGACGTGATGGGTGGTACTTGACGATTCTGCTCTCCGCAGAAGTTAACGGGAAGCATTGGCTTATCAACTGGACGCAAAATTGGTGTCAAATCGTGTTATTTGTACGCAGACTGACGAGATCGGGTAGGGTGGAACCCAGCACCTTTTGGCCAGGGAGATGAGCGAAAACCCTGGCAGCTCCTTCCCGTCCTGCCCGTGTCGTCAGTCACCACCAACACACCGGTGATGGTACTCACCCAGGCCCTGAGCCCATTTGATGGAAGTGCCCGTGTCGGCCGCGTTGCCCTCCGCCAAGAACACAACCTCCTCTCCCATCTTCCACCCCACCACCGGGTACAGCCCTACCACACACACACACACACACACACACACACACACACACACACACACACACACACACACACACACACACACACACACACACACACACACACACACACACACACACATTATTATATTATATATTATATATACATTTTATTTTCCATCTTCTCTGACGTTACCTGCTATCGATGTATGTGGTTTGCTGCCGGTGTTGATGTCGATGAAGGTGCCCGTTCCCATGGTGATGTTGACATCGCCCACATCAAAGCAACACTCGCCAAACATGGCCGCCTGCTGGTCAGCAATCTAACACAATTGAAATCCGTGATATAAAATATGAAGCATACAATTTATTACCCTGGCCTTAATTGTAAAAACAAGAATATACATGCAAATACATAGTTCTTCTTTCATTTGCAGTGTTTATTTAAAACTGAAAAAGTAATAAAAGTTCCAGTACCAAAAAGTATATTCTTCACTTTTGGTGGCCTTTGCAAAGCTGAGAGTTGATGAATAACAGGAGTAGGTCAGCAAACAGGATGGCTTATTATTAACAGGACGTGACAAACAGCAGCAATCTGGACCAGGGGTTTATCAATTCAGTATTTCTTTTTCTCACAAAAGGCTAAATATTTGAATGAATTCCAGACATAACATACACAGTCTGTCATTCAGCATATCTGAGGTATGTAAACATGAAAATATGGTTGAAAGACTCACCAGAGACATTATGGGTATGGAGACTCCGAATATGGAGGAGTGTGTGGAGCCAAAGCTATGGCTGTACGGAGAGAAGGGACACACACAATTTTATATGCTGATCGACTTTACTTTTTACCTTCAATCTTCAAAAATTGTGCCTAAAAATAGTATAGTGCCCACAAGAAGGGCTTTGCCGGTCTAGCTAGAAGCAATCTCTGTTCTTGTTTTCTAAAAGGTGATGCTTCAGTGGGACCTAGGCCATGCCACCTAGACTCCGCATAGCCACTCCCTCCCACTTATTGTATGTTATACGTCCTGGTACTTAATGTACACACTTACTGTATTTCGTACTTAGTTGTGTAGCATCTTATCATCTTAAGTGCTTAGCACTTTGTTCTATGAACATCCTTACTGCACAGACAGCGATATATTGTTCCACTTTCTTCTGACAAATGTACTTATTGTAAGTCACTTTTGATAAAAGCGTCTGCAAAATGCCCTAAATGTAAATGTTTGTCTGCACTATGTCGGCTAAATGTAAAAACAGGAAATACAAGTCTTGTCTCAAGACAGACAAGTGCTTTACAACAGTGCTGTAACAAACTATTGTTATAAGATATGCTTAGATACAAACTGCTGACTCACATTGTATCTTCCACTTTGGGGAGAATGGAAAATGGCAGTGATAACAAAGAGAAGAGTAGGCCACTCCAACACATCTACAAACACAGGAATTATAGTCACACACACAGTATAATAATATACTGTACATCCTGTTACTCTGTAAACACACACACACACACACACACACACACACACACACGTTTTTACACTGCCAAATATGCCCGTCTTATGCATGCCTTTTTCCCGGCATGGTGTGCGCGTTTACACTGCCCGAGGTAAATTGCCTGCTTGGGCTAGCACCCCCAATTTACCCTCCCTGACCCTACACACATTGGCAGTTTCATTCTGATGTAAATGCGACAGCTCCGCGGTTCCAGGGGCGAAACTTGGGTAGAGGTGTTGCTGCGTTGTCTAGACAGAGACAACGCAGCAATATCAACATGAGTCAAGTTCTAACTGGAGAGACGGTGAAATCTGTGAGCTGTTGATCATGTGAGAGAAGGTGATGCAGTCGCATTAAACGAAGACGTACTGTATCCAATAACAATTTCAACAATTAAAATATTACAATATTTACCACTGGAGCGGGATTAAAAAATGGAAGCGGAAGCGCTTCCACACTAGCAAGTCGTTCCAAACGCCGAACGCTACAAACGCTAAGCAGCACTCTAGCCAGCACTCTTGCCTCATCTCCATAGGACATGACTCGCAAGGAAGCGTTCTAGCAAGGCTGCAGCCTTCACATTGGGAAACAGCCCAAGACAGCACGCTCCGTGACGACGGGGGATTCTACCCCCTCGGATTTAGACAGGCAAGGCAGTGAAATTGCCGGGCGTGCCAAGCTGTGACTGAACCGGCTTGGCAAAAAAAAAAAGAATAAATAAAAAGGCCTTTTCACTAGACCTGGTAGGTGTCAAACATCCCAGTGGAGCTGGCATTAGAGTAGTCCGTGGCATGGACTTCACCTGAGGAGTCAGAAACAAAAGACATTGTAAAAACACAAGACACAGTGGCAAAATACAACCGACCGTCTACAAACACAAAACACAATGTCAAAACACAAGACACAAACATAGTGCAAAATCACAGGTACAGTATGAAAACAAAGACGCATAGAAAAGGAGCAGTTCAGTGAGCAAAAACATTTGAGCCTTACCTGCATACCCTTCAAAGACATGCACACACAGACACACACATAAAGTACCATGAAATCCAAACTACTATAAGCCATGCGATGGACAGCCAAAAAAATGGTTAGAGGTTTCATTTGGTAAGCATAGCACATGGTTCTACCAACTGACTTAAACACAACACAACACAACATAACACACAACATCTGCATGAAATGAGAAGAGCAAGGCCCTTCCTTCCTACCAACACTGAAATAATTGTAGATATATGAACAGCTTAGTGTGTATGCTTTGTGTTCTCAGACTCACTTGGTTTTGGATAAGAAAGTGTTGGGTAAGTACTGAGAGTAAACATGAATGTACCCTTGGTGAGCTTGAACAGAAGCCAGGTGTCAATGGTCCCGAAGCAGCAGGTGTCCTCGGCCACGGCCTGGCGGAGCTGGAAGCAGAAGGTCATGAGACACGCCACGAGACACGCCATGAGACACCTCACGCGTCGTGAGACACCTCACGCGTCATGAGACACCTCACACGTCGTGAGACACCTCACACGTCGTGAGACACCTCACACGTCGTGAGACACCTCACACGTCGTGAGACACCTCACACGTCATGAGACACCTCACACGTCGTGAGACACCTCCCCCTCAAAGTCATGTGCTTTCATTGAGTTATTGGAGAGCCTTGGTAAATGCTGTCAGTGTGTCTTTCCATGATCATGCTTCATTTATTCTATTCAATTTGAATTGAAAAAATCAAAAAAATAAGAGTGTCCAAAATTAATTATTTTTTGTTCATATATGATATAGATAATGTTGTATTACTATTAGTAGATTTAATAGTAGTAGCACTACTAACCTAATGATTCATAAGGCGGCTGACAGACGGCCACTATGTTGCGTATTGGGCTATCTCAAGGGACAGGGTGACCCACAGACTACTGGGTCACGTCTGTAACATATTTCAGCCATAATATTCTCCCATAGCCACAATACTGAGTATACATAACATAAGCCTTAAGACTGCTGCACAACCAGGCAACAGCTGATCATGAAAGGGGGCGGGCTTTTAAAGCCACAGAACACGCCCACCTCTACCTTCTTATTTAACTCGGACTCCGCCATTTTAGGCCAGAATCTCTTGGGCGGCATATCGATTAGATGTAAAGCTTAGAGACGCTCCACGCGTGTTATATACGATCCCTCTCCTTTTGTTTCATAGACGATAGACAATAGACCAATAACCTTAACCAAATAAAGTGAGTTAAAAGCGATCCTGTCTCGGCGGCCTTTCCTGGACGAAAATTCATAACACGTCTCACGATCCAAAACAGTTCCCAGTCCCAAGGCCGGTGTTGCAGACAGCAGACGCATGGCACAGACCTGTTTGTAGTGTGTAAGGGCCCAGAGCAGGCGGAAGGTGACATGTTGGGGGGAGAACACCACAAGGCTGGCGGCCAGGAAACGCTTCTGTCTGGACACCAAGTAGAGCAGCCTCATCGCTCCCTGGGCCACCTGCGGAGGAGACCGTTGGAAAACCGCCAGACGCTGCATTAACTAAATGACCGCCTCCACTACTTACCAACACGAGTCCTTCAGCACCAGATTTAGAGTGACATAAATTCAACCTATAATATCCCATATGCCATTTTGGGTCGACGTTTTAATCCAAAGCCTCTTACCATGAGTGCATACATACATACTTATGATGGGTGGCCCCAGTGGGAATTGAACCCATAACACTGGCAATGTTGATACTATAAATTCCTACTATAAATTGAAGGCCAATAAAGAAAATCATGAAACTTGTGCGCTCACCTTCATGGTGTAGGAGCCGTTCCAAGAACTCACACTTTCAGTGGCCCTGAGGTCCTGATAACTGATGAAGTTATGAAAAGGACGTCCAGTTGTTCTGGAGTAGTGAACGCAGACAAGTGGTTAGGAAAGACACAAGACATTGAGGAAAATACACAATAGTGTTGTCATAATGGCATGGAATTGTGGTGTAGTGAAGATATGTTCACATGATGCATAAGATAGAGAATTATGGTTTAACTACAAATGTAGTTGTGTAACGTGGTCATTGTTGACAGAATCATCATCAATGTAGGCCGATTTACACATACAGATAAGAAAGCTATCTGTTTACCTATCCCATGTCGTGAATGTCCCTCTTTGAGTGGTTATGCCCAGCGACGCGATCTGGCTCATCTGCACACCTGCGTCTGCGTGTGTGTGTGTGTGTGTGTGTGTGTGTGTGTGTGTGTGTGTGTGTGTGTGTGTGTGTGTGTGTGTGTGTGTGTGTGTGTGTGTGTGTGTGTGTGTCATATCCACACATAAGCAAAAACGAGAAAAACAAGCAAATTAGTTGGGTTGTATTGTGTTACATGTGGAACAAAGCGGCAGTGTTGCGCAAGTTCATACTTCACATGAACTAGTTCAAAGTTCATACAAAAGAAAATTCACGTTCATTCACCAATTCAGTTTTGAACTAGTTCATGTTCAGTTTTTTTAGAAACTGAAGAAAAACTGTATTCTGTGCTTATCTTTTAAATGAATCCTCTCCATTACCTACTGCCCATCACTACAATCTCAAATTGTTGTGGATATTATTTGTACACCTGTTTCATTCATCACAACTAAGGCAGTAACTCTATTTAATAATCATGTCATCTGGACCTAAGCATCAATTCAGAATGTCACAAAATCTGAACTAGTTCAAGTTCAAGTTCTTTAGTTAAAAATATGTTACGTTCAGTTCAAAGTTCATAGAAAAATTAACTTGTTCAATGAACTAGTTATTTTGAACTAGTTCATGCACACACACACACACACACACACACACACACACACACACACACACACACACACACACACACACACACACACAACACTGCAAAGCGGTACAAAGTCGATAGCCCAGTGTTACCTTGCACAGCCCCCTTGACGACCATTATAAATCCATTAAATAGTTCCTCTGGATCCAATTCCACCAAGCCTGGTTCTGGATACAACAGGACAACCTGGCAAACACAAGTCTCGGTTTATCTGCAAGGCGATTTAGTTGCATGGATAAATAGCATGGAAGAAGGGATTTAATATACTTTGCTGCTGCACGTCCCGCGGATCTTGGCTTCCTTGTCAAATACATTACACCTTATTGTGGTTGTTCCTACGTCCACGGATAAGATGAAACTTTCTTTTCTATATCCATTCCTTTGAGTAGGCATCTTCTCCAGCGACTACACTACACAAATCAACAAGTCCATGTGTGTTTACCCCCTGCATGCAGTTCAGACGTTGCGTTGGACTTAGGACCTTTCATCACTTCATGCATTATGCGGGTCTTCTGCTGGTCAAATGAGGTGACCCCGACCACGACGCTGTGGTCTGGAGTTTGTCTTCCGTGTTGAGAGTATTTGAGCGACCAGTCCACGCATAACATGTTGTTCCAGTTTGACCCGACTACGATATTTAGTATGGAAGCATTTTTAGGACAATTATCATATGGAAATGCGATTTTAAAAATGAGAATGTCACTAATGCACTAATAAGTTTAAGTGCTATGCGATCCTATTCACATTTTAATTTTCCCAATGAATTTGCCCCCGTAATAAAGTGGACATTGAAATGCAAAATATAAGGCGACTTTAATTTGGTTTTTAATCAATTGTTTTTTATTTGAATTATACGAACATTATTTTTTGAGGCATGAATAAAATGATAAAGCAATTTTCCAATAAGCAATCTACATTTTCAAACATAGACAAATATTTTCCTCTTTCAAGTCGAGGAAAATTATAGATAATGAACGTCAAGTTGCATTCGCATATTAAAAAGTTCCCCCGCAATAAATTGGAATTTACATTAAATGGAAATACAATAGAAATACTGTTTTGATATGTCATAAATGAATGGCATCATTTGTATTCGCTTCCATAGACCCTTCTCGGCTTCCGTAGGAGTGTCCGTAGGCAATACGCGTGCGCCTGATCTGTGGGGCCAATGCCATGTGTTGGTGTGCGAGCTCTCGGACTGGAGGACTACACGTGTTAAGTCAGCGACTGAATAACTGAAACACAATTACAATCGATAATCAATGGTTGTCACAATGATGGCATCATCAGAGGTATGATTCCATTCCTTCCATTACAGTGATCGTACGTCAATATGTGTGTTGCAGACACTTTATGAACACTTTCTTAGATATTTGGTAGCATAAATGCTATTGGGTAGCTATACAGTATACACGTGTACTAGCAAAATCGTGTTTTTCTCTCATCTGATCTTCCGCCTAAGATTATGTTCTGCGATGTTCAATATTGTTGTCAATAATTCACTACCTGTGATATTAGATCGTGGTCGGCGAAGAAGAGCAACCGAAGGCGGAAGAAGCTGGAGATACTGGTAAATCAGCCACTGTTAGTTTGCATATTGTGCGTCTGTATTTATTAGTGTTTATGAAAAGACAATGATTGTATTTTGCCACAGTCAACGGGAAAAGGAAAGCGGAGTCAGAAGCCACTGTTTGCCCTACAAAAAAAACTAAAACCTCAAATGAAGGTAGGCCTATGCAAAAACGAACTTACGACGTGTCTATTCAGAGTTCTGCAATATAACGTTCGGTTTTCATAAGCTGTGCCCCTCATTTCCCCCTTTTTTCTTCAATTTTCTTTATAGGTTTCTGTGTTTTTATTGGCAATTTGAACAAGACAAAGAAATATGAAGAAATAAAAAGCTCCCTTGTAAGTTACTTACTGACAGAAAGTCTGTTGGTCCAGGATATTAGACTACACACTGACCGGTGAGAGTTAAATTTTATTTGGTGTGGTGTGTGTCATTCAATTAAAATTCTGTTAACAATAACAATGTTATTTTGAATTCATACAGGACGTTTGCATATGTAGACCTGGCAACTGAGATAGACTTCACCAAAGCCTTGACTCTGAATGGTAAAAAGGTCCTTGATTTGCCCCTGAGGATTTCCAAAGCTAAAGTCAAAGTCAAAGAGGACAAGAAGAGGAAGAGAGTGAAATCTACTCCCGAGCAGAAAGCAGGTAAATTTGACAAATTAGCAAAACTTTCAGAATGAATGAGATGTTGTCGAGTTGACAAAATAGTTGAGGTGTTATGATTTTAATCAGTTGTCTCTGCAGATGGGACCAGAGACATGCTTATAAAGTAGCTTAAGTAAAAGTGTGTTTTTGCTGTGACTTTTTTTCTTTCACAGACAAGTTTGCCAAGTGGTTGTCGGTGACAAACCTTCCCCACAATGCAACGAAGGCTGAGCTTATGGGCATCTTTAAAACTGCAGTCGATGTAACGTTTCCTGGAGGAACCCCAGGCCCAACCAGAGGGTGAGCCATGAGTTGGAACCTCTATTTAGTAGTTTAGCAGATGCTTTAATCCAAAATAGGCCGTGAATTCAGATGCATAGTTAGCATCTTTCTCAACAGATGCATGCACTGTCCCTGGACCCCAGCCCTTCATCTCATAGTACCTAGCTAGTTGCCACTTTATTGTATTTTTTTGCTTTTGTTGCAATAGTCTTATTCTGTATTTTGGCCTACATCTAGTGCAAGAATCCCTACAGGACTGATATAATAGTTAGTTGTCTGGATTCATGGATTATATTCACTATGTTTTAAAACTGTGATTCGATTAACATTTTCGACAGCATCGCAGTTCTTCACTTTGAAACCAAGGCGCTTGCTGAAAAAGCCATGAAGAAGAAAAAAGGGAAGAAACTCAGAGAGAAAGTAATAAAGATCAACGCTTACAGATGTAAAAATAATGGCAGTGTCAATGACGAAAACACTCAAGGTAAGCGTTTAGCTATGGTACCTATTGTTGCCTGAATACTACAAAGACACTGATATTACTTGAACAATGCCATTAAAATAAATCTATGTATCTATTCACTTTAGCCATTGCACAGGAAAGTGCTCCCACTAACACATTGGTTATTAAAAACCTGCCTCGTCTGGAAAGTGAGACGAAGCTAAAGAAGATATTCAAGAATGCTGTTGGTATCAACATACCCAAGGACGGTAACAACGCAAGAGGGTAAGACCATGTATTACAGTAGAGCCTCAAGGGTTACTGAACCTTGCCGTGGTGTAACCCACCAGATATTCTGAGCCAATATCCAAAACGTTGGATAATCTTTTTGACATGTTCGTTGCTTGCCTGGGTGGACTGTGAGCTACTGCCGGGTTGTGACTCACAGTTTGCACTAGACCCTAATGTTTTGGGGTAAAAAATATTGACCTAACTGTTTCCCACAGATTTGCGTTTGTTGAATTTAAAACTGACAAGGAAGCCAAGGACGCCATGGAAATGGCACGAGGCGTGAAGATATTGAAAAAAGCAATCGACGTTGAATACAGCAGAACTAAATACCGGCGAGAGGCTAACGAAGGTGATTTTCTGTCATGTTATCAAAAGCAACCATTATTCACGAACTGCAGCGCAAGTAATCAAATGGATACAAACAATTGCATTCTATGTAAAAGGAACTTTACTTGTACACTATGACGTATATTTTTAAGTAACGTATTTATACATTAATCAAGGAACCTCATCACGTGATACTTTTCTACTTAATGTGGTGGTAGACCATGACATTATTTTGGAAGTACCTACTGACACCGTACAGAATACAGGCCACCATAATAGTTGTAATGGAAAAGGGGTGGGGGGGGGGTAGTCAGTTGGTTGCAACCTCAATGCCTCCTCAATTCTATACAGTGGACCTGTAATTCTGTGTGTGCCCAATACATTGGGTTTATTCAGTACATTTGCCGCAAACACTGTTTGCTAGTCTTCCTGGTGTCCACATTTAACACATTAACACATTTAACACACAGAAAAATCACGCAGAGATTGAATAGAAAAATGTATTGAATATGATTTATACATTAGACACCATCCAACAAAAATGGATGAGCATTATGATAAGGAAGTATCAACACGGACACAATAATCACACATGCTCTTTTCAACACGCTTCTCATGCATCTTCTTTTGTAGTTCTCTTGACAACCCTGATCGTAACTGGACTGGCTGAGAAAACCAGCGAGGAGACTCTTGCAACTATGTTCGAAGGATGCACGACTACCAGGATTATTCGAGACAAAAAAACTTCAAAATCTAAAGGGTATTTATCCTGCAACGCATTTGGTTTTCTGTTCTGTTCAATATTTGGACACTTGCGGTCTCTTGCGGTATACTGCGGTCTGCAGTATAATATATTTCCAAGTGAAATGACTAGCAAGGGACATTACATAAGAGGAAGGTGATTGGATAGAGCCATTATAGACTTCATATGGGGGGATGCCACTAAAGAATCACATGGTGGATGGATTAGATCACATTATTATTCAAATCTGATCTGGCTTTATTGTCAGGTACACTTTACACATAATGTAATAAGGTAGTAAGTTGTATATAAAAGCAATATTTCAGTAATTAATATATTGAAGGAATAAAAGGTATGATGTAAAATAACATTTGGTTGCATAACTAAATAATAACAAATAAATAGTAACATTTGGGTAACCAGATGTGAAAAACTCCACAAAAAAAAAAACCTAAACGGTTATTACCTTCCTCAGGTTCGGCTTTGTTGATTTTGCACAGAAAGAAGAGTGCCAGGCTGCCAAAGAGTCCATGGAGGACTGTGAGATAGATGGCAAGAAGGTGACACTGGCCTACGCCAAGCCCCAGATCACCCATTCTACACCCAAGCCTAAAGCACAGCCCAGTGTCCAGTCTGCAGAGCAGGCTAAAGACCAGCCTAAACAGAAGCCTG
Organism: Micromesistius poutassou; assembly: GCF_964030765.1. Lineage (NCBI taxonomy): Eukaryota > Metazoa > Chordata > Actinopteri > Gadiformes > Gadidae > Micromesistius > Micromesistius poutassou. The sequence goes on from NC_140286.1 coordinate 15,143,523, forward strand.
GATCACAACCTGAAACCCAGCTGGGAGGTGAAAAACCTGTCTCTAAAGATCAACCTGGTGGCAAAGCGAAGCCGTCAAAACGTAAAAGGAACAAGAATAAAGGTAATGTTGAGATGAACTTGATGTTGATTAACTTCAGCTTTTTTTCAGATTTATTTGACCTAACAAAGCTTTGAGTCTAAATTTTGTGATAAACCAAACCGTTAAGCTCACTTTAGTTAGAAGACTCGCTGTGTGTATGGCTGTTCTTTGATTTTCTCCACAACTGCTCACCCTATCGACCTCATACTCGCTCATGTCCTGGGGCCTCATGTACTAAGACTTGTGTGGATTTCTGACTAAAACTTTGCGGACGCCAAAATTTGGAAAGCTGTTGCGCACAAATAAATCCGGATGTATCAATCCTTGCGTAAGCACGATTTCACACAGATTCTCTTTGTACATCCCAATTAACGTGAAATTGTGCGCACGTGCACGAGCCCGTCTCTCCACCCAGTCTCCTCCCTCATTTAATATGCTAATTCGTATAAATAAACCTGCAGTAGTGCGCTCGTTAGGAGAAAGGAGAAAATGGAGAAAGGAAGAAAAAATAACTTTAGTGAATGCGAGGTGGAGGTGCTGATTTCGGAGGTAGAGGCCAGAAATAAGATCTTGTTTGGCTCTCTTTCATCCGGAATCAGCACCAAAAGCAAAAAAACTGGCGTGGGAAAATGTTGCCAAGTCGGTCAATGAGGTTGGGACCGAAAGCCGAACTCTGGCTGACATTAATAAAAAGTGGTCAGACATCAAGGTGGACGTAAAAAGAAAGGTGTCTGCCCACCGGAGAAGTGTGGGTCAGACGGGCAGCGGGGCGGAGTCGGGGAGCTCTCCCTATTTGAGCAAAGGGTGGCAGCTGTGATTTGGGATCGGCTCACTTTTTAAAAATCATAATTGTCGCGGTACACCCCTTCATTTCGAATGCGACCATCTTCTAACAAGGCCAACACTGCCATTGTCAACCTATCGATTATTGCCACATTTTGCGCATGCTTTTATATTCTCATTTATTTGGATGCATGCTGACGGTTGTTCCCATACACCCAAGGTGTCAATAATATGTACATAATTCGAAATCAACCGACTGGTTCATTGATAGATTGAATTTAAGTAACAATGGCTTGTTCTTACTCCACGCAACATCAAATAATAATACTGCAGTCAAGAATCTGACGACATATGCGTGAAGAGAGATCCATTAGCGATGTCATGCGTGGTCATGAAATATGTAACGTTTAATAAACAAGTCATCACTGAAAATAATATTGCTGGGGCTTCCTTTTAATTTCCTTTTAACTCCAATAGTAACAATATATTTTTATGGGTCTGTTTACGTTTAGCCTAATATCAACAACAGTGTCACATTATGCGTCTCGACAACAATAATGTATGATTGAAGTGCATTTAAGATCACACATCCCGACGTTCAAATCCACTTTGAACTAGCCTCATATTGCAATATTACTTCATCATGACTCGTGATCGAGTAGGCCTAATGTTGTTGCGCTGCATTGCCTCTATGTGCCGCCAACTGACAAAATGCAGCAGAAATGTGCGTAAGCCAGGCATTTAGTTTGCGTGGAGAACCGCACTTTCTCACGTCAAGTCAGTCTTTGTACATCTGAATGTTTGCGTGAGTAGTTGCTTACGCAGCTTTTTTGTGCGTAAGCAAGCTTTGTACATGAGGCCCCAAGGAAGACTAGTGTTGAGTGTGAGGTGGTTGAGATGAGTGTCTCGAGAAAGCCAGGATCCCAACAAGCCTGTTTTGAACTGGCACTGCCCAAGTAGACAAATACATTTGAATATCAGCCATTTTTACACCATCTTGCAATATTACACATTTTGGCTGATGCATATCATATAAAAAATACTTCTAGCCCTAATTTACAACTACTTTTGTCTTTATGCTGCAGCAAAAGATGCTGCAAAAGTCGGAGCAGGAGAGACGGCAGAGGAAGGAGCAAAGGAAGGAGCAGCTGAGGAAGGAGCAGATATGGCAGCAGAGGGAGGAGCAGGAGAGGCAACAGTGGATGGAGCAGGAGAGGCAACAGTGGATGGAGCAGGAGACGAAGGAGAGGCAGCAGTGGATGGAGCGACGGCAAAGGAGGCTGAAGTCAAATAATAATTTCTTCTCCAATATCTTCAATGTTGAAAGAATCTCGTTCACAATGTTTCATTCGACTTTCTTCGTGAGATTAAAATGTCAATATATTTTCTCTGGGGAAAAGATTTTCTATTGATTGTGTTCTCCTATTCCATCATTTTATTTCATATTAGTTATAATGTTATGATCCTGTTTGAAATGATTGAAATGCAAGAATCTGTTAATGTAGTGCTTCAGTGTGAATGTAGTGTGAATAACATCATTCTTTCAATTGTTTTAACGTCTCTACTACCAGTGGGCTATGTCATTGTGTATATTGTTGGACATAATTTGTGAGTTGAACTTTTCCAAAGTAAATGAACTGAAGTTTCTGTCAATATGCCTACCAGTTTTGCGTCTTTTTTTTTTTTTAATACGTCAAAAAGTACAAATCTTTGAATATATATTTTAGAACTAATCCCAGTTACATTTGGTATGATATGTGGAGTGTGCTGTACACCGTCTTCTCGTCAGTCTGGGCAACTTAATCAGGAATGCGCCAAAAGAAGGGGCGACATCGCGTAGCCTACCATTAAAGTGACAGTCCTGATCGCAGCGACCCGAATTCGATTTCTGCCCGTGGTCCTTTGCGCATGTCTTCCCCTCTCTCCCCCATTGTTTCCAGTCTTACTCAACGATAAAAGGATGAAACCTTAAAGAATAAATCCTAAAAGAAAAAAAAGGTGTCCCCCTAATGACCTCACATCCTGTTGTCCACTTCCTCGTCAGTGGTTGTGAATGGTGAGTGGTCGAAGCGCAGCGGTTCTCGCATGGTTTGCAAGCCGCGTGGAATATCCTCATACTGCACATCAATATTGGACCCGCGTTGTATCATGTTAACATATCTGACGGGCGCGGGAAACCATCATTCTTGCAATGCACTTTTTTGCATGTTTAGTGAAATAATAATTGGTAAGTTGAATAGCCCTGTTGGAGCGGCTCATGCATGTTGTGTTCTGCACACAGGTGAACTTGCCAGAGGTAAATATAAGCGGGTGAGCTCAAGGGACTCGATGGTTTAATGCATCCAGAAGACTTGCAGGCGTAGGACGGATTTGAGGTTTCGATCGTTGTGCAAACTGGCCGCACACGCTTTTCCTTTGCACGTTACATTTGCATTTTCATTTGAACTCTGACAAAGTTGATTTAAACGAAGCTATCGAATAAACTTGTTTAGTCAAGCAGTGATACCGAATATTCCAACCATAGCCTAAACGCATAGCCTTAACCCATTAATCAATTCAAGTTATTAAAGGTTCGTTTTAAAAAAGTAAATGACATTCAACGTTGAGCCAGTCTGAGGTGCATATCAGTTTAATGTAGGCTACGGGATGCAGCTTCACGATCCACAGAAACATTCTGGGGACTCGAACCCAGATCCTCAGTGAGTCTTATCCCCTGGTCCTCTGTTCTCCTGACCTATATCACAACACACAACCAATGATCTCCCTTTAATGATTAACCCTGTTTACAACATGGTCCGAATCCTATAATCAAATAACCAAATCCCATGTTATGATAGGCCTACTGGTACAATGCAGTGTGTAACAAGTAATAACTCTTCAATAATGGTCTTTTCTTTTATGGCTTCCTTTATAAGCGCCTCATACTGCATTCCCAAGCAACAAGTTATCATGCAGATGGCAACGGGGGTTCGGACTTTGGCTGCAGCCTGCTCAGCTGCACTCGGGGTTTATTACTTTGCTTACGCATTTGTTGACCACCGTTGAAAGGAAATCCAGCAGTAGCCTAATAATTTAAGCTGCAGAAAGCTGACCAGATCGTGCACACACTTTGTGATGTTCACACGATTGACATTTCATCAAATGTGTTAGTTAGTCTTCACTCTTCAGCAACTGATCTGATATTAAATACAAATGTAGGTAATTTGTAACAATTATATTTGTGCTCCCCAAGCGTTTATTGCTCTCAAATGTAGTTAAGTTGGCCAATCGACGCCTGGTCAAACACTTCCTTGTCCGATCAGGAGTGACTTTTGATTCTTCATGACTCGATCAATCAAAGATGCAATCATTCAACAGTGTGTTCTTGTTCTGTGTAGTCGTGTTGTCTCTGTTGGGATGGTGACGTCGGAGGTGAAGCTCATCAACCAGGGCAAGGAGGATGAGATGGTGACATTTTCTTTGAATCCTTTTAAAAAACAATATGTTATACACCTATTTAACATAGCCTGCACCTGAATTACACATTTGATCATTCCTCTTATTTTGGATTATCTCTAGCCTACTACAGACTGACCATTTCATTTACAACTTGTTACGTTTATACATTTGATCATTTATAAAACATGGTTCCAACATGAACATACACATAAGTAAGCAATTCATACTTAACTTATAGTTGTAAATAACAATAGGTAGCCACATATACACTGTGAATAACTGAGATAATGGTTTACAGGATGTTTTCTAAAGCTTATGATTTCAAAGCAAATGACAATGTGTTTAAAGTGTCTATGTAGGAGCACAGCTGTATAAACGATAACTTCGCTCTATGCCAATACATGATTCATGCTTCAGAGTTGCAGTGATTAAAGGCCTAATAACCCTGTAGCACTGTAACACTGTGGGGGCTGGGTTGACAGGAGATGTGGGGGTACCGGCCATGTGTGTGGAAGAGGGTCCTGGTGGGGCTCGGGGCGGGGGCTTCAGGGGGGCTGCTCCTGCTGCTGCTGTACTGGCTGCCTGAGTGGAGGGTGAGGGCCACCTGCACCGCCTCCCCCATCAGAGACGCCCGCACCCTGCTGCTGCGGACCACGGTGAGTCACAGCAGATCTCCCTAATCAATGTATGCCTCTGAGAGCCTTCAGCCACACGGGTATAAGGTAGAAAGTAGAACATGTTGTAAGAAGTAGAATCCTTGTAGAAAGTAGAACATGTTGTAGGGAGTAGAACATGTTGTAGGGAGTAGAACATGTAGGAAGTAGAATTAGATATACAAAGTTAAATAAGTTGCCGTTCTCCTTTGAGTGAGTGACTTTGTTGAGCTGAACAACAAAGTGTACAACTTACGTACTAATACAGTATAAAACCTTGCGTCTCGGATGCCGATAGCACTCTGCCAGTTGCTTTTGAGGAACCTGCTCATGTAACACATGAATGTTTGTCACTCCAACTAGTTAGGAGGATTTAAGTGTTCCCACCGTTAATTGTCAGTCGACTTGGATAAAATCGTAGGCTAGAAGTAAGATCTGATTTAAGACAAAAATACAATTCTAAATGCCCCTCAGTTGATGGATGGTTGATTCAGAACGATGTGATTTTAGCAGTTCTGTGTCATCACCACAGGATGAGTTCAGGCAGTGGTTCCGGGTCACAGTGCACGTGATGTTGGCCCCGGGGAAGAGGCCCTTTGACGCGGTGCCTCCGTGTGCCGGGGACGGGCTCTCTAACGGAGAAGGAGGGCCCGGCCTGTCCACTGAGCAGGGGGACCGCTGTGGGATGTTCCCCCACAACCAGCTTGTACCGGTACCTCCTCTAGTTCAAAACGGCTAGCCATTCCTGGTGCAATCCTGTTATGTTGAGGTCAAAATACTGTTATTATATAGAATAGATCTCATATAAACCTGTTAATTCATGACATTCTACAAAAGGCAGGAAAAAGCACTTGGAAGTATTTTATAAAGGGCAACATTAGCTGCATTTGAAGGTGTTTTAAGGTTAATATAATTTGTGTATGTACTTTTATAGTTCTTCATTTGTTCATTTCAGTGAAGAAACGGTCAACTGTCTCCAATACTATTTATACCTCCATCACAACAAATGTATTGACATTTTGATAATTCTTCAATAAAGACGTTGGATGCAGACATCCATTATGGCTTCTCTCTAAACGTCAGACAGTTCATCTCCGCTCTTCTCTGGTTCTGTTCAGGTCCACTTCTTCAGTCACCACAGTACTAAGTACTACTGGAGTGATGTCATACAGAACTTCGAAACGTACAAGTAAGCGTGCCGCTGAAAAACCTCAATATATACACTGAATGTACTTTGTTTATTCATGAATTGCACACAGTGGGATGGCTTGTCACTGGCTGTATTCATAATGGCTCAATAGTTGCTCTCATACATGCGACTGCCATGAAGATGAATTCATGTATTGAATGAATGAATACTAAATACTTTATGTGTGTGTGTGTGTGTGTGTGTGTGTGTGTGTGTGTGTGTGTGTGTGTGTGTGTGTGTGTGTGTGTGTTTTGTAGAGGTTTGGAGGATGTGAAAGTGAGCTGTGCTGGTATTCACTCTGAACTCAGCTCAGGTCTCAGTAAACACTTGCAGGCCCATAGGTATGGATGGATGTACATCTACACATTAGCATTGGAGCACACACACACACACACACACACACACACACACACACACACACACACACAGGGGACAATAAGAAGACTTCAATCTTCCCGCTCTTTTGTGATTTGCTTTCCAATTGACCCCCATCCCTTCATTCCATCTCAGCCTACTCAAACCCATAAACACACACACACTTGCACACATTCATCCACACCCTCCACCCACACACATACACATACTCTGGTGTCATGTATTTGTTTTTCTGTCCACTGTCATTGGGAAGACAACGTCAGCAACTATGCTAACACATGCTAATCCAAATATTGCTGCACATTCCAACATACACCACTCTATGAAAGTGATTATTTACATACTTATTGTTGAATAATTGGTTCTACTTAAAACTTAAATCATAAATCTTTATTTTTTACTTTTGACAGGAGGTTATTTTTTGAGGAGAATGAAATTGTGGTCAGAGTTCCGTCTATATTTGAACTTCTCATCAAAGAGGTGCGTTGAGAATTAAAGCTGTTATTAAAGCTCTACCCATAAAATAAATTCCAAAAAATAATCTCGCTCTCGCTCTCGCTCTCTCTCTCTCTCTCACTCTCGCTCTCGCTCTCGCTCTCTCGCTCTCGCTCTCTCGCTCTCGCTCTCGCTCTCTCTCTCTCTCTCTCTAGGTGTTGAATCCGTTTTACATCTTCCAGCTCTTCAGTGTGATTCTGTGGAGCATTGACGACTATTACTACTACGCCTCGGCCATTGTCTTCATGTCTGTGATATCCATAGCCACCTCACTGTACACTATCAAAAAGGTCAGTTTGCTAGTAACTCAATTTACATCAAAATCAAGTTTTTGTCCAGTTGGAATTATTATTTTTAGTGTTATTTTGGTATTGATTTATACTTTAAATAAATACTATTTAAAACGAGTGGTTCTCAACTGCTCTGGCCTACATTTTCCCATGGCCTTAATTTTCTGCAAATGTATTTCTCGAAACACACATTCATCGTGACCTTTTTAAACATAAATAAACAAATATTTACATCCCTGCATTCAAAGCACTTTACTCTAGCAATGAAAAGTAGAAATAAAAAAGTATTAGTAAAAATAGATTTTTTAATTAATTGATTAATACATTTTTTGATCGCACCCTCCGCGACCCACTTTTGGGTCGCAACCTGACAGTTGAGGAACACTGCTTTAAGGGGCCTACGCACCGCTCAGACTCAAACCAACGACCAACTGCCTTTATCCCACCAGCCTTTCTTCTGACCTGTTCGGCAGAAAAGTTGCATTGAAACACAACGCAAAGACTACCGCCAAATAATAACTTAAACAAAGGTACAGATATCCTCAGAACCATCACATCGATAGTACGGACAGACAGAATTATCACTACAGAGAATGTAAGAAAAACTTTTCAATACAGAAACCCAAAGAAAGCAGCAGGGCCAGTCGAATGCAGTGCTTTTCTTGTCCATTCTGGCCCCAGTCTGGCAACCAATTTTCCAGGCATCCATTGACACACATATTGTTCCTTCACTTTGGAAAACTTCCCATATCAATCCGATACCAAAAACCCCATGTCCAAAAGAACATAGTGACTTCAGGCCAATAGCTTTGACATATGAAGTCTGTTGAAAGAATTCTACTCCGCCACCTGGTCAACACTATGAAAGAGCAAGTTGATCCATACCAATTTGCTTACAAGCAGGGGCTGTGGAACAGAAGATGGTGTTACCACACTGGTCCATCTCATAGCAAAACACCTGGATAAACCTAAGACCGACGCTAGATTGCTCTTCCTAGACTTCTCATCAGCGTTTAACACAATACAAACAAGTCTTTTAGTGAACAAGATGATCCAGCAGAAAATAGACCCATTCGTAATCCATGGTATGGTATGCTTCATGGTATGCTTGGTATATGGTATGCTTCATTTCTTACCAACAGAATCCAGATAGTTAAGGTTAACAGAACCTTCTCATCTGCCACCATAACCAATGTAGAAGCTCAGTGTGAGCTTCTACAGCAGTGCTTTACACCGATGACTGTCGCACAGAAACACCTAACCAGTATATTATAAAGTACTCTGAAGACACAGTCGTACTGTCGTCCGAGTCTCCCCAAACGTTTCAGATAGCCAACACTTTGGCCAGTGTGTAGCAGCCTTTAGAGGGTACCTAAACCCTGTTTGAGCAGTATTACATTCCGCAGTTTAAAAATGTGTTTTGAGTAGTTGTAAATGTTTAGAAAAAAGGGACATATTGCCGGGTGCAAAGGCCGTAACCAAATACATTGAACAACATTTGATAACAGCCTTTGCGCCCCGGCAATGTGTTCATTTTTTCTAAATGGAGCAGGGTGTGCAGCCAATAGAAAACCACCACTCAAGACAAGCTTTAAGCCAAGTGGCTGACGTCTGGTGACTGACTGAGAATGTATTAAACACATGGCTTTCTTCTCTTTCCCAGCAATACGTCATGCTTCACAACATGGTGGCGGCCCACAGTGTCGTCCGTGTGTCCGTCTGCAGAGGGGATAAAGGTATGCTCTACATACACACTTCTCTGATAAGAAGCTTTTTAAAATAATTCAAGGTACAATATTTGCCAAAAGCAACATAATGATGAATATGAATGAATCATGTACAAATATTGAAGAATAGATCTAATAGATAAAACTGAAAGGCCAGTGGGTTGAAAGAGAGACTTAATTTTATTAAAATAATAGATTACAGCAGACTGTCCCAACCTTTTTCAGCTTAGCTGACCCCACTTTGACCTCACAGAGTTCCAGTGACCCCAGTCATTCACAACACAGACAACTCTGCTATAATAATAAATAAAAAAAACTATTTGGGGTGAAAAGAACAATGGAGTGAATGTGTTCATGTCTTCATCACCTCAAGAGTCCGGGCCCTTTTTGTGGTTTTCTTCCCAGACTTGGAGGAAGCCATGTCCACAGAGCTGGTCCCTGGTGATGTCATCGTCATCCCAGCCAATGGGATGATCATGCCCTGCGATGCTGTGCTAGTGTCAGGAACCAGCATAGTAAACGAGAGCATGCTGACAGGTCCGTATACCTATTATATCCTCCCTATCTAGTCTCTACCATTCTCTCTCTAGGTGTTGAATCCTTTCTACATCTTCCAGCTCTTCAGTGTGATTGTGAGCTGCTTTTGAGGACTAATACTGCTACTATTACTAGTAATAGTAGCAGTATTCCAACTATTACCACTATCTATTACATATAAAAAACATACATAAAAATATAATCAAATAATAACATAACAGTTAAAATTATACGTATGTATGTATGTATGTATTTTATATAAATAAAAAAGAAACTAACCGTTTTAAAGCAGTTATTATAACTTGTTATTCTCTGCCAGGAGAGAGTGTGCCTGTCACCAAGACGGCCCTGCCCAGCTCGGGGTCGGAGGGGGCCTCCACCTACAGCAGCGAGGAGCACAAGAGACACACCCTGTTCTGTGGCACCCAGGTCATCCAGAGCCGCTTCTACACCGGCCAGCTGGTCAAGGCTGTGGTAGTCACCACCGGTGAGGAACCCTGGCTGGCTGCACCCACGAGGGCCAGGAGTCATGTCACTCCCTCTTTCTTCAACCTACCATCCTATCTGCCTTTACTGTCCTGCCTATCTTAGATTTCCCGTCTGTAGATAACATGAGATATGGTTTCCACTGTCTCTGTAAGAAGTTATACTGTTCCGGTAAAAGTGTTCAGTGTTACAATCAGGAAGAGATTCTGCTGACATAATTGTTTGAATTGTTTGTTTTGGTAATGTATTTATGGTAGTCCTAGCCAAAGTCCTTTAGACTGAGGATTGTTAAGACTATCCAAAATATAGTCTTTAAAACAGAACAAAAACAATTTAAAAAAGGGTGTAAAAAATAATATAATAAAAACAGAGTACAACTGGGCGACGGCCAACAGGTACCAGCCATTCTATTTCTTTACTTTGTGGCTACAAAAGCACCTGGCTCTGAAAACTAAAAACATTAGTTATGTTGGCCCTCCCTCAGGCTTCAACACAGAGAAGGGCCAGCTGGTCCGCTCCATCCTGTACCCCAAGCCCACAGACTTCAAGCTGTACCGCGACGCCTACCTCTTCCTCCTATGCCTGGTGGGCGTGGCCGGAATCGGGTTCATCTACACCATCGTACTCAGCATCATAAACCAGGTAGTTAGAGCTATGTATAGCTTTGGCTATCAGAAATATATTGCTTTTGATATCCTGCTCTGTATCCCTTGAAGATGATCATTGCTTTATTTTTATCACTTTAACACTTTAATGTATCATAAAGTGTAGTGTATAGTGTGGTATTGGCCAGGGTGTTGGACGCACAAACCAAAAGGTTCAGGGTAGGCATGAGCCATGAGCAAGATGTCCAAACCCTTACCTGCTCACCCATGGATAAAAGCCTCCGCTGAATGAGAAACTAGAACCAAATTACAGTGTTAGGGATTGATCTTTGGGCCGTTGCGCTTCTTTTCACTATTCTCTTATTCTCTCCAGGTTCCCGCCAAAACCATCATCATCGAGTCCCTGGACATCATCACCATCACAGTGCCCCCCGCCCTGCCGGCGGCCATGACGGCGGGCGTGGTCTACGCCCAGCGCCGCCTGAAGCGCCTGGGCATCTTCTGCATCAGCCCCCAGAGGATCAACATGTGTGGACAGCTCAACCTGGTCTGCTTCGACAAGGTGAGGTTGTCATGGTTACGGCTGCACTGGTTCGGAGGTTCGAATTGGAAGTCAAGTCAAGTGGTTAAAAGTAAAGTCTATTTTATTTGTGTAGCCCTAAATCCCAGTGAAAATCTAAAATCTCCAATCTCTTCGCTTGGCCATACTGTACGACACATCCTCGAACCCGCAGCCTGCTAAAGGGTGAGGACCTCCCCAAACCAAGAGACCGAAGGGGGGCTCCTCCGTACAGGGGGCGAAGGGGTGCAATAGTTATCAAGTGAGGGAATTGTGTTAAATATTAGAGCAGACCATGGTCTGTATGAGGATCTTCATATATTATAAAATACTTATTTTGATGGTGTTCATATACAAATCCCACTTCTCTGTGGTGCACGTATGCCAAAATCCATCTGGCCAAATCAAAACACTGTGTTTTCCAATGGGTTGCAACACACCAACTGCTTTTCAGCAGTACATGAATGAGTCCCGACGCGGACCTCTGCCAACGCGGGGGCTGCAGACGGGTGGACTCAGCGGTAGATGTTTGAATAGTGACTGTAGCTGGCTGACTGCTATGGCTCCGTGTCTCTGCAGACGGGGACGCTGACGGAGGACGGCCTGGACCTGTGGGGCGTTCAGAGGGCAGAGCACGGCAGGTCAGAACTCAGACCAGACGTGTTTATAGACTAACACTCACTGCCCTGATCAGTGGTCCAGTGACCAGCGCTTCCACTGCTGTCAATAAACGAGTGAAAAACAAGTGAAAACAAGTGCACCTCTTTGTCTTTCATGGCTGGAGGCCATATCATCCCTCCCATGTCCTCCATCCATCTCCCTGTGCTCACAGAGATGTGTCTCCATGGCGATGATGTTTCTCTCGACCAGCTTCCTAAGAAAACCTTTCTTGTCGTTGACGTCGTTCCTTCCTCCATCACCCGGTGCAGGTTTTCCCCGGCTGAGTTTGACCCGTCGAAGGAGAGTCTGGTGCTCACTCCCTTCGTGGTGTGCATGGCGTCCTGCCACTCGCTGACCAACATCAACGGAGAGCTGTCCGGAGACCCCCTGGACCTCAAGATGTTCAACACCACCAGATGGGTGGGTCATGTGACGCTAGAACCGCCTTTCAGACATTGAATCATGATAAGATAAGATAAGATAATCTTTTATTAGTCCCACAGTGGGGACATTTGCAGTGTTACAGCAGCAAAGAGCAAAGACAATAGTGCAAATAAAGAAATAAAGAGGGAAGATGAGATGAGACCTCAGTCCGAATGTACAGACAGCAAGACAGGGAGACTGTCACGGCCCTACGTGGACACACATGGTCGTCCAACAGAAAACCACATATCATCCACTTTTTTATTTTGGATGTTACATTATTCATATTATTGTATTATTATTTTTTAAGCTGCTACATGTTCTATTCTCGTGAAGGTTTTATAACTCGTATCCTATCCTCAGTTTTACACTAGTGCCAACTCACATTTAGTTGGTTTTCAGTACAGTAGTTGGTCGAAATATTCGGCAGCAGAGAGAGACGGTAATATTTAACATCACTGCTACGTTGTAGATCGGTGTGCTATCACAATGTTATGACACAGATATCGTATAGAAATTCATAATGATTCACACCAAAGGTCTTTCCTCTGTTAGATTCTAGAGGAGCCGACAGAGGAGGAGACCGCGCTCCATAACCCCATCATGCCCACGGTGGTCCGGCCCCCCAAGCACGTGTTGTCTGAGGCCAAGCAGAACGTCACTCTCTCTGAGACCCTGGTACCAGGGGCTTGTCCCTCTCACTGACCCGCCTGCCCATTCTGGGCAGGGTGTTCAAGATAAACGTGTTTTCTATCTACATGAATGACAAATATCAATAAAAGACAACCAGTGAATATTCTTTTGAAAACAATATGATTCATTATTTAAATTTTCTACCCTTCGTTCCAGGAGCTGTCTGAACTTTCGGTGAGTTAAATCATTTTTTTCTACTTTTTATTTACCACTGAGTCACCATGTGACCGGTGCAAAGTGAGGGGCCCTGTGCTGTGATGGGCCCCGCCTTGAGGGGTCCACCCTGTGTCCCCAGCGCTACGAGGTGGGCATCGTGCATCAGTTTCCCTTCTCGTCGGCGCTGCAGAGGATGAGCGTGGTGGTGCGGCGGCTGGGCGAGAAACACATGGACTCCTACCTGAAGGGGGCGCCAGAGGTGGTGGCCAAGCTCTGCACAGAGGACTCAGGTGGGCTACCGACAGGGTCTGCCTACCAAGGCTCATCTAGAAACTGGACCTGAGGGTTCTAGGCTGGATACACTTCCCATTCTTCATCCATATCGCTGTTCATAAGTTACTATAGGCCACTACAGGTGGTGATATATTTTTATCGTATCAATGATGACAGTTGACATCATTGCGGCCACATATGGATGGATACAGATATCCCACAGTCATTTGTCACTTAGAGTCCCGATTAAACAGCCCTCTGTCTCTCTGCCTTTGAAGCAGATGATGTCTGGATCAAAGGTCTCTGAAATAAACACATTGTTTGACGTTGTTGTAGTTTGGTTGTTAATCTCTTGTGTTTCCCCCATGAGCAGTTCCGGAGAGCTTTGGGGAGACTCTGGAGGCCTACACCAGGCAGGGCTTCAGGGTCATCGCCCTGGCCCACCGCCAGCTGGAGCCCAAGCTCTCCTGGCACAGGGTGCAGAACCTCAACAGGTCAGCACAAACCAGCAGACCCCATGAATACCAACTAACCAACACATGAGTACCAACTAACTAACAAATGAATACCAACTAAATAACAAATGAATACCAACTAACTAACAAATGAGTACCAACTAACCAACTAATTAATACCAACTAACAAATGAATACCAACTAACTAACACATTTATACAAACTAACTAACAATTGAATACCAATTAACAAATGAATACCCACTAACTAACTAACAAATGAATGAATTCGGCAAACACAGCTTAAATCAATGCAAGAACCTTTCAACTGTCAATGTAAAGGTACTGGGTTTGAACCCCATAGATCCAATGTCTACCTGTGGGCCTCCCTGAGCAAGGTGCCCTAGCTGCTCCTTAATAACATGGATCTGAGTTCAAGTCCCTTTTGAAAGAGGAAGCTTTTTAAGTAAATAATTATACAAAATCAGGAGCATTAAAAATGTTTGAACCACATGAGTATGAAATAAGAAACCATGTATGTAAGCTGACGATACGATATGTGATACCGCGATACTGATAATATCGTGATTCAGCAATTCTGCAATAATTAATACCACCTTGAGGAGCAGGGAAATATATATATATTTTTTTTTATTAATTAAAATGCAAAATGTCAATATTTCCTGTCTAACTTTTCAGGAATAAAACATAAAAATGCTAAATAAATTCTTAAAAAATAAATAAATATATATAAAGGACTATATATATTTTTTATAAAAATATATGATATCTTTATTTGGCGCCAGTGTAACGATTCTCGTACCTCACGAAGAAGGGTGACGATATATTGCGGTATCGATATTTTGTCCCACCCCTATAAACCACTGCTTCCTGTGTCCTCCCAGGGACCAGATAGAGACCAACATGGACTTCCTGGGGCTGATCATCATGCAGAACAAGCTGAAGTCTGAGACTGCTGGAGTCCTGCAGGACTTACAGAGGGCTGATATCCGCACGTTGATGGTCACAGGTCAGCTGAACCTCATTTGTATTTAAAGGTTGTATCAGTGATGTTGGGTGTCACTTCTGTTGGTATTTGAAGCGAGATCCCAAACAAACAGAGCCAGCCCGCCCATCCCTTCCGTGTTTTGTGCATCCAGTAAAAACAATCCTGAACGCAGTGCAAAACCCCACAACACCCACCCCTTGTCGGTGATAGGTTGGAATACTATTTATTTTGGTTTTGAGTGGTTGGTATTACCATTTGTGTACGATCTCGGAGCACAGGCTGCCAACATAGACGCATTTTTTTGACGGCCTGCTTATGGGGCGGGCAGCTAGCGGATCGTGAGGGAAGATGAGATGAATGTGATCATTTATGTTTTGGCCTAGAATCACTGATACAACCTTTAAGAATTAAAACTAAATAGTGATTTGTATAGTTCACAGTGGTACAGCCGTTACTTTCAGTAATATCCTTCCTAACTCTATCACATGCTATGCTACAGTCACTGCCTTCTTCAATATTATATATATAGAGAGAGAGAGCGAGAGAGAGAGAGAGAGAGGCTTCAGAAGGGGTGTGCTCAGACAGTACAGTGCACCCTCTAGTTATATATATGTCAATATTTCAGATTTTTGCAGCAGACAAATCAAATCAAATCTATTAGAGAATAACACCTTGTTATAGCTTTAGTATCCAAAATGTAAAACTACATGAAAGCTATTGTTATGGCCGACTAATGTTTCAATCACTGAAGAGCCATTATTTTGTTAATACCCAATGTAATTACGAGGAGGCAGGAAAACTTGCACAAGGATTTATTAACCAAAAAAGGCAAAAAAAACAGGTGGTCCAAACTTAAATCTCCGATCGTCGTCCATTCATTACTGATAATTGGACACCTCGTCGGGCATTAACTCGTATACTTTGTGGTGTCACCTCTATACAGTTAATGGGACACTAATGCAGAACACCCACCTGTTGCTCTTGCTTTGTCTTGTTACTGTCTGCACCCGCGACCATGGATATGTATAAAGACCACGACTCCTAACCTGACCGGACCGACCAAGCGTGAGCGAGAGTAATGTGTTAACGCATGGTTAAGATGGTATGGTCCACTATAGGAGTGTCTGAAATGATTGGGAAACGTATTTCCAACCTTATATACCTTATAATATATATATTTTTTTTTTTTGAGGGGGACAAATCTACCTTTTCTAAATATTGGGCCCCAAATCTACACCCTTGTGATGTTGTGTGACTCTGTTCAGTGTTGAACTTTAAACACTCTCACTCTCTCGCACTCTCGCACTCTCTCGCTCTCTCGCTCTCTTGCTCGCTCTCTCTCGTGCTATCTCAGGCTCTGAGGAGGGCTCACAATGGGATCTCTCTGTCTGACTTTGAGCAAGAATGAACTAAACTCAAACTCATCCCCACTCTGTGGTTCAGGGGACAACATGCTGACGGCTATATCAGTGGCCCGGGACTGCGGGATGATCCGACCCCAGGACAGGGTCATCATCGCAGAGGCAACGCCCCCTAAGGACGTCCATCCAGCTAGCATCACGTGGTGCTACACAGAGAACCCAGACCCCGGCACTAGCAAGGACCACCAGCTAGGACCAAGCAAGAGCAAGGTGGAGCAACATGAACTAGTAGACTTTGCAGATCATCTTGGAATTGTCAGTACATACTTTGATGAACCATAGCTTATGAACACAGTTTGAGACCAAGAGATCACAGAGAGCAATTACAGATTTGTGTGTTTGACTCCCAGACGAAAGGTTCTGGCTTCGAACCCTGATCTGCAGCCTACTGTCAGGCATTCTTGAGCGAGATGCCCAACCATTACCTGCTGCTTAACAACATGGATCTAACATTCAATCGATACTATACCTTGGATAAAAGAATCTGCTTGATTACTAAATAACAAAGATCTAAGATGGTACCCTGTGCATCCAGAACGTGGCTCTAAGTCACTTTACAATCAGCCTTATTCCCCTAGCGGCCATCTTGGACCCATCTATGTTGTAAACACTAGGATGATGAACTGAATGCAGATTAATACCGCCTTCAAGACAACGTAAAAAAAACAACCTCTGACTGTCCAACTTGGCGTCAGTAACAACATCAAACATGGCTGCCTTCGTCGTTTAAGGTTGTATCAGCAATTCTAGGCAGAAACATAAATGATTTCCTCATGATCCGCTAGCTGCCCGCCTCATAAGCAGGCCGTCAAAAAAAACACGTCTCTGTAGGCAGCCTATGCTCCGAGATCGTACACAAAAACAAATGGTACCACCAACCACTCAAAATCAAAATAAATAGTATTCCAACCAATCACCAACAAGGGGTGGGTGTTGTGGTGTTTTGCGCTCGTGCATGCGAAGTGCACGAGGGTGAGGCAATATCAACGTGTATTTTCCAAGACAAGAATAAGTATCAGGAAGGCTATGGAAAGATGGAAAGAACCTAAAATAACAAAAATATTTTAAATCGGATGCCCAGGTCGCGCTATTTCTAAACACGGGAGAAGGGAGGGGTGAGCTGGCTCTGTTTGTTTGGGATCTCGCTTCAAATACCAACAGACGTGACGTCACCCAACATTGCTGATACAACCTTTAATGGGCATTAACTTTTTTTTTTTTTTGTACCCAAAAGAAGCATAGATTGCTGCTGTATTTTCTTTTTGGAATCAGCAATGAACTACAATATGCCAAACTTCGCTGTTTACTCAGAAATGTTTATTTCTGTGAAATGTTTATTTCAGAGTAAACTGACACAATGACATCGTAAGTCAGAATCTCTGAGTTGAATCTTCCGAGTTCCAAGTTGTCCTGAATGCGGTAAAGGCCTTCAGTTCTATCCCCCTGCTAGTGTTCAGAACCCAGATGGAGCCAAGATGGCCGCTAGGTGAATAAGGTGTTTTGATATGGTGTGGTGATGGAGCCAAGATGGCCGCTAGGTGAATAAGGTGTTTTGATATGGTGTGGTGATGGAGCCAAGATGGCCGCTAGGTGAATAAGGTGTTTTGATATGGTGTGGTGATGGAGCCAAGATGGCCGCTAGGTGAATAAGGTGTTTTGATATGGTGTGGTGATGGAGCCAAGATGGCCGCTAGGTGAATTAGGCCCGTGTTTTGATATGGTGTGGAGGGTTGCAGCTTCCTCCCATGAAGGTGACCATGGGCAGTGTTGTCTGCTGCTCCAGCTCCCTCCACAGGACTCCAGGCTGGAGGAGGGGCTGGCTGGCGGGCTGGCTGGCGGGCTGCTGGACGGAGGCGCCCAGGACTTCCACTTTGCCGTGAGCGGCAGAGCCTTCGCCATCATCACCGAACACTTCCCCGAGATAGTGCCAAAGGTGAGTGATAGTGCTCTGCGTTGATTCATTGGTTCATTGATTCAGTCATTCATGTCAGTCATTCAATATCATGTGTTAATTTATTTACCAATCAATGTGTGATTGCTATTATTATTAGCACATCAATGTATAATTGATTGATTGGTTGATCAATTAATTATTTAATTAATTCCCTAATTTATACTTACTCATTTATTTAGTAGTTTTTTACTTTTTATTTCAACTGAAGTGTACTTTGTGGTGTGTGCAACAGATCGCTAAAGAAACACCCATTTGTGTTTAAGTAGGGCGACTACATCTACTGCATCCCGGTGGTGATTATGTGTTGTAATGCATGGTTATGTCCACACGGGGGTGCTGTTCCAGCTTGTGCTGAGTGCTACAGTGTTCGCCCGCATGGCTCCCGACCAGAAGACTCACCTGGTGGAGGTCCTTCAGAGTGTGGAGTGAGTCCCTGTCTCTCTTTCCGATTGCCCTGTATTGATATCCATGCAGTAGTATTCTGTCATGTTAGAGTAATGTTTGGATGGAGATTTGTCACTGGAATAGGTTCACAAGAAAGTATTGTATGAAAGTATGTTCTCTGCTTCTTCAGCTACATCGTTGGAATGTGTGGCGATGGGGCTAATGACTGTGGGGTGAGTATGGATTACTTTGATTGGTAGCCAAATGCTCACAGATTCACCAGTTTATTGGCATGTTCACATCATTCCTAAAACATAAAAAAAATATTTTTGTTGTACATGGTCTATTTAAAAAATCTCTCTCTCTCTCTCTCTCTCTCTCTCTCTCTCTCTCTCTCTCTCTCTCTCTCTCGCTCTCGCTCTATCCCAGGCATTGAAGAGGGCTCACAGTGGGATCTCTCTGTCTGAGTTGGAGGCTTCAGTTGCCTCTCCCTTCACCTCCACCACCGCCAGCATCTCCTGCGTCCCAAACCTCATCAGGTGTCACAGCCCATCACAGCCCATCACAGCCCATCACAGCCCATCACAGCCCATCACAGCCCATCACAGCCCATCACACCCCATCACACCCCATCACAGCCCATCACACCCCATCACAGCCCATCACAGCCCATCACACCCCATCACAGCCCATCACACCCATCACACTCCATCACACCCCATCACACCCCATCACAGCCCATCACACCCCATCACACCCCATCACAGCCCATCACACCCATCACACTCCATCACACCCCATCACACCCCATCACAGCCCATCACACCCCATCACAGCCCATCACAGCCCATCACACCCCATCACAGCCCATCACACCCATCACACTCCATCACACCCCATCACACCCCATCACAGCCCATCACACCCCATCACACTCCATCACAGCCCATCACACCCCATCACAGCCCATCACAGCCCATCACACCCCATCACACTCCATCACAGCCCATCACACCCCATCACAGCCCATCACAGCCCATCACACCCCATCACACTCCATCACAGCCCATCACAGCCCATCACACTCCATCACAGCCCATCACAGCCCATCACAGCCCATCACACTGCATCACAGCCCATCACAGCCCATCACAGCCCATCACACAACGGCTCCTAGAAGAGGGAGGCCAATACAAAACGATGTGTTTATATTTAATGCATAAAGATATAGATATACATATGCATCATCAGTAGGGAAAACTAGCCTCACAAAGGTCTCAGCCCAGCTCACGTTGCCCTAATATATATATATATATATATATATATTTATGTATATTTATTAAAGTTGGAGAAATTACATAAAAATAATTGAAATGCGAAAATGCTCCCAACAGTGAATCTAAATTTGAAGAATATGGTTCCTCTTTATTTTTTAAATCTAATCCAGGATGAAAAAATTATAATGTAAAGTGACATCATTGTAGACATCACAACACTTCCTGGTCTAAATTTTTGGTATCTACCTTCTGATTGGTTCCCAGGGAGGGCCGTGCCGCTCTCATCACGTCCTTCTGTGTCTTCAAGTTCATGGCCCTGTACAGCATCATCCAGTACGTCAGTGTCACCCTGCTGTACTCAGTACGTACATCACAGTACCATGTAGTACTACACACACAGTATCATGTAGTACTACACACACAGCACCACGTAGTACTACACACAAAGTACCACGTAGTACTACACACACAGTACCACGTAGTACTACACACACAGTACCACGTAATACTACACATACAGTACCATGAAATACTACACACACAGTACCATGTAGTACTACACACACAGTACCATGTAATACTACACATACAGTACCATGAAATACTACACACACAGTACCACGTAACACTACACATACAGTACCATGTAATACTACACATACAGTACCATGTAGTACTACACACACAGCACCACGTAGTACTACACACAAAGTACCACGTAGTACTACACACACAGTACCATGAAATACTACACACAAAGTACCACGTAGTACTACACACACAGTACCATGAAATACTACACACACAGTACCACGTAACACTACACATACAGTACCATGTAATACTACACATACAGTACCATGTAGTACTATACACACAGTACCACGTAGTACTAAACACACAGCATCCTCCAGTACATCAGCGTCACCCTTCTGTATGGTACTGTACTACTACAGTACCATGTAGTACTACAGTATCACCCTGTTGTACTCCATACGTACTACACATACAGTCAGTGGCGCCAACTTCAGGTCAACATTGGGGGGGGTCTTAAATATTTAGTTCAAATGTATTCCACCAAAAATCACTTCTCCAAAGTCCTGCTTTCAGAATTTGAAGTTCAGAATAGTAGTTCATGATTTATTTATGTATTATTTATCTGTAATTTATTTGATTTATTCCCAATTTTGGTTTTGATGATGTATGATTTAACCGTTCCATCAATTGACAAATGCGTTTTACAAGTGGCGGGGCCACTATTTTCCATAAACATGCCCGAATAAATGGGAGTAGGCCTAGCTTAATTCGATTTCAGTCACTAATTTACAAATGTAGAAATCATGGAAGTAACTCGCCAGGCTCTCGTAGTTTACAAGAACTGATTTCACATTGCACACTCGCATCGTCCAGCGGGTTGGGCAAAGTGGGCGCAAACTGTTCCCACCTGCAGGCTTACGGAAAGAGTCAAACCATGCCAGTCTTTTTGGTGACTCTTTGATTGTATTGATGTTGTGGGCATTACAATGCATTGCCTCTTCTTGTATGTCCTTGACTCCCAACCTGCTCCCTGATTCGACCTGTCAATCATTTGGCACTCTTGCCATTGGTATCAGGTGGTGTCAGGAATGTTGACAGAGATGCTTTAGAACGATTGTGGGGGAGAGAGAGCGGGAGGGAGGTGGCAGGGGGTGATCGCGACGCAGCACAGTTTCTATCACCCAGGGCAGCATTCTAAGGCGCTTGCTTTATTTAACGGGACAGACAACGAAACCGTGCCATTCACTTCGTTTCAATATTGAGGGGTTTGTGCCCCCCCAGAGATGGCGCCAATGCATACAGTACCATGTAGTACTACAGTATTACCTTGTTATACTCTGTAAATAATACACATACAGTACCATGTAGTACTACTACAGTATTACCCTGTTATACTCTGTAAGTATACCATGTGCTTGGCTTCTATCTTGAGCGACCTACAGTGACTTCAGATGCCGTTAATGAGTAGCTAGGGGTTAGGGCGTCCTGTAGGCATCCTCAAGGATGCCACCACACTATCCTCCCCCTGAATAAATGCTCTTTGTGGTCTGCTGATCCTATTTGATTTATTTAGCACAGGTGTTGGATTTAAAACATATCTGTATCCATCTACTGTGCACTTGACCAGTGGTGGAGCAAGAGGGGGGGCCAGGGTGGCACTGGCCACCCCTGGAACCTGATTGGCCACCCTAGGTGCCACCTTAGTTGATTGACAGTTCACTGCATGTTTCGTTGAAAGTGCGATTTATGCTCTCGCACTCGCAGGCTCTCGGTCTCCCTGTTAACCCCCCCCCGTCAACAATCCCCCCCCACCCCCCCGTCAACAATTCAATATGGACCCCCCTATAAAGCCTTGGGCACCCTCTGGCCACCCCTTGTATAAAAGTCTAGCTCCGCCACTGCACTTGACTAGCCATAATATGGCTAATCATATTATATATATGAATAATACTATAACATATTAATAGAATCGCATTAATCAATAAATTGTTTTTTTAGAAACTTGCCTAGAATTTCGCTTCTCCAATATCGATGGTGTGCTGGGATCGTCTCCTCTGTGAATCTCTGAGGATTAAAGCATCAAATGCCAAACGACTAGATGTAAATGATTGATTTCTCCCTGGGAGGTAGCCGCATTAATCTCCCTCCCCGCGGCCGACATGGGGTTAATCAGCCTGGGAGTGAGAACCAAGCGAGAGGAGGGGGGGAAGGAACTTTGCAAAACAATAGCGTTTGTGTAACTCGTTCTTAAGCCTTCTTCCAAGAATGTGTACATCTTGTTTGAACCTTAAACAATTTAACACTTTATTGTGCAGATTTTTTTCAATGTCCTGATATTTAACATTACATTTTGTTGTATGTGCACTTCATCATCAAATTTTTTTTTCACATTGGATGTGAACAACATGTGTTTGAAATAAAACAAATCAGACTTTATTGAATCAACATCTTGCATACAATAAGCATACTAATTATGTACACATTGGATACTTTATTCAGTTTGTATAATTTCAATTAATTATGGATTTGTAATTTCCTTCAGATCCTGAGTAACCTGGGAGACTTCCAGTTCCTGTTCATCGACATCGCCATCATCCTCCTCATCGCATTCACCAGTGAGCCCAACACACACATCAGCCACAACACAATGCCTCTCTGCAGGGAGCCACTTCATTCACATTATGTCCGAACATCGAGAATGACGAGTTCTGGTGTCAAACTATACTTTAGGAATATCACAAATGTATTGACTGATGATTCCTTCCTCCTCTCCGAATGAGGAGAGGAAACCCTTCTCCAAGTTACAAGTGAGGCTGAGAACAATCAAAGCAATAACACAGACTACATCTACATTAACATTTAGAGAATTTAGCAGACGCTTTAGCCAAAGTGAATTACAATATGTACATTTGTCCGAAGAAGGTGAAACAACAATATATCGCTGTCGGTACAGTAAGGATGTTCATAGAACCAAGTGCAAAGCACTAACAATCGCTAGGTTAACCCATTCCCCATATACATCAAAGATAGCTAGGATAAGATGCTTCACAACTAAGTATTTTTTATTTTATAACATTTTTGGGGGTTTTGACTAAGTAACCAAAAGGCTGAACCAATGAAATGACAGTGGGCCCTTGGGTTCCCCTCCTCCTTCTCCTCCCCAGTGAGTCTGAACCCGGCCTGGAGGGAGCTGGTCTCCCAGCGCCCCCCCTCCGGGCTGATCTCGGCCCCGCTGCTCTTCTCGGTCCTCACCCAGATCCTCACCTGCCTGGCCTTCCAGGTTCTGGCCTTCCTGCTGGTCCGGCAGCAGGCCTGGTACCACATCTGGACCCCCCTCTCCGAGTGAGGATTATGTTATTATCACCTTTATCAACGTTATAAATACATTAGTAACACTGTTATTACCACTCTAAATAGCATTATTAACACTTTAGTAACACAGTTATTACCACTCTAAATTGCATTACGGTATTAACACATTAGTAATTAGTAATATAATTATTAATACATTAGTAATAATGTTATTACCACTGCTATTTGCATTATGAATGCATTAGTAACACTGTTATAAACACAGTTAACAGCATTTTAGTACATTACTATTGGTAATATCACTGTTATTAATAATTGTATCACCATTATTAAAAACATTAATAACATTGTTATAATTCATTTTTTATTATATATGTCTTATCTGTCTTATCTAACCCTAACCCTGACAAGAAATGTTTTTTTTGCCCCTATTGTTTCTTAATATTACCTTTTTAATAATTGTCTCATGTCTATCTTATGACTTTTCTTGCTTGTCTGTCTCAATCTATCTGTCTGTCTGTCTCTTTCCTTCCTTCCTTCCTTCCCGTCCCTCTCCTCGTCTCCTTCTCCTCCTCCTCCTCCAGTGCCTGTAACGTCTCAGCGGGCCCCGGGGGTCCGTCCCCCGGGGCCAACACCAGCATGGGGCCCCACGACCACAAGAACATCCGTAACTATGAGAACACCACGCTGTTCTACGTGTCCACCTTCCAGTACCTGGCGGTGGCCATCGTCTTCTCTAAGGGAAAGCCCTTCAGACTGCCCAGCTACAGGAACTGTGAGGCCAGGAAACTTATTTAGACATTTAACTCAACTTTATTCATACAGCACATTGTAGCGCATTTCATTCAACTCTCATTCAACTCTCAATCAACTCTCAACTTTATTTATTGCGCAATTCATTCAACTCAACTTTATTTATAGCGCAATTCATCAATTTGACTATTTAAAGGACATTTCCTTCAATTAAACATTATTTATATTGCAACTTCATTTATACGACACTTCAATTCAACAGATTCAAAGTTTCAAATAAACAAATGACTGAAATTAAAGAAAGAAAAGAGAATAACTGTAAGCCATGCACCCAGGTTCCACTTATGTTCTCTGTTATGTTTTATTTCACAAGGGCAATTCATGCTGGCCTGCATCAGCCTGTACATCTTCCTCTTCCTCATCTTGCTGCACCCTATGCCTGCCATTGACAACTTCCTGGAGGTACACCCACTTACTAACACAGGTTAAAAAAGGAAGTTATTGTGAGGTAATCGGGAGGTTTATTGTGATACGGTGAATGAAAGCTGCTTATAGAGTGAGGTAAGGAACAACGTTGTTCTGTTGGACCAGCCAGAGAATGGGACTCCATGTCCTTGTCTCATCTAGTTCACTATTCAGCAGACACTCCCCTTCAGATAGACAACATTGGATGCCTAGGATGCCTGCAGGTTAGGCTGTGAACATGGGGGATTGAACCCAGTATATTTGAACTAGGAGTCAAAACAAAGACCAGTGCGCCCCCCTGCCTGGGATAGTGCAGAATGCTGTGTTGCTCCTGTGAGCTGTGCCTGTGGGTCTGCTATTCCCAGTAAAGCTACCTGTGTGTGTGTGTGTGTGTGTGTTGTGGCAGCCCGGTTCACGAATGGTACTCACACACACACGGAATGCACCACACTCAGATTCCAGGGTGAGCCGAAGCTGGCGTTTATTCGGCTCAATGGGTACAAGGCAATGCAAAGCAAATACTAGAACAACGGTGGTCTCCGTGAGACTCTCTGATATCTATTGGCTCTTTGCTGGTCCTTCTTGTTCCCCCCGGTGTGCGTCCATGCTTGTCTTTTATGCCGACTCTTCCCCCCTCCGGCCAGGTGCGTTGGCATCCCGGTGATTGCGCCGGGTGCCGACGCACGCTCTGCTGCCGACTGGTGGGTGAAGGCGGTATACCCCGTCGACCACTACCCCCCGGTTCCCCCGGGTGGGGAGCGGGTTGTCACATCCCTTCCCCGTTAGTTGAGGCCTCCGGTCCCCGGGAACCCAGCCCAGGCAGGCATCCCGGCGTGACAAGGCGTCGGCGTTCGCGTGTTCTCGGCCAGGTCGGTGGTCCACCTTGAAACGGAAGTCCTGGAGGGCCAGGAACCACCGCGTCACCCTGGCGTTGGAGTCCTTGGCGCCGGCCATCCACTTCAGCGGGGCGTGATCGGTGACCAAGGTGAACTCCCGACCTAGGAGGTAGTACCTGAGTTTCGATAGCGACCTTTTGATGGCCAGGGCCTCTTTCTCCACGGTCGAGTAATTCCTCTCATTGGGCAGGAGCTTCCGGCTGATATACGTGACAGGGTGCTCCTCTCCAGCCCGGACCTGGGATAGGACTCCCCCCAGCCCCACCTCCGAGGCGTCGGTGTGCACTATGAGGGGAGAAGTAAAGTCTGGGGTTATGAGCACCGGTTCGGAGCACAAGGCTCCCCGGAGCGACTCGAAGGCCTTCTCGGCCGCCTCCGTCCACCGGATCCGGTCTGGCAATGTCTTTCGGGTCAGGTCGTTCATAGGACTGGCCAGGGTGGCGAAACCGGGTATAAACCGCTGATAGTACCCGACCAGCCCTAAGAACGACTTTACCTGTTTTTTGGAGGTCGGTCGGGGCCAGTCCCTGATGGCAGCCACCTTGCTCTCCTGGGGCCTGACGTTTCCCCGACCCACCTGATAGCCCAGGTAGGCCGTCTCCTCCAACCCGAGGCGGCATTTGGCCGGATTGGCGGTGAGCCCCGCCTTCCGTAGCTCGCCCAGTACGGCCCTCAGCTGTCGGATGTGGACATCCCAGCTGTCGCTGTGGATGATGATGTCATCTATGTAGGCGGCGGCGTAGGCCCGGTGCGGCCGCAGGATCTGGTCCATCATGCGTTGAAAGGTCGCCGGGGCTCCATGGACTCCGAAGGGGAGAACGGTGTACTGGAACAGGCCCTCCGGGGTCGCGAACGCCGTCTTCTCCCAGGCGGACTTGGTCAAGGGTACCTGCCAATATCCCTTGGTCAAGTCCAGGGTGGTGAGATACCGGGCCGGTCCCAGTCGCTCGATCAGTTCGTCCACCCTTGGCATGGGATAGGCGTCGAAGTCGGACACCTCGTTCAGCCGTCGGAAGTCATTACAGAACCTGTAACTCCCGTCAGGTTTGGGCACGAGGACGACTGGACTGGACCAGGCGCTGCGGGACTCCTCGATGACGTGCAGCCGCAGCATCCGGGCCACCTCCTCCTGGATCGCCGCCCGTCTGGCCTCCGGGACTCTGTAGGGCGGGACTCTCACCTTTATTCCGGGCGCCGTCCGGATGTCGTGCTGGATCACCGTGGTCCGACCCGGGAGCTCGGAGAAGACGTCCTGGTGTTGCAGGACCAGGTCGGCGAGGTCTTGCTTCTGGGCCGGGCTGAGGTCCTCTCCTACCGGGACCACCGGAACTCCTCGTCGGGCCACCAACCCCAGGGGTGCCGGATCGGGCGGATCCCCTCTCGGATCCCCCCCCCTTCCACTGCTTCAAAATGTTCACATGGTATAGTTGGGTAGGCTTACGCCTCCCTGGTTGACGCACTCGGTAATTTACCTCTCCAACTTTCTCGACCACCTCGTATGGCCCCTGCCATTTGGCCAAGAACTTGCACTCCGCCGTCGGGACCAGGACCAGCACCAGATCCCCAGGCCGGAAGACGCGCAGCTGGGCTCCCCGATTGTAGACCCTCGCCTGGGCCTGCTGGGCACGCCCGAGATGTTCCCGGACGATGGGCCAGACCTGGGCCATACGATCCCTCACCTGTTCGACGTGTTCCACCGCGGTGCGGTGGGGTGACGGTTGACTCTCCCAGGTCTCCTTGGTGAGATCCAGGATTCCCCGAGGCCTCCTCCCGTACAGGAGCTCGAACGGAGAGAAACCCGTAGAAGCCTGGGGCACCTCCCGCACCGCGAACAGTACATGGGGCAACAGCTGGTCCCAGTTCTTCCCATCTGCGTCCATGGCCTTTTTCAGCATCTGTTTTAAGGTTTTATTAAACCGTTCCACCAGGCCGTCCGTCTGGGGGTGGTACACCGACGTCCGGAGCTGTTTGACCTGGAGAAGTCTGAGCAGTTCTTTTAGGACCCGAGACATAAAACACGACCCCTGGTCCGTCAGTACTTCCCGTGCTATCCCCACCCGGCTAAACAGAAGCATGAGCTCCCTCGCTACCGCCTTAGCGGTGGCCGCGCGCAGGGGCAGGGCTTCAGGGTACCGGGTTGCATAGTCTACCAGCACCAGGATGTACCGGTGTCCCCTGCTGGTCTTGGGAAGGGGGCCCACAATGTCCAGAGCTATCCTGTCGAACGGAGTCTCTATGATGGGCATGGGAATAAGTGGGTTCCTAGCCGAGGAGCGAGGAGCTACCCGCTGACACTCCGGGCACGTTTGGCAGTAACGTTCTACGTCCCTCTTCACCCCCGGCCAGTAAAATCTCGCCAAGACCCGATCCCGGGTTTTGTCCATGCCCAGGTGTGCTCCCAGGAGGTGCGTGTGGGCCATATACAGCACCTTGCTGACATACGTCCGAGGGACCACTAATTGCTCGGTCACCGCCCAGTCCTTTTCCACCACCCGGTATAGCAGAGCCCCCCTGGTGCTAAAATGTGGGTGTGGCAGGCAACTAACCGAGTCCCGGGTCTGTCCGTCGTGTGCGAGGACATGGCTCCAGGCGTGTTTGAGGGCGTCGTCCTGCAGCTGGGCGCTCGCGAACTGGCCCGGCCGAGTGGTTCCTACCCCCCCCTCCGGTAGGAAGTCCGAAAACTCGGTGAGAGGAGAACTCTCTGCTTCCTCGGGTGGGTCGTCCAGGTCTGGCGCCGTCAGGGTATCCGAGGTGCCGGGTCTGAGCCGCTGTGATCCAGAAGCGTGCCCTCCCGAGCGGGCTGGAGATCCCGGTGGCGAGGGTCCGTCCCCTTCGGGCCCAGGGTCCTCTGCCGATGACTCCTCCTGGGTCGCTGGTATCCGGATGGCCCCATACGCCGGCCGCCCCTTCCTCCTCGCTCGGCGAGCAGGCTCTCCCCTTACCCGATTTTCCCGCTCCGGATCCCAGAGTCTGTGGAAAATCGGGCAATCCCTCCCGATAAGAAGGGGTACCGGCAGGTGGGGTACGATCCCCGCCCGGGCTGTGAACACCCCGTAGGGGGTCCGTATGACCACATGGCATGACCCATAGGTCCGGGTATCCCCGTGTACACAGGCCACCTCCATAGGTTCCCCACCCTTCCCCCCCGCTAGTTCGGGACGAAGGAGGGTCACCACACTCCCCGTGTCCAGGAGGGCCTGTGTGTCCTGGGTCATAACCCGTGCTGGGATGGTCGGGGACCCAGCTACCCCCTGTGCCCAACAGGTGGCCAACATACAGGGCCGGTACGTACCCTCGTCCGCATAGGCCGATGGCATCGACACGTCTCTGTCCCCGGGACAGTCTCGTGCCAAATGCCCCGGCTGACCGCAGGCGTAGCATCGTCTCCCTTCTTGACCCTCCCGGGACACGATCGGCGGCTCCGGTGGTGGTGTCCGCGACGCCGTCAGGGGTCCCCTCCGGTCTCGTCGGTTCTCGGTCGGCCGCAGGCTGATCCGGGGACTGGCGCTGAGATGCTGGGCTACCTGCCAGTTCTCCAATTGCCGGACCAAGTCGTCTACCGTCTCGGGATGGTGGTGGGCCAGGATCCTCCGGGCGTCGGCCGGCAGCTGGCGAACGGTGTGATCTATGAGTACCCGATCCACCGGGCTGGGTCCCTCACCCGTGGTCAGCCACCTCCTTACTAGCCGACCATGCTGGGCGATCTGGGTCCGCACTGCACCGTGGATGTCGAACCGCCAGTCGTGAAACCGTTGGGCGCGGGCCGCGAGGTTGTGCCCGTAGTAGGCCAGTATGGCCTGCTTGAGCGCTGGATACTGCTCGGCGTCCTCGGGTGGTAGATCCTGGCTCGCCTGTTGCGCGGGACCGGTGAGGAAGGGCGAGATGATGTGGGCCCACTGTTCCGCCGGCCAGTTCTCCCTCCGGGCGGTCCTCTCAAATACCTCCAGGTACGCCTCGACATCGTCGTTCGGTCCGAGCTTGGTGAGCCGGCTGGTCGGAGCGGCTGGTCGGAGCGGCTGTCAGCGCGACCGTCGGCGCGGCTGTCGGCGCGTCGCGGACGGCATGCTGCGTGAGCCGGATCACCGCTTCGCGGAGCAGAGCGAGACTTTCCGCCGTCTCCCGCTGTAACGCGGCAGCCTGTGCCTGGAGCTGTTGTTGTCTCTGAACAACAGAGGGAGCGGCGGTGCCGTCGGGGTTCTGCATGATGGATCGAGTGGGTACGTTACCGTGTGAGGTAGTGGTGTCGGGTTGCCCGCATTCTCCACCATATGTGGCAGCCCGGTTCACCAATGGTACTCACACACACACGGAATGCACCACACTCAGATTCCAGGGTGAGCCGAAGCTGGCGTTTATTCGGCTCAATGGGTACAAGGCAATGCAAAGCAAATACTAGAACAACGGTGGTCTCCGTGAGACTCTCTGATATCTATTGGCTCTTTGCTGGTCCTTCTTGTTCCCCCCATGCTTGTCTTTTATGCCGACTCTTCCCCCCTCCGGCCAGGTGCGTTGCATCCCGGTGATTGCGCCGGGTGCCGACGCACGCTCTGCTGCCGACTGGTGGGTGAAGGCGGTATACCCCGTCGACCACTACCCCCCGGTTCCCCCGGGTGGGGAGCGGGTTGTCACAGTGTGTGTGTGTGTTTGTATTAAATGTTACCATCAAAGCACATAGATTAATGTGTGCATACTGTATATACATGAAAGTACCATAAGCTATGAGGAAAATGTCTAATGTGTGTGTGTGTGTGTGTGTGTGTGTGTGTGTGTGTGTGTGTGTGTGTGTGTGTGTGTGTGTGTCCTCTGACTCTGGCTCTCTCTCTGGTCCTCAGATCGTGTGTGTTCCTCAGGACTGGCGCGTGACGCTGGCCATGATTATCGTAGCGAACGCAGCCGTGTCCTTCGTCCTGGAGGTAGGATTCAATCCCATATTCTCCACCCAAGTTCTTTATATAGTGCTATCTCTGGTCAACAATCAACAATTTAGGAAATAATTATGCTTTTATCATGAACCTATCTCTTTCAAACTTCCCTCCCTTTCTTTGCTGGTGTTGTGTTTCTTTGCTGGTGTTGTGTTTCTTTGCTGGTGTTGTGTTTCTTTGCTGGTGTTGTGTTTCTTTGCTGGTGTTGTGTTTCTTTGCTGGTGTTGTGATTGGTTGAAGACGCAAAATCCTCCATATACAATCAGCTGCATTGTCTTGCTTCCTTAAAAAAAAAAAAAAAAACACATCTGAAACCACGCCTAGACCTTAGTGCTGGACATCTTCCTGTGGAGGCTGGTGTTCAGCCGGGACGCACAGGAAATCAGTCAGGCCTCCCGCTCCCCCCCCACAGCGCCCCCACAGGTTGGGATGACTCACTACACTCTCTGACACTGCTGTCCGCTCTCTCTTTTTAGACATTGAGAGGCAACTTGTTGCCCACTTTGAATCTTGTTCTACAATACAGTTAATAGTAAATTGTTTGTTTCATTTCAAGTTTGAATCAGCTTGATTTCATAATGATAAATCGGTCATTTTCAGGTCAATCAGAATATGGTTCTGATTGACCTGATCAAGTTGTATATTTTATTTCAACATATGCCAATCAACCATTAGATTTAACATCACTTTCCTCGTTCATTAAAATATAAATAATCTTGGTTGGCAAATTGTATGTCTGATTGGCCTTGTACATACAGCAGCCATTTTCTGAAGTCCCTACATTTAGCAGATACAATTACTATTTCTTTGCTACCATTGATCACTTTTAAGAGCCGATCCATGACTAGAACATTCTTCCATTCTACTGTTTTCTGGAAAGGAAATTACTCTCTCGACCACATGCTATGCGTTCCTTGCTCGCCCACTTCCTCTCCCTGTCTCAACACTTTTTACAGTTGGCCAACGACCGCTGGACCTCTGCCTTCCTATCCTGGCTCTTCTGCCGCAGACACAGGCCTCCCAAGGCTTGCTACATGCAACTGACGCTGGAGCTGCGGGATGATCCAACATGGCCGCCGACACCTTCAGCCATCACCTTCGCTAACCCCTCCCACCCCGACCTCTCGGTCCCCATGTGACCCCATTCGCTGGGGACTCATGGATAACACCTGTCCATCATTTGAACCATGTGTCACCCCTTTTTGTAGATTTTGTCCAGTTTCAAACCAATGTTTACCCTCGCTGGCTAATTGACCAACCACAGACTTTAGCCTAGTGCCTTCACATCAAAAGCCAAGCAAATTTCCTACTCACGCGATCCTCAAACTTTGTTGCGTGAGTGCTTCAGCATCTACGAAATTTGCGCCAAAGTTCAAATATTCCAACCGCAGTGAACACGTGAATGAGGCAAATTTGCATTCTTCGCCCGAGTATAATTGTCATGAAGACGAAAAAGAATTCATGTCTCTTTGCATTGACTTTGTATGAATATGCTTGGCTTTTGGTGTGAACATTCCTTAATACAATACTTGAATGAAGAACATGAATGTGACTATGCAGAGGACTCTGTTTACTCTTTAATCTAGCTAGCAAGCAAGGCCACACCAACATCCAAACGGAGCCGTCCATGTGGTACAGAGGTCCAGTATGAGAACATGTGTCTGTGGGGGTGTGTGGTAGGTGTGTGTGTGTGTGTGTGTGTGTGTGTGTGTGTGTGAGAGTTAAATAGACTATTAATGTGAACAAATGTGTTGAACTAAAACTACTGACCCTTTGATTAGCTGTTTTTTCTGAATGACTTAGTAGTCTGCAGCAGGATAAGGTCCAAACACACTGGGCTGTGCAGAATGAATGCACACCCAGAATACATTTCATAATCATTTGCAACAAAATATGTTATTTTATGTAGCCTTTGGAACAAAGGCCTTGCTCTTAATCTGTGAATAACCTTAATGTCTAAGACTTGTGGAGAGTTACAGGTAGCATATCTCAGTGCTCCTTCCCCTCTCCATACAAGGAAGACACAATCTTTAACAATAATTCAGATAATAATCAATAGTATTTTTATAACACCTTGAGATTGTCCCTGACAATGAAACAGGCTGTATAAATAAACAATATTATAATAATGATTATTGTTATTGAAGGGCTCCTATTTTAAGACCTGGTGTGATTTTGATTTACCATTCCAATCCATTCAAAGAAAGAAAGAAAAACAAAGAAATCAAACCTCTAGTGACATCCCACGGGGGAGTGTCCACCCAGTACCATGAATAAATCAACCAACCAACCCGATCGGGGTCTACCAACCATCCCTGATCTGGACTGGACCAACTGGTAGGCTGATTGATCCATCACACTTTTGGTTAAATAGGAGCCTTTGAAAACCTAGGGTTGATGTTTACTTAGAACCTGACCCATGTTGTCGTGGTCTATTTTTCTATTTGACATGATTGTTAAAAAGAAAAAAAAAAAAAAGAAATAATTTCTATCTTTTCTTGAATATGCATTTTATATGAAGTGATGGAGAGCAGTCTGATTGTACTACTTCCCATGGAAGAATGTGTGTGTGATGTTGAGAGAGAGTGAGGTAAAGTGTGTGTGCATTTGTGAAAGAATGATCCATCTGGATAAGATGCAAATTTAGACAATAACACACAATACAGATTTTGTAGTTATATTCTTGAAAAAAAACCTCATTTTTAAATGTATTGACTTTTTTTAATACAATTTAATACAATTTACACTGTGGCTGAATGCTGTTTTAATTAAAGAAGCTGATTATCGCAAAGAACAGATTCATCTGTGTGTCAGATTTTCTAATCCGTGAGAAGGCATTCAGATCAGCTTCTCTTCCTACATGAGTTTTATGGAAGACACACAGACATGACGTCAGTGATTCCTCATCGCCATTTACCATCCATCAATGCTACACAAAAAAACGTGTGGCAAAAATGTGGTGATCACATCAACGCAAGTCTCCCATAGCACATGTCCCCATATAATAAATGTGTATATTAAGCCACCCTTGCCCACTCCATGGGGGGGCTGACCTTGGCCGCACTTGTTCAGCCACGTCTCCCTGATCAGTTATGGGCTCCGCGCTGGCTGGCATATGGGCGCTTAAAGCCACAAGAGTGGAGGAGAAAGAGGGGTATCATTTCATGTGGAGATCAGGGACTATAAGGCCCAGTGAATGGGTGGATTTAGAGGTGGGGGGCATGGGGGGGGGGGCTTTGAATTAGGGGGGGAAAGGGGGTCCGAACTCCTAAGCAGCACCAGTGAAAGGGATCTCCCACAAATCTGGGAAGAGGCTTGTTTGGGAAAATTCATGATGAGGAAGAGGAGGCGTCATGAATTGAATTCATGTGCTCATGTCTTCCTACTCTCTCTCCGCGGATCATCTTTTGGGTAAACACGCAGCAGTAGCAGCAGATCGTACACAAGACCCGGGCGTGTTTGCTATGTAGTCTGCAGGATAGTGTTGCCCCCTGGACAAAGCGATATGGGGGCTTGTGTGTGCTGTGCTGTATTGCTTTGGAGCAGCCGTGCAACAGATGGGCCGCTTCTGAGGGGGACGTGAAGAGGCCAAAGCACACAGCCTTTATTTCTCACAGTGAGCCGCGCAGCCACAAGGCCTTTTCTCAAGCTTGTGATCAGACTGCCTGCATTTCAAACATCGCTCCCCCAACTCACTCTCCCTCCCTGTTTTTTTTTTTCCTCATACTTCGATACGTTTTTGTTAGAGTGGTATTTTCAATATTTGTGTATGTGTACATGTTCTGTTTGCTTTGCCTTAGCTTATGACTAAGACCCTGCTAAGCCTTGAGGTCCTGCTCCCACACACAGGGAGACAGAGCAGGGTTTAAGTGTGAGATATTACAAGAACCGGCTCACTCCCAGCTGCTCTGTAACAAACAGGGGGGTGGGGGGGGGATGCACGGTCCGCAGCCTGACCTGTAGGCATCCCGGTCAAGAGGCCTACCTGCTGCTGAATCCCATCAAATCAAATCAAATCATTCACCTTCATTTACGTCTAAATTAGTCCCAATTACGCAATAACCCATAGTAAATATAGGCTACGTCCAGTGTGTACGTAACCTCTGAGCACACACACACACACGCACGCACACACACACACACACACACACACACACACACACACACACACACACACACACACACACACACACACACACACACACACACACAATGTACACAAATGTACACACACACACACACACACACACACACACACACACACACACACACACACACACAACCCTACACACACAAACACACAAGCTCCTCCACAGCACCTAAAAGTCACAAACCCCTCTACTACAGAGGTGAGCAACGCCGGGGGCCACTCATAGCGCCAGGGGCCACTGGTAATTGATAGTCTGAGCTGCAGGCCGACCTGATGCTCACTTGCGGTCTGCCTCATTCTGCACGCCACACAAAGGAGCCCATGTCTGCTGGAAGGCCTGCTGAGGTCTGTGAGCCGGCAGACGGACACAAAGCCAGCACTCCTCCGCCTCCTCCCGGCCTCCTCGTCCTTCTCCTGTCCCTTTAGCTCATCTCCATCCTCCATCCTCCAGCCCCTTCGTGGCATCCCTGTCCCTTCTTGTTCTTCTTCTGTCCGTCCGTCCCCCCGTCCCCCCCCCACCACCCCTTTATGGCGTCTCCCAGCCGCCTGAATGGGCTCTGTGGTTGGTCAATAAATCCAGTGATTCAGGGGGTGGACAGTTGCAGCCGTGTTAGCATTTGTTCACAGGCTTGTCGGAGGGACGGGCCCCGCCCCGCCGCTCTTTGTCCGCGGCGGTCCCTCGACAGGTTAGAAGTCAATGGAGGGCCTTGTGCGGAGGTGGCAGGGGCCGGGACGGGGCCGCCTCCCGCATGGAGGTTCACATAGGGGGGTGGGGGAGCAGGGGTGGGGGGGGGTGGGGGCGGGGGCACCGCCTCATATCACTGTGACACTTGTTAGTGTGGCTGCTACACAACTCCGCGGGCTTGTCTTCCTTCTTCTCCCACAGGGACCCCACACTCCTGTGTGGGGTCCCCCCCCCCGACCCTGCAAGACCCACATCCCTGCATTAAACAAATGGGCTGTTGGGGGGGGGGGGGGTGATGGTGTTGGTGGGCGGGTAAGACGATCTGCACTTAGAGGCCTAGAGTGAGCGCGCTGAATGGACGGTTGCAAGTGTATCTCACAATCTTATTTTACAGCGCAGACTCACAATAAGGTCAGGGCCTTGGTTTTCCTCGGTCTCCCCCGTCGTTTGTCCACAACGCTCTCAGATATGATATGTTTAATCCTGGGATCTGAGTGTAACGACGGTGCGGCCTGTGTGATTGGAGGCTGGTTGGGCCCTGGGCCCTGGCAGCCTGGGAGGACTATTGGGGAGGCTCTGGGTTCTGGGAGGGAGGCATGGGAACCGCCTGGGAGAGAGGAGAAAAGTGAGAGAGAGAGAGAGAGAGAGAGTCCTATAGATAGAGATACAAACACTGGTGTCTTTTGGGAGACAGAAAATGATGTGCAGGAGATAGAGAGAGAGAGAGAGAGAGAGAGAGAGAGAGAGAGAGAGAGTGAGAGAGAGACAGCTGAGGCCTAAGCAGTAACTGTCATGAGAAGATGAGAGTTGCCATGGCCACCCAGGAGCCACCCAGCAAGCATGTGCGAAGGCTTTCGGGGCCCCGGCTGGTGCATCGCATGCCCTGACCAGGGATTATGTGCATAAGTGATGAGCAGCTAAGCCGGCAGGTGAAGGAGGCAGGCCCCCCGGGACAAGGAGCAGCCATCCCTCAGGACACCACCCAGAAAAGAGCAGGGACCGGCTCCCAAGTGAGGCTGATCCTCCTGTGTGAAGGGAACTCAGCCAGAGCTCCTTGAGTGCTGAAAGGCCATCTCCTGGGCTGCTTTCACGCACTAGAGTGGCCAAAACGGAGGTCTGGTGAGTCATCTTGAGTGGCAATAATGGGCCATCTTCACATTCATAAATCCCAGGGCAAACACACTTGTGGATATGGACTGGAGATATATGGTGGGAGATAAGCTGCACACGCTGGGCCATCTCAAGGGGTCTTCTGGTGAGTGGGCTGGACAACAATATACAGGGGAGAAAAGAATCAAGTGCATTGTGTTTAGGATTTAATCCAAACTTAAATATATCTCATCAACTGAATAATATATTTATTTGGTGTATATTCATTGAACACATTCATTTTTATTCATGATTATCCACAGCCTTCACAAAGCTTTGGGTTTAAACTCCCCAAAATCAACAGGTCGTTGTGTCTCATAATATCCATGGCCTTAATGGAATGCGTTTGAACCTCGATGGCACAAAGAAACTACATTCCCATGGTGCACAGGGACAGACTTCACAGCTCACCCGCCTCACCCGCCTCACCCGCCTCCCCCACTACCTTTTCAGGACCAGGGTATCCCTGAGCATATTAACATGTAAATACACTTAGATACTTTGACAATACACCCAAATGCATATAATCTACATGTTAACGAGGCCTTTAAAGACTTTTGGCTGCTGAATGTGGTTTAGAAACACTTTCATGTCTGGGTTTTAAAAATTAAACGTGAGGCCTCTTTTAGAAATTCTTAAACCGTTTTTTTTTCCTTCTTCAACTTGATGAGGGATAAGGCGATGATGGCTGGGGTCCCTTTCAAAGGGACTCCAGTCAATAAGACTTCAGTCTCATTGCCTTTGCCAATGAGTGTAAGGTCTAAATGCAGACTCCTTAAGAAGGAAAGCAGCCTTAGGTAACAGATGGCAAGTTGTTATGCTCCTAGGAACTAAAAAGGGAAATACCAGTTGCTATGGTTGTGTCTCCTCTGCATGTAGCTCGGTGGTACAGAGCATCTCTCCCGCTCGCCTCCACTGACTCAGAATTAAGCTGACTTGAAACCCGCTCAGGTTGTTGTTGACAAACATGAGCCTGGATGAGTCCGCTAATCTCTCCCCCACCACCACCCCGGCCTTTGTCCATTCAGCCTCATTGCCGTATAACAGGCGTGGATAAAACGGAACAGAAAACAAACCTTTGTTTTTTCCCTCCCCTTTTCATCTCTGCTCCGATGCGGGTTTTAATCACACGCCCTCCACCCCTTCCTTTCTTCTTCTACATCTCGGCCTCCACTAAATTCAACCAATATTTTGGATTTGGCGCATCACCACGGCAACCAGTTATTTCCCATCCTCCTCATCCATCAACCCCTTCCCCGCCCCCGACACCACCGCTACCACCACCCCGTCCCTTCCATTGATACCCCTCCTCCACCCTCCGTCTTTTTTTTTGTCCAAAATAAAACAAAGCGTGTGAGTGAATGTGCTCTGAGGTAGGTAAATGTATTCAGTGACATCAGCCAGGACGATTCCATTCTGGCCCATTCCTGTACCACTTGTTTCCAGCCTTGTCTGGGGGCTGGACACTCTGTTGGGCCCATTGTCCCCTGTGTATTCCACACAGGCCCACAATTAATGGGGCCCTTGTCTAAGGCCTCTGGAGCAGAAACTGCTGTTGGGAAGGGGGACAAAGGGCGGGTGGGCCCAGGGGCTGGGAGTTGCTATGGAAGACCCTGGCCCATCCCCTCCCTTCCCTCTCCCTCTCCCTCCCTCAGAGAGAGTGAGAGGGTGGACGGAGCACTGAGCGACGGCCCTTGGAAGAGGAGTTTAAGTGATCCCCTCCGTCCTGCCCACACCTCCCCATCTGGCCCAGCAGACGTGTCCGCACCGCCTTCTCTGGGTTTGATAGGATGATCACTTGGTTGTTCTCCTGGCTGAAACACAGGTGTCATATGGGGCCGCTGGTGTGGTGATGCCACTGCTCACCTCCTGGAGAAGATCCAGGGAGCCAGCAGGAAGGACATCCCGCTGGGCCCAATGTTCCTTGCTGCGGTTTAGCTATGATAGTGTATTTGGGCCAGGGGGTCCCACTCAAAACTGAAAGTTTCAGGGTTTGATCCTCGACGTCTGAGGTAACCTTCTCCTTAATTAGCTGTATCTGAACTCACTTTAAGTGGCTTTGGAAAAAGAGGGTTTGAGGGTCAGATCTTTTCCCTCTTATTAAGGGATTTGTCCTGAGATCGAGGGAGATCTAACGGGACCTTAACGTCTCTCTCTTATGTCCACTAGGCATTGTATTGACCTTGACCCTGAGCTTCCCTTTGGTTCGACTGGTGCAGCACACTGCAGCCAGGGTTGCCAAATTGGTTGGGAAAATCTGGCCCAATCTGGCAACACTGTAGAAGACTGTCTGAGCTCTGGCTCTCATCCATTAATAGTTCAATAGTTGTTGTATACAGGGAATGGGTTAACCTAGTGATTTTTAGTGTGTGGCACTTGGTTCTATGAACATCCTTACTGTACCGACAACGATATATTGTTTCTCTTTCTTCTGACAAATGTACTTTATTGTAAGTCGCTTTGGATAAAGGCGTCTGCTAAAGGCCCTAAATGCAAAATATAAAATGTAACTAGAGGGCTGTGACAGAGCCACTCCGCTGACCTGACTTCTGGGGTCACTTCACTCCTGAGGCCCCTGAGCCTTACGGGTCTATGAAGGAGGATTGGTGTTGAGGCCGTTAATGAACCTGTAGCAGATGGATTCAGGAAGCCAGCTCAAATACCACAGAGGAGACAAAAAGGTGTCCGTTAAGCTTAAACAAATAAGGCCTGGCCTCATCTTGAAACTTTTATTTAATTCACTTTTACATTTTAAAGAGCATATCGTTTTGGCAAAAATTATGATTTGGAATCAAGTATATAGTAGTGATTGCAACCCATTCTCTTGATTTAAAAAAAATTAAGAAATGCACAAATATGATAAAAGTCAGAAGGACTGAAACACATATTTCTATTGCCCAACTGCAATAAAAGCAGTCCTAAAAATATATGAACTCAGAATTTCTTACTTATAAGACTGTATTCATATTTGCATCCTTGCTATTTAAAGCCAGACCCACAATAAATTATGTATTATATTACCAGCTGTGTCCTCTATGAGTTTAATGGTAATTCTGTTTCAAATTCTGTTTCTGATTATTTTCTGATATTTTAACTTTTAGTCAAGGCCTAACCAGGGACAGGGGTTGCAAATTAGTCTTGACTAGAAAACTGTCTTACTGTCTACTTTACATGAAACAGTGTATTTGTTCAATAAACTTCTAAATAAAATAAATAAATAACCCTGTATATTGTTGGCAGGTTGTTCTCGGGTCTCCGTGTGGCTGAAGTCCTGCCCGGAGTGTGTCAGGAGAATTGATACTACAGGGAGACATGGGAGGTCCGCTCAGACCTCATCGTGTTCAGGCGTTCAGTGAGGAAACACAAAAACACTAACTCTCTCACACACCGCATCAAGAGCACGCATTCCACCTGCCCAATGCATCATTTGCATAAAAAAGAAAACAGTTGTATATTTATTCACCCAACTTTTGAATAATCTCATGAGACGAATTAATTCTATTCGGATATATTTATTTGAAGCGCCATGCTTACAATTCGTCAGCGAGCAAATGAATGACCCTGGACATTAGCCAATGAGCGGCCGCCTCGCACGAGCCCTCCACTTCCCCAGCACCGCGCCGCGCGCTCATTGGCAGGAGGTGATGGAGGGTCGCTTTAAGACGCGCCTTTCAGAGGACTTTAACACGAGCCATTCGCGTGCAGACGGCCGCCCCATAAATAAGGACTGGGGTTTAAGCAGCACAGTGATATCTCGGGGTACGCAGGACGACAGCCCAAAACAGAACCGCTATTTCTAAACGTCAGCACACAGGCATATGGTGACAGGATATATGCATGCATGAACTTTTTTGGGCAACAGAAAATATTTTTGTTGTTCAAAGCGTGCGTACGACAACAACTGAAGATGCCCGCCAATACTCCGGAGAGTTCGTCGCCCTCCTCCGTCGCTGCGACTCCCTCGAGCGGCACCGCCACCCCCGGTAAACTTCTCCGGTCTTTCTCCGAGAGCAGAAAGGTGGGCCCGCGTTCATTAAATGGTTCCATTACACAATACAATGGTTTATGATCAGGCTTCTATATGCTGTTTCATTCAATGCCACACACTGAGCTTAAGTTTTTGTCATTTCTATGTCAAGTCCTCCAAACCCATTATGGAGAAGAGGAGACGCGCGCGCATCAACGAGAGCCTGGGCCACCTGAAGACGCTCATACTGGACGCGCTGAAGAAAGACGTAAGGAGGACGATCAGCCACCTTATTGGTCGATTGGCAGTATACCAGTATAAACCAGCGTCACTGCTTTTATAGTCGTGTATAGGCCTACAATTAAATGTAATGTGTAGCCTGTTATTCCTCGACTCTTAGAGCTCGAGGCACTCCAAGCTGGAGAAGGCGGACATCCTGGAGATGACCGTGAAGCACCTCCGAGGTCTGCAGCGCCTCCAGACCACAGGTGGGACGCTCACTGGGGAACACACCCGCCAATGGGATCTCAGAGTCAGAATCAGAATCAGAATGACTTTCATTACATCTTATTGAACAAGTACACACTAGTATAACTATTTGGCTTGGTTCCTCAACAGCCACATAGCAGCAACATTACAAGATATAAGATAGTAAAAAAAAAAAAGGTGTAAAAATAAGTAGTAGAAGTGCTAGAAATTACGGAAATATGTATTGTTTCAGACACACCTCTGAACTGTTTATACTATGCCTCCGTGGAATGTCGTGTTTTAAATGTATTAGTAAGTAGGCCTACTAGTGATTTAACAATCCGTGGTCTCCTCTGCAGCGGCCGTGACCGCGGACCCGTCCTCCCTGGGGAAGTACCGGGCAGGCTTCAACGAGTGCGTGGGGGAGGTCACGCGCTTCCTGTCCACCTGCGAGGGAGTGAGCGCGGAGGTGCGCACGCACCTCCTCGGCCACCTGGCCGCCTGCGTGTCGCAGATCAACGCCGCGAACGTCACCGCTCAGCGCGGCGGCCAGGGCGCCGTCTACCCGCCGCACCCCGCGTCAGCGCTCGGCCTCCTCGGACAGACTGTGGTGCAGCTACCAGGGACCACGTTACCACAGCCGATGAATGGGATTCCGTGTAATAGCGTGTCTGCGATGAACTTAAGTTGCGCCGATGCGGTGAAGCTGTGCGGTGGATTTCAGGTCGTGCCCGCGGCGGACGGCCAGTTCGCGTTTCTCATCTCCAACGCGGCCCTCGCGCCGCTGAGCGCGCCAAACTGCCGACCCGCGCATGCGGCGGCGATGTCACCTGTTGGGCCTCATCCTGGGACGGCGGACTCTGTGTGGAGGCCTTGGTGAAAGACTAACAGACGACTTTAATATTTTTGGAAGGACAATTACTAAGAGACCCTTTGTAAGTTTTGTAAATGATTTTGTAAATGATTTTTCAGATGTTTATACACATTATGTGTTCACACGTTCATGTTCTAAACCTTTGCATTGAGAGACAGCCATTCTTGTACCGTTTCCACAATAGCTCTTAAAAATTTTCTCCGATATTTTCACTGTTAAGAAAGAAAATAAAATAGCTTTTGAATAATTTGGTCAACTGTCCCCAACCACATTTGTGAATATCAACATAGACCTATCCATCATGAATTGTCGAATAGCTTAAGTGATGCTTTAACCTGTGAGTCGATTGCATCCATTAACATAGATGCATTCTCTCCCATCACATTCCTCTCAGCACTACCAGTAGTTTAACTGGTAGCACGGGGAACAATGTATTAAAGTTCTATAAGGGGAACCCTCCAAGCTCAGTGCAGCAACAAACGTGAGCATACTCTAGCAATAAAGCTAGGGCATTTATTTAGAAGTTTTTTTGGCATAATTGTGAAATTCCCTTTACATCCCGACAGCAATCAATCAAATCAAATGCTATGACAGAACATAGAAGGAATCAGGTTCTCCGGGGTGGTTGTAGCCCTGTGATAAGCCCTTCCCATTGGATGTCCACCTGTCTGTCTAGTTACCGACCCTGTGATTCCTGTGTGGATCCATTGGGCATAACAGGAGTCTTCAAAAGGGCAGGACTGTTGCTAAAGCTCTGCTAGAGTCAAATGTATAGTGGGAGGAGCTTTGGACGGAGGCCTGTAGATATAAGTGATGATTTTAAATCTAGCTCACGCTGGCTGGTTTCTCCAAAGTGGTCGACCCCCTAGCTTTAAGACAAAAGGTGGGTTGACCCACACAACCCTTCCCCACACTCACATGTACATGCATGCACATTCTGCATACATGCGTCCATTACACACACACACACACACACACACACACACACACACACACATACACTGCAGATACACACACACTGTACAAACATTTACATTTCATTTAGGACATTTAGCAGACGCTTCTATCCAAAGCAACTTACAATAAGTACATTTGTCATAAGAAGTGAAACAATATATCGCTGCTAGATGCTACACAATTAAGTACATGCTACACAATTAAGTACAATGAATGAATACAATGTGCATTAAGTGCGTTCATTAAGTGCCTGGACGTACAACAGTCAATAGTGGGCGGGGGTCTGAATGGCTATGCAAGTCTAGGTGAACTCTGAACAGGTGAGTTTTGAGTCTTTTGCGGAAGCTGGTGAGCGACTCTGCGATCCTGACATTGGCAGGGAGCTCGTTCCACCACTGTGGTCCCAAAACAGAGAAGAGTTGTGATTTTGCTGATCGACCTTTGCTTGCTCTTAGCGATGGCGGTACCAGACGTCCAGCTGAGGTAGTTGAGCGGAGGGATCGAGCTGGGCTGTGTGGTTTGACCAACGCTTGGAGGTAGGCAGGGGCAGTTCCATCGACTGCCTTGTATGCCAGTACCATCACCTTGAATCTGATGCGAGCTACTACAGGGAGCCAGTGGAGGTGGCGGAAGAGGGGGGTCACATGGGAGAATTTAGGTAGGTTGAACACGAGGCGCGCTGCCGCGTTCTGGATACACTGCAAATTTAGTTTTAATTGCCGAGACAGGGAGTCCAGCCAGGAGTGAGTTGCAGTAGTCAAGGCGGGAGATGACCAGTGCTTGGACTAGAAGCTGAGCTGCTTCCCTTGTGAGGAAGGGCCGTATCCCGCGAATGTTGTAAAGTGCAAATATGCAGGACAAACATGTACACATTACCACACACACACACACACACACACACACACACACACACATACACAGCAGCCTTTTTAACATAGGT
Organism: Micromesistius poutassou; assembly: GCF_964030765.1. Taxonomy (NCBI): domain Eukaryota; kingdom Metazoa; phylum Chordata; class Actinopteri; order Gadiformes; family Gadidae; genus Micromesistius; species Micromesistius poutassou. The sequence goes on from NC_140286.1 coordinate 15,187,520, forward strand.
TGATGGAATAGATTTGTAGACATTATAAACACCGGTTTTGATTTTAACTCCACCTTTAACAGTTGCATCAAAGGCAGCCGCAACAATAGATAATTAATAATGTAATCCTCCAAACTCCAGACCAATGGAAACATCTCCTTTGACAGGATTTGCTCCATTCAACTTTCCTCTCTCTCCCAGGAAGTGTGTGTTTCCCAAGGGAAGTGCGTGTTTGGTGTGACTGTCCCAGTGTGTGTGAGTCTATCCCAGCACATGTGTACGGTGTGTGTGACCAGGGTTGCCAGATTGGGTGGGAAAATCTGGCAACATTGCTTTGATGCCATCAAACCGTAGCACCCCACGAGCTTGTCACATTCCATCACTGTTGTGTGTAGGAAGTTGTTGTTGTTGTGTGTTGTGTGTTGTGGTTAAGTCGCTCAGCGGGGAGCCCCCCCCCCCCTCCCTCTGTTAAATATGATTTTAATTATCGCTAAGATAAATCACTTCCCTTTCAAGGAGCTGAAAAGGAGTCAATGGCTTCAATAGAACTTGTTTTCTCTTTTGTCTGAGTGAATCAATCAAGCAACACGTTGTTTTGGATGAATGAATGAATGTTCAGAGAGAATTGTGTGACGGAAAGACAAAAATCATTTTCAAGGCATGAATCTGTATAGCACTCTAGCTATCTATGCATGATAAGACATATCAAACGTCTCCCTTTGTGCGAAGGATCCAGTCCATTAAGTTTACATCCCTGTTTTGGTGCTAGAGAGAGAGAGGGAGAGAGAGAGACCAAGTCTAGCAGTGATAAGTGAGAGAGAGAGAGAGAGAGAGAGAGAGAGCGCGTGCGCGAGAGAGAGAGAGACCGAGTGATTAGTGAGTGAGTCTAGTGAGTCTAGCAGTGAGTCTAGCAGTGATAAGTGAGAGAGAGAGAGGGAGAGAGACACAGCGAGAGAGAGAGACAGAGAGAGACAGAGAGAGAGAGAGAGAGCGAGAGAGAGAGAGCGCGTGCGCGCGAGAGAGAGAGACCGAGTGATTAGTGAAAGAGAAACAGAGAGAGAAAGAGAGAGAGACATAGAGAGAGAGAGGCAGTTATAAGTGCTAAAAGACAAAGTAGAGCCTTTGAGAAGCTCCTCTTCAACAAAAAAACAAAAGCCGGCCCGATGTGCGATGTGACACTCTCCATCTCTATAAAAGACCTTCTCCTTGTTTATCCAGGAAGAGGTTTAATGGTTCAGGGGATGGAGGGGGGTTGCTCTGTCACTTTACCCACAGTCAAAAAAAGTAGTAAGGCTCATTGTTAAGCCCTAGGTCCCGGCATAAAGGCTTAAGGCAGAGCTCTGGAGCCCCCTGTCCTGGTCCTCTGCACGAGGCGCTGTGAAGAGCAGAACAGGTTGCAGCCATCCTCTGTTGTTTCCTACTGCTATTGCTGATGTTAGCGCGGCCAGGGGGACAACAATAGTGCATGTGAAGAGGCCTGAGATGGAGCCACCTCCACCGCTGAGGGTCATTCTGGAGGAAATATGTTCTGCCAAGTATCGTGTTAGTTAGTTAGTGAGTATCCCACCCCCATCCACCCCAATTTATTTTGTGTCCCATGCTTTCCTCATTCCTACAGCCAGCCTCCTGGCCCTCTCACCAACTCACATCCCCCATCCAAACCACAGTCATGTGCATTTGTTCCCATCATTACACCAGAGGAAATGGAAAACACGGAAATGGTAACTCCTTCTCCTGTGTGCCCTGTGATGGATGTCCCTTTACCCCACAAAGACGCTTGACACCTCAGGCACGACCACCGCTGAGGGGCCGCCCTCCCCTCTGACACACACCGGAAACCCTTCCTGCTGTCGCTGATGGGGGCCCCTCGGCTATTGTTTACTCACAGCCTGTTATGTTGTTGTTGTTTTGGAAAACAGTTGAGACAGGCACATTGTCAGATGGTGGCCAGAGCAAGAGAGAGAGAGAGAGAAAGAGAGGGGGGGAGAGCGAGTGAGAGAGAGAGCCTATTAATAAGTCAGAGAGGGGCGATGACAACGAACCACGTCTTTGCTCTCCACCCCCCTCTCAGTTTCCAATTCATCCTGTTTGATTTAAATGCTTGTTTTTGAAGAGGCAGACTAGATGCTCTCTCTATAGTGTAGTTTCCGGGGGGGGGGGGATTTTGTGGCAGCGAGACAGCAGGAAAACATTATAACAACTTAAATGTATCTCTGTTGACCTGCGTAGCGCGAGCACAGCACTACATCAGGGACTTTATGTGGGGAGCTTCGAAGGAGGTTCAGCGTGAGAGGGCTCTCATTCTGACCATATGCTCCCAACACCTTGTGTTGAAGAGGTCCATTAGAATTGAGCATCCATTATATTACAGGCTCTCTAGTTATCTGTGTAGTTCACAACAGCTAGTAGTGTTCAGTCTTCCTTTTCTTTTATCCAAACAACAGAATGCTACGTTACTCACCAAACCCCCTCTCCTCGCGGGAACGACAAGGATGACTACAATGAGGCCTTCTTCTCCTGCCTCTGAAGGCCTCTAGGAGACCATCTGGGAGGACAACAAAACCAGGATCACTATTTACGAGCGGAGGATCCCGGGGGGCCTGGGCCCCCCTAGATGCTGCTTTAGGCCCAATAATTGTAATATGATGATAAGGAGCTTATTGGCACTTGTTGTTCTGCATTGGCTGAAGAGACTGGACAAAACTCAGCCCCAGAGCAAGATTACCTCCATTTTGCCGATGCACTTAACACCGACATCAGGTCAACTGTTCTTAATTTGTCCAGCAGCACCAATTAAGGCCCTCCCCTGAGGGAGTGTGTGTGGGGGAGGGGGGGGGGGGTCTGAGTTTGTGTGTTGGGGGAATAAAAACAGAGCCCTTGTTTGCAAGCATTTTTCTCTGGTTTTGTTCGGGAGCAAAACACCCCTTTGTGTTGTGGAGGCGTGCGAACCCTGCATGGTGGAGCATGTGTCTGTCGGCTGAAAGAGATCTAATAGACACCTTTGAGAGAATAGGATCCTGTGTTAGCTGCCATCCACGACTCACTGGAGCTGCACAATCAGACAAAGAAACGTTCATGCAATATCAACGAATGCTGTTTAGACCTTATGGGCCTGTTTTGATTATTCCTATGATTACTTCCTGGATCGTTTTCCACAATATTGGTTTTGTACCACAGCCTGATTGTACTTCTCTCTCTGCACACTCTTTTGGAGAAAAATACAAACCTCAACTAACTATGGACAGAACGTCCTAAATGACCCATGACCTTTGTCCCTTTAACCCTGTCCGGCACCCCTCAACCTCTCCAATCTCACTGTCTCTCCTAAACTTTGTGGGAACCCAGGACTGATCACCCCCCCCTCCATCACCAACATCATCTCCACCACCTTTGTGTTCCTCTTTGCCATTGTCTGTGGCCGCCCCTAGATAATGCCCTGACTCCCCCACCCCCCTCACTGAACCAGAGGCCCTCTCCATCGTAGGAGTGCATGGGGGTGTCTGGGGAGGTACGGTTGCCGGTGCCATTACTATCCGCTAAGTGAGATGGAGTGATGGAATCCAAATGGGTAGAGGAGGGGGTGGGGGGAACCCTCCTCCCAGGGCACTGGTCCCAGGCTGCTGCCTGCTGCTCCCCGCCTGTTGCATGGCCCCATGCTGGGCCTATCAGAGGAGTGTGTGGCAGTGATGGATATGTGACAGATTGACACATGCTAAATGATGGAACAGAGAGGGCCAGGGTTAGGAAGCACGAAGCAATGAAGGGATAAAAAGAGAAAACGTTATTTGAGCCAGTTGACAGGAATGTTTGTTTCTGTGTTTTTATCGTCAGATAACCTACATTATTGAGGAATTGCTACCATCACAATTATTATGAACATATTGTGGCAATATGTTGGCAAAACTCATTATTGTCCCTGGATATTGAAGTGTGTTTGAAATCCATTTTTCTTTAATTCGATTTTCCAATACTGCATTATATATTTTTTAATATGAATAGAGTATAATATATATATATAATCCAATTCAATCCAAACATTTTCAATTTGACAGCATGTCTAAAAACACACATGCATTTTCTTATTCATGTTTTTCTGTTTCTGGGTCTAAAAGCCGGCCTGAGTAGAGATCCAGAATTAAGCGGCACAGTGCGTTCATGTGCTCATTAGCGTCCAGCACAGAGCCTGTATCTCACCACTCGAGGTGCTCCGGTCACCCCTTAGTCTCACTCAAGTGTGGATTAGCTCCCACACAACGCCACCCCCTCCAGCCTTTAGAAGGAACCCCACTACTACTTTTCTGTTGTTGTGTTGTCATTCAGCTCTGATCGGGGAGGGAGGTGGCTGACCTCTGACCCTTATAAACTGTTGGGTCAGAGGGCTCCATTCAGGTGTTGCCATCTGTGAGCTTCTCTGTGTCCGGCTTCCCCTCCTCACCCTGCAGCTCTGCCAGCCCTCTCTCTCCTCCCCATGGGTATTCAAGGGCACTGGGGTGTGAAGAGGAGTCCCCTTTGGTTGTCCCCGTTTGTCTCCATCCATGTTAAGGAGCCTCACTGAAAGAGACGTGTCCCCTTTTGTAACCCCCACCCACACCCCCCTATTTACTTTTTGTATTCTTGTATTCCATTCTATTTTATATTATCGCTGTCATCCCTCAATTTCATTCCCCCGTTTTATAAAAATATATGTGATTTAAAATAATTTATTCAAACTCAATTTAAGATGGATTGACTTTGCGACTAACCCCTTGATGACAACTTTATGAAATAATAATAATAATGAAACAAATTAAACAAGATGCATTCAACTTTTGCTGAGGGCCTCTTTCATATTCTGCGTAGAAAAATTAAATAGTCCTACTTTGTTGATATGCTCAATCTAGAGCTGAGAGTGGAGTGATGGCAGACATAACACTGAACACCAACAGAGAACCAGAGGCATCTAGTGGAAAGCAACCTCACTGCAGCCCACACTCCAGTAAATTATTAACCTTTACTGAGTGTTCTGGTCTATATCAACATAGCAGAATGAACCTTAAACCTTATGAAAAAAGGGGTCATCCACCCTTTCTTATCTGCCAACTGTGTCCAGAAACAGACTGATAATCTCCTGGCTGTCAGTTGTTGAGGTAAAGGTTCATTTGAAATATTGAATATGAGCACAGGGCCACAGGGTTTGGCAGGAGAATAGACCAAATCCACATGGAGCAGATACATTTTACTACATCACTCTAGTACCAATAATGAAAATGTGCAGAGAAAATGACTAGGGTCATTGTGTCTTATTGTGTCTTAGTGTCTTATTGTATATTGTATTTGTAGTGGCGATTTGTCCTCAATGAAATAATAACTGGGAAATAAAGGAATCAAACTAAGCAATGTAATCAAAATAGCCACTGAGGCATTAGGGGGACGAATCTTACACAGTGTGGGCAAAGAGTCAACTGTCCAGTCGGGATTTGGGGTTTCTGAAGGTTTATTTTCCGATGTTACAAGCAAACAAAACTAACAGTGGGAACTTGCCGCCTCATCTCCTTTGTCTCTCTAGTACAGCTGGTAAAAAAAACATGACCCTTCCCAGTCTTACTTATGCCCGCCTACCTCTATATATAGGTTAGACACCCGGTGCGCTACAGCTGCCCAATAATTTCAAATTAACTTTCATTTATAATACAAAAAAAGAAAATAAACATAAAATAATCATATTATTTTATATTAAGCAAACAAACTAAATAAATGTTTTATAATTAAATCTTACAACTGCATAGCTCCAACAGTATTGTTGTTGCATTGTTTATTCCCTGGCCACTGCTTCTGCACAACATCCTCATACACAGTTCCATCCTGTGCCTCGAACTGTACCTTCACCCTCAGGGGAGAACACCGGTCCACCTTGCAGTTGACGACAACGGTGCCGTTGATGGCGAGCAGAACGCAATTCTCTGGATCCGCCATCAGCCTGTTCTCGGGCAGGCGGCACACCAGACGCTCTTTGTCAATAGAGGCTAGAGTCCGGCCCCTCAGAGGCCCAGGGCCCCTGCAGCGCACCTTGTCCTGCTCCTCCATGTCCAGGCTGTGGTTGAGCATCCAGTCGTGCAGGTAGGACACATGGCAGTCGCACTGCCAGGGATTGCCATGCAGTCTGACCACGGGTTGGGAGTGGAGTGATGTGAAGAGGCCCGGGGCGAGGGTCTGGAGCCGGTTGTCTGACAGGTGCAGCTGTCGCAGCGTCGCCAGGTCTGCGAACAGCTTGGCCGGCAACTCAGTCAGGTTGTTCTTTTGCAGGTGGATCACCTTGACACTTTGGAGGTCGCTAAAGATCTCCTCCGGAAGCAAGTCGAGGTGGTTTTCAGAGAGGTCCAGGTTCTCCAGGGTTGTGAGGTTCTGGAATATGTCCACTGGTAGCTGGGAGAGCTGGTTGGTGGACAAGGTGAGGCAGGTCAGGGAGGTTAGGCTGTGGAAAGAAGAGCCGGAGAGCTCAATCAACTCGTTGCCCTTAAGCGACAGCTCCTTCAAGCTGGAGGGAAAGCTGCCGAACACGTCTGAGCTGAAGTTGGAGAGAAAGTTTCCTCTGAGGTTCAGCACCTCTAAGTTGGTGAGAACCGAGAAGACATCGCGAGGAAGCTCAGCTAAACTGTTGCCTTCTAGGTGAAGCTCCTTCAGTTGAGACACATTGTGGAACGTATCCACAGAGAGACGGCTAAGAAGATTGAAATTCAGTTTGAGGGTTCTGAGCTCAGTCAAAGCTTCCAGATCCTCCCGCTTTACTTCTTCAAGCCAATTGCGGGATAAGTCTAGGCAAATGAGATGCTGCAGGTTCCGGAAGAGAGACCCGGGCAGGATTGCTATGAGGTTGCCCTTCACCTCAAGAGTCTCCAGGTTCCTCAGCGAGCTGAATGTGTCCGGCAGCAGAGTTTTGAGCCTGTTGAAGTTGAGCTGCAGCTTGGTGAGGTTGCCCTGCTTGGAGAAAGTTCCCTGGAGCAGGTGTTCCAACCAGGGGTTCCCACTGAGGTCCAGCTCCTCTAACCGGGTCAGGTTATTGAAGGCCTTGGCGTGGATGTCCCGTATGGCGTTGTTCAGGAACACCAGCTTGGCCAGCTGGGGGCTTTCTTGAAAGGTGTTGGCGAAGAGGTACATGAGGGGTGTCGTCATGACGATGACCTCCTTGACCTCCCCTGAGAGGATCTTGGGTAGCGAAGACATCTGATGGTCGGAGCATAGCACCTGATTGGCCGAGAAGCACAGGCAGTTGAATGGACAGTGGCGTGGGAGTTCTGCGCCGGCTGTCCACGTGTGAGAGGAGAGCAGCATCAGACACAGTGTGATACCTATGTGTCTGCTCATCTTCACTGTAGAAACAACCAAATAAATAGGATGAGGGGCCAGTCTGGATGGATAAACACAAAGCCTGCAAATGTTACAAATAAACTATCATATTTTTTTTTAATAGTAAGCACTTTTTACAAAATAGATCATTAGGACAAAGTCTGGTTTGAATGTGACAAATGAATAATAATCATTTTAGAAAAATTAATGTGCCTAAACAATCTGTTGGGCTTGTTAAACTCTTTTAGTTGTTGGGGCAAGAAGGTCTGGGTTTGTTCACATGTTTACTGATTGATTCTTGTTGTTTGAGTGGATAAGGGGGAAGGGGAAGAGCTCCTGGTTTGGGAAACTAAAGTAAAGTCTTCAACAGCAGAAAGACGATGGTGTTCAGCACTAAGGAAAATAAACTTAAATCACTTCCATTTCTATCTGAGCCACCGACTGACTAGCGTATGACCTACTGATCACCCATGAAGAGGTACTGTGTATTTAAGCCTGATGAATTTTCAAACATGATCATCTTCTTCTTGTTACTGTGTTGTACAGCTGTTACTGTACACTTAATCTGGTAATAAATACAGTTTCAAAACCCTTCCAGATTTGATCTTTGAATATAAGGACACAAAAACAATTCTTGTTGATATATCTAAATAGAGTTAACGAAGCGAACCCTATGGTAGGCCTAACATTAACTTCTGTTTATCACAGTAACACAGTTGAAGTCTCACTAGTGAACATACCTGTGCTCCTGGGATCCAGACCACCAGCCTAGTGTGGGCATAGAGCTGAATGAGTCCCTGAACAACAAGCCTGCATTGGGAAAGAGGAGACCTCCGTGCTTTGGCCACGTCCTGCTGTGATATCAAAAGCCAACCCCCAGAAAATCCTTTGAAACCCCCCAAAATAAATAAATCACTTTTCATGCCAATAGTTATTGGGTTGTTGTATTTGAGCCGCTTTGACTTGTTAAAGTTGATAAGTGAGTTTAACCCACAGGAGGTTATTCAATTCCTAATGTCTTTTAAAGTGACATTTATGTTCATGGCCTTTCCAGCCAAGGCCTGTTTACATTCTGTCATAACTTCAGACAGCCTGACACAATGTTTACATATGACAGGAGTGGGCTCTATCACTCTATCTACCTATGTATCTATATGTCTGTCTGTCTATCTGACCAAACACTACAGTGATGTTTGGAAGAAAGATCTATTTAACACTCTTTTGAACAAATCTTGACTTGAGTACCCTTTAAGTTTTGTGCAAGTAATAGGGTTTGTGTATGTAGTAGGCACTGGTTAGTAGGTTACTTTTAGTATTTGTGTTACTAATATGGTTTGTGTTATTAATATGAAAGGATAGTAACAGGGTTAGTGTTAGTAATAGGGTTAGGGCTAGTGTTAGGGTTAATCTTAGTAACAGGGTTAGTGTTAGTAATAGCCTATTACTAACACTAACCCTGTTACTAAGATCAACCCTAACACTAGCCCTAACCCTATTAGGTTTAGGGCTAGTGTTAGGATTGATCTTAGTAACATGGTAAGTGTTAGTAATAGGGTTATGTTATGGCTAGTGTTAGGGTTGATCTTAGTAACAGGGTTAGTTTTACTAATAGGATTGGGTGAGTAATAGGGTTAACAACATTTGATGAGTTCAGTTCCCTGCCTCCAAAATCTAGATAACGCGATTGTGTATTCAGCTGTTTCTACTCACAGACTTTATTATTGCTCTGTAAGTAAAAGCCCTCGGAATAATCATTTGTGTGCACGGCTGTATAAGTTGTGCGTGTGCAAGTCATTTTTGCTTGGAATTTTTGGCAGTGATATTCCTTCATACAAAAGTCGAAAACAAGACACAAACAAGAGACCAACGGAACGACATGGTGAGATTTATTAAGTTATTCTCTGAGCTTGGCCTTACATATAAACAAATCCAGTCAGCATTTGGCTCTAGGCATGGTTTTCAAATAAGTGAAAGACACATTGAAAGGTGGCTCTGTGCTATAGGGTTATCTCGACGGAAATATACTAATTATGTAATTTTATGGAACTTACATATGCATACTATCAACACTTCAAACGAAGACCTGGGAAACAAAGACCAAGGGAGTCTCTCTGCGGGAGTCCCTCGAGGAATACCAAGGAAGCCACCCCTATTGTAGTGTGTCGTACTTCAATCATTGTAAGGATTTCCACTCGGAGAAGATGCCACCATAGATCCTCTGCTCGGCGCAGCAACCCATCCAATCTGTGCCACCCACCGCCCCCTACCTACACTGACCTCGAAGTGATGGGAGGACTCTGGAACTGCCAATCAGCTGTCAAGAAGGCAGACTCCATTTCGGCCTACGCATCCCTCATGACCCTCCACTTCCTGGCCCTTACAGAGATTTGGATCATTCCAGAGAACTCTGCTACTCCTGCTGCTCTTTCCACCGCCTACTCATTCTCACACACCCCAAGACCATCGGGGTGAGGAGGAGGGACTGGACTCCTCATCTCGCCAAAGTGGTCCTACCAGGTTCTTCCACTAGAACACTTGGCCAGATCTGCATTTGAACTCCACGCTGTCACTGTCACCCTTCCTATCAAGCTCACCCTTCTCCTCTTGTGGTGATCTACCGTCCTCCAGGTCCTCTTCGCGACATCTACGACGAGATGGATGCCCTTCTCAGCTGCTTTCCAGAAAATGGCACACCACTTGTTATCCTTGGCAACTTCAACATCCTGCCAGAGAAGTTGCTCTCACCTGAACTAACCAACTTTTTCGCTACCTTTGACTTAACATTCTCCCCTTCTCCTCCCACACACAGGGCTGGGAACCAACTTGACCTGAAATTCACAAGGTCCTGCGGTACCTTGGCTCTATCCACCGAGGAATCCTCAGACACTATCCTATCCTCCCTCTCCTCCTCCTCCTCCCTCTCCTCCTCCCTTCCACTCCAGACCTGCGCGATTCTCACCCCCCCTCCCTCCTTGGCTGTCCGAATCTCTGCGGACTTATAGAGCAGAGTTGCGGGCAGCTGAGAGGAAATGGAAGAGATCAGACTGTCCTAATGATTTATCTCACTATCTTCACCTTCTCTTAGATTTCACCTCCACTGTGACAACAGCCAAATTTGCTTTCTACTGGACCAAAATCAACTCCTCCGCTTCTAACACAAGGAAACTATTTTCCATGTTCTCTTCCCTCCTCACCCCTCCCTCCCCTCTGCCTCCTTCCTCCCTCACTGCTGATGACTTTGTTACCTACTTTACCCAGAAGGTGAAGGACATTAGCTCCTCTTTTAACCTTACCACCATCCTCCCTCCGCCCATCCCCACCTCTGTTTTACCCACTTCATCCCTCTCACCTCCGAAGAAGTCAACAGAATAGTTAAGTCTAACCATGCCACCTTGACCCTATCCCTTCCTCACTCCAGGCCGTCTCGAGCGACATCCTGCGATTTCTCACCACCCTTATCAACTTCTCCCTCACTTCAGGCATTGTTCCAGCATCTTTCAAGACTGCCAGAATAAAGCCTCTCCTCAAAAAACCAACCCTTGACACCACCGACATCCAGAACTACAGACCAGTATCTCTTCTTTCATTCCTCTCTAAAACACTGGAACGTGCCATCTCTAACCAACTGTCCTCCTATCTCTCACGTAACAACTTGCTTGACCCTCACCAGTCAGGCTTCAAGAAGGCACACTCCACTGAGACGGCTCTCCTCGCAGTGACGCAGTGATGGAGTCCCTCTCTATTCCTCTCTTTCCCCTCCTCTGATAAAGTCCTGATTGCAACACGCATATCTGAAGCACTATCAGCACTTGGACGACTGCCCATCATCTGAGGCTTAACCTCAACAAGACTGAGCTCCTCCTAATGCCAGGGAAAGATTGCCCACACATGGACTTACTGGTCACTGTCAAGAACATCACTCTATCTCCTTCTCCAACTGCCAGAAACCTTGGTGTGGTACTGGACAATCGGTTATGCTGCACCGCAAACATCACCGCGGTGGCCCGATCCTGCAGATTTGCTCTTTACAACAGCCGCAGGATCCAGCCCTTCCTCACAAGATGAGCAGCTCAGCTCCTAGTCCGGTGGTCATCTCCCGCCTCGACTACTGCAACTCGCTCCTGGCTGGACTCCCTGCCTCTGCGATTAAACCTTTGCAGTGTATCCAGAACGTGGCAAGCGTTGGTCAAACCACACACACCCCAGCTTGATCCCTCTGCTCAACTACCTCAGCTGGACGTCTGGTACCACCATCGCTAAGAGCAAGCAAAGGTCAATCAGCAAAATCACAACTCTTCTCTGTTTTGGGACCACAGTGGTGGAACGAGCTCCCTGCCGATGTCAGGATCGCAGAGTCGCTCACCAGCTTCCGCAAAAGACTCAAAACTCACCGGTTCAGAGTTCACCTAGACTTGCATAGCCATCCAGTCCCCCCGCCCGCCCACTATTGTCTGGTGTACGTCCTGGCACTTAATGTACGCACTTGATGAACGCACTTAATGTAAGTTGTATTTATTCATAGTACTTAATTGTGTAGCATCTGCACTAGCTAGCTATCACTGCTGTATACAGGGAATGGGTTGGCCTAGCGATTGTTAGTACTTGCACTTGATTCTAAGAACATCTTTACCGACAGCGATATATTGTTTCACTTCTTATGACAAATGTACTTATTGTAAGTCGCTTTGGATAAAAGCATCTGCTAAATGTAAATGTAAACATGATTATTTTAATACATTTATGCTACCTTAAATTAATTACATTAATGGTGCATGTTATGTTTGTTCCTATATAACAAACCAGACTCTGGTTTCAGGTACACTGCCAAACCTGGCAACATTTTAAGATGAGAGAAAATGAGAAAATGTAGTATTCAATTTAGTGTGTAGAGTGTTTATATTGTGCACAGATGTTTATGGAGATGCATTGAATATAACTTTAGTAAATAAAGCATGAAATATAACCAATGGCACAGACCTATGACTTTAGATTCAATAATCTCCTTCAATGTTCCTCCTTCCATTCAAATGGTTTTGTGACTTACACTTCCTCTTACCCAGAGAGCCAAACTAACCCAGAACACGACTCCACACACAGTCCCCCTCATCACAGATGGAAGCTCAGCACAGCCAGACTTGTCCCAACAAGCCAGGCCAAAGATGCCACACCTTCCCATGGTTTCCATGGAATTCCAGGAGTCAACGTTACTGCTCCAGGTCCATTCCCAAACCATGCTCCGCCGGCAAACCCTTCTCTCTATCCACTGCATGTCTTGATCAGTTGCATCCTCTGTTTCAATTTCCTCCCCTAAGAGCTGAACCAGGGACCCTGCCAGCTGCAGAAGGCCGTTGTGTTTAGAACTTTTCCCCCTTTGTTTAGTCTCTACTTATTGACCTTTCCAGGAGCTGGGATGGCCAACTCGGGGATGCAGCTGCTGGGCTTTGTGCTGGCCTTCGTGGGGTTCATCGGCTCTATCGCTGCCACCATCATGGTGGAGTGGAAGGCTTCTTCCTATGTGGGGGACAACATCATCACCGCCCAGGCCATGTACCAAGGACTGTGGAAGACCTGTGTGTCGCAGAGCACCGGGCAAATCCAATGCAAAGTGTTTGATTCACTTCTGCAAATACCAGGTACATTTACATTAAGCTTTAACTTATAGTCTCTGTATTTCAAAGCTACAGTAAAAATAATTTTAATCACCTATTGGTATGTTTTTAATTTTGGTATTTGTTTTGGTCACAACATAATGAATATATACATATATATATTTATTTATATATATATATAACCCATATATATATATATATTTATATATATATATATTTATACATGTATATATATATATATATATATATATATATATAGACTAACCTGAAAGGATATCTCTTTGACAAAGGCTCCCATATTATTTATACTAATATAAATGTGGATATCATTTCTATAATTCGATAGATTCAGTTTTTGTAGTTATTTTGGTAGTTTTTAGATGTTGTGAGGAATGTGTGGCTTGGCTGCCTCCGACAGGGATGGTGGCGTGTTGAGACGAGCCGGGGGGCGGTGTCTGTGGGGGTGAACCACCCCAGGCCTGAGTCATCAAGACCAAATAACACGTTGCATCTGCCTTTTAATCAACCTCATTGTTGCTGGTTTTTAGGAGGTGCTGTACGTAACCCAACACATTTAGAATATCTCTGTCTCATTCATTCTTGTGCTACTTGATTTACACATGCACCTATACATGCACTTACACACCTTACACATGCACTTACACACTGCACTCACACATGCCGTTGCCTGCCTAGTCAAGCACAGAGCAGGCTTTCTTTGTCTCTTGTGCTGTGCCTCTTGATAAAGTGGGTTCTTCTAATGGCTAAAGGCTTTTCTTACGCAAAACTAAACCCAAAAGGAATGAATGTGATCCAACCAAACCCAATCCATCCCTAGGGGCACACTAGTCTAGTGTTAAGGGTGTTGGGTTCAATCCCCAATGTCTTCCGTCCACCTACAGGCCTCGCTGAGCAAGATGTCTGACCCATACCTGCTCATCAAAGGGGCTGTAGGTACGATGTAGGTGTTGATATTTGAATGGAATTGGTTAGAAACGGCACAGGAATCCATCAACTATTGAGGGAAATACGCTGTGAGAATATCTGTTTTGAGCTGACTGCTACCGCTTGATGAGCAAATCTATGTTCTGGACTGCTCCCGCCTCATTCCTGACCAATCAGAGCCTCTCTTCCCTGACTGGTTCTGAGAATTCCTAATGCTTGTCAATCACACACAATTTACTTATTTCTATATATTTTTATTGTATCATTGCTGCTATGTGGCTGTTGAGGAACCACGCCTAAGAATTTTACTCTTGTGTAATTAAGTACAATAAGATAAACTCTGAATCTGAATCTAAATCTGAATCGCACACACTGAAGGTGTGAGAAATGCAACAATTCTCAATGGAAGTGTGTGTGTGTGTGTGTGTGTGTGTGTGTGTGTGTGTGTGTGTGTGTGTGTGTGTGTGTGTCTCCAGGCATGGTGCAGGGCGCACGCGGCCTGATGGTGACGTCCATCATGATGGGCTTCGTGTCCATCATGGTGGCGGTGGTGGGCATGCAGTGCACCACCTGCCTGGAGGGGCAGCCAGAGCAGAAGGACAAGGTGGCTCTGACTGGGGGCATCCTGTTCATCCTCTCAGGTGTGGACCCCCTGTCACTCAGATACGCTGCAGACACATGGACACAGACATGGACACAGAGCGCACATACGTCTCACAGACACACAAGCAGATACATGCACGCACACACACACACACACACACACACACACACACACACACACACACACACACACACACACACACACACACACTCACTACTCTCAAATCTCTTTAAGCTGTAATCATTTGCCTCTATTTGTATGTATCAATTTATCGTGGATGATCTTGAATACTTCTGTAAAACAGTGTGTGTGTCTTTGTAACAGGTCTGTGTGGTCTGGTAGCCACCATTTGGTACGGTCACCGAATAGCACAGGAATTCTACGACCCCTTCACCCCCACCAACGCCAAGTAAGAACCTGGCTGTAGCTCGCTTATCTAGAGGTCTAACCTATCCATAGTCTAGTGGTCCAGCTGATCCTTAGTCTAGTGGTCCAGCTGATCCATAGTCTAGTGGTCCAGCTGATCCTTAGTCTAGTGGTCCAGCTGATCCTAGTCTAGTGGTCCAGCTGATCCTAGTCTAGTGGTCCAGCTGATCCTAGTCTAGTGGTCCAGCTGATCCTTAGTCTAGTGGTCCAGCTGATCCTTAGTCTAGTGGTCCAGCTGATCCTTAGTCTAGTGGTCCAGCTGATCCTTAGTCTAGTGGTCCAGCTGATCCTAGTCTAGTGGTCCAGCTGATCCTAGTCTAGTGGTCCAGCTGATCCTTAGTCTAGTGGTCCAGCTGATCCTTAGTCTAGTGGTCCAGCTGATCCTAGTCTAGTGGTCCAGCTGATCCTAGTCTAGTGGTCCAGCTGATCCTTAGTCTAGTGGTCCAGCTGATCCTAGTCTAGTGGTCCAGCTGATCCTTAGTCTAGGGGTCCAGCTGATCCTTAGTCTAGTGGTCCAGCTGATCCTAGTCTAGTGGTCCAGCTGATCCTTAGTCTAGTGGTCCAGCTGATCCTTAGTCTAGTGGTCCAGCTGATCCTTAGTCTAGTGGTCCAGCTGATCCTTAGTCTAGTGGTCCAGCTGATCCTTAGTCTAGGGGTCCAGCTGATCCTTAGTCTAGTGGTCCAGCTGATCCTTAGTCTAGTGGTCCAGCTGATCCTTAGTCTAGTGGTCCAGCTGATCCTTAGTCTAGTGGTCCAGCTGATCCTTAGTCTAGTGGTCCAGCTGATCCTTAGTCTAGGGGTCCAGCTGATCCTTAGTCTAGTGGTCCAGCTGATCCTTAGTCTAGGGGTCCAGCTGATCCTTAGTCTAGTGGTCCAGCTGATCCTAGTCTAGTGGTCCAGCTGATCCTTAGTCTAGTGGTCCAGCTGATCCTTAGTCTAGTGGTCCAGCTGATCCTTAGTCTAGGGGTCCAGCTGATCCTTAGTTCAGTGGTCCGCCCTCCCACTGCTCTTCTGGCCATCAGTGCATCTATGTGTCAGAATGGCAGAGTAAAGTATTCAGACACTAGGGTGTATGTACCGTACCAAGCCTTATATTAGGCATATTAGGTTATATTTGATTGTGATACATGATATGTATGCACAACATTGTTTAGAAAGATTTGGAAAGATTCAGTACAATGTATTCTGATGGCATTAACACAGGGGTTTCTATGTAATTTGGTGGATAAAGGATATAGATGGAAGCAGTGATACAGCAATACACTCATCTTTTATTACGATATTAGAAATACTGTATTTCAAACTTGTGGACAGTGATTTGAGTTTGAGACATACAACATTACATACTACATAACATACTACATTACATAGTTGCTGCTATCCAAATAAACCATACTTGCTTCTGTAAATACATATACATTTTCTACGATAATTGCATTATAAGCAGCTTTGGAGAACAGACACAAAAAAAAGACTGAAGTGACGTAACGTGAGAATCATCTCACATGACAAACATAATGCTTTTAAAACAATAATATACAAAACCAGAACAACGTGATCACTTCAACAATACCTGCACACATTTAAAGCCATGCCATTGATTCCTTGCTCCAGGTTTGAGTTCGGGGCGGCCCTGTTCGTGGGATGGGCCTCCTCTAGTCTGCTCATCATCGGGGGGTCTTTCCTCTGCTGTAAGTGCGGCGGGAGTGACTCAGGGAGGGGCAAAGGGTACCCGTCTGCAGCCCACCCCAGCCAGCCAGCCAGAGACTACGTCTAGCGGGCCAGGACCCTGCTCCCCCTGGTCCTAGAGCCCTGGTGTCCTGTTATCACCTAGGCTTCATATGTTGATGCCTTTCTACAAGGCATTTCATTGTATGTTGGTTTTGTTTTTTTATTGTATTCTTGGTCACAACAATGCTCTGAGATATAATTTTTCAATTACAATTTTTTACTATCTAAAGATATTCAACGAGCGCAAGCAGAAAAGTTTAGCTTTGAGTTCATATTCCACAATATTTTTTCAGATGTAAATCGATAGAACAAGAGGCATTGTGTGTACCCTACCGGATTCTCATGGTTGTTTTTTTCTGTGCAGATTGTGAACTCATGTGAAATGTATAAATATTCCCCCCCTCAATTGTCTTCCTTCTTTTGAAATAAATATGGCTTCAAAAAACCTCTAACGCTTTAGATGCTGAAAATATATCTCCCTCTTGATAGTTAGTTAACAGACCAAAAAAACAGAACATTTCTCAATCAAAAAAATAATAAATCATAATTCAACGTAATTGGAGAAAACATGACTCTTCCTTCAAGAAATAGGTCCACCCCTTACACCCACTCGGCGGGAACACCAGTTGAAACGTTTAGAAAGAGAAACCTTTAGCCCTAGGCGAGGGAAAAGGAGCAGTCAGGGTGCGGCTTTCCAGGCTGTGTTGCCAGATTGGGCGGGAAATCTGGCCCAATCTGGCAACACTATCCAGGCTGCATACCTCACAGGCAACCTGTCCTGACCTGGCTGGTAGGACTGTCTGCAAGCGTCAAGACAATGAGTCAAACTCAGAACCAAACTTGCTACTTGCCCTCTTCTCCTGCGGAAATAAGCCTTCGTGCTTTATTGTGTCATCCCTAACTATTTATGTATTTTAATGTATGACACAGAGTGCTGTTCATATTTTATATAAAAAATGGTCAAATAAAATTAATCAATCTATCAATCGATCACCTCCCATTCCTGTTGCTATACCCATCAAACGCTCAGTTTGTTGTTCCGGCTGTTTATTTTGGGAGGCTTTAAGCCCAGGCCTAAAGCGCTGTTATCTAACATTAATTTAAGCTACAAGAGAAAAACAACAAATATTACTAAATAATATAAATTAATAAGGGTGAATTTTTTAAAGATAAAAACTAGACAATGCACAACCTTATTAGTGTAAATCATAGCGTAAATCTGACCATAAAGGCACATCATCACCACAAGAGGGCAGCAGACGCTAGGATTTTCCTGCTACCGTCAAGAAAGCTTCATGTGCGACGTAAAAAGGTAAACCATCTTTGGTCAACAGCTATTTGAGGCATTCAGGATGCCTTTGAAGTCTTTAAGCGTCTAAAATGGTCTTTAATGTTTGAGAAAACAATGTCAAGAATGAGGTTGACGGGAAGATTTCACGCCCCAACCTCATTTTGTGATGAAGTTAAGTTAGTTTCCTCTGAGCCTCTAAGGAGAACATAGAGGATTCAGAATTCAAATGTTTGATTATATTCAGCAACCAACCTCACTCCAGTTTCCATTTATAACTATGTTGCTGAACTTTGGTCAGCTTTGTTTTGTTTCCATGTTGACTCTCCCCCTGAATCATATGTCAATAGCTACTTCTTAATTGGCCATATATCTACAATGTATTTAGGATATTAAAGTTGGCTGCAAGCTCTTTATATGATCCATAGAGATTTAGTTATTTGCCACTGGTCTGGTTCCCCTCAGGTAAACATGGGTATGGAGACTGTAGACAAATGCAGTGTATTTATTGACTAAGAGGACTAGATCAAACAATGTAACAATAGGGCTAGTATTATTGAGTCAAAACATAAGGACAACCTTGTGTCTCTGCCTGGTCCTGCCTTCAAAATCCAAAGAGTTGTAAAGATATATATAAGATAAGATATATGAGCTCAAGTCGTCAGGAACACCCCCCTGAACCTCTCCACCCCACCAGCCTACACCACTATATTAGGCTATACCCTGTAGGCCTACTATATCATACACTGCAACCCATGTATTATTTGGCTAAATACTCAATTTCTAGAGCTTTTCAAATCGCACATTAAAATACCGGCCATGTTTCTACATTGTGTGAGGTAATTAATTGAATAACTCCCAGGCCCTGTAGTTAGCCATGTCTCCATTCTTTATCTGTACGGTAGCAACAAGCCTTCAGATCCCACCGTCCTGCTACTCCACTCAGAGTAACAGGGTATGCTGTCCCCTTTCACCCAAAAAGGATCCTATATATGGGTCAAATATTACAGGATGATATAATAAGGTTGGTTCGGCAGGGTAGGGGTTATTTTAAAAGCATTACTTTCATATTTGTTGAAATTCACTTTACATAAGAACGCAATCAATATATCAAATGCTTAAATTTGATTTAATAAAATTTTATGAATCCGGTATTTCTGGCTGTCGCAGGTCTGTAATAAGATCGTCCAATAATTGAATTTGGCCCCAAAAAAATATTGCTAAATATTGCTAAAGCTAGCGACCTAGTCATGAGTTTTGGGGGATTTCTTTGGTTGGATACTTTCAGAATCTAGCTTACTCTGACTGGTTTGTCCAAATGTACCTAGCGTTAACCCTTTAAGAAGGCCTTCCATTGCATAACTTAATATTGTTGTGGTTTGTTTTCATACAATTAACATTGATGAATATAGGATTTGGAACAACTGATTATCCTAGCCTATGTAGCCTAGGCTAGGCTAGTTCCTAAAGCAGGCTATATGTTTATGACATTTGATGTATTGAAAGTGCAGGAAACTTTACATTTAGCATGTTGGAAAGAGGTTGATTTGGAATGGTTGGAAACCACTCTCACCCATTGAATAAACACTCTTGCTGGGCTGGGGAGCACATTACACGTTGTGTAATCCCATGTTAGTCATATGCTCTGGTCATATGACGTAGTCCTGTCTTCATCATTCCACAACAGCGTTCAGTGAATACATAAAACAGATGTTATTCCTGACCTGCCACTTCGTATTGCTAGTTCTCTGTAACTCTAACCCTACTTTACCCTATCCTCCTATCCTCCCTATCCTCCTATCCTCCCTATCCTGACTCAAGACACCTATATCTCTGGGAGAGCCATGTCTTATATACTCATTGTATAAACACATTTAGATTTTGTTGATATTTGGATATTGCTGCTAGTGTATTTATCTCTGCATTGAGTGGTTGACATATTAGCCATCGTCCATAGTGACCTTGTGTCACGCTACTTATTTAATAAACACAAAGCATTTAACTAAACCAACCAAGTGCATGAAACAATAATGTTCTTTGTTCATGGAACAACTCTAATTATAATCATTATCATTATAATCATAATGAACGACAATGAGATCTATTTCCACATGGGTGTGTGCATGTGCGTGTGTAAGTGTGTGTGTTTGTTTGCGCGTGTGTGTTTGTGTGTATGTGCACTGGTGCATGTGTGTTGTGTGTGTGCTCTCTCTCATCCATAGCCTTGTGCATCATTTTTTTGTTTGGTTTTTTTTGACGCCGGCATTACCTATCTGTGTGTGAGAATAACACAGACCCTCATCTCCATGGGAACTACCAGCACCTTACTTACCTGCACACACACACACACACACACACACACACACACACACACACACACACACACTCACATACACACACACACACAGACACACACACATACACACACACACACACACACACACACACACACACACACACACACACACACACACACACACACACACACACACACTCACACACTCACACACACACACACACACAGCAGGGTGAGTGTTGTCTTTAGCAGCTCACAAGGATAAACACGCGAGTGTGTGTGGTCGGTTTGGAAGCAGTTTTAAATGTTGTCCGCTGAGAAAAACTATTTTTGTCCAATCGGATGAGGGCTGCGTTTCTTGAAGAGTGTCTGCTGTGTATATTCAAACGACATACAAGGCAATACTTAAACAAGTCAGGAAGGGGTATGCAAGGGTTGGAAGTACTTGGATGCTTTTAACGTTGGTAATAAGTAACGGTATTAGCTAAAAAGGGGAATCTTTTTGGGTAATTCAATATTGCCAGACTTTATACTTCGCTGCCCCATTTCCCATGACATGTATCTTAGCCTTAGTATTAGAGTATTAGTTTTGATTAAATGGTGCACACGTGATAGACCCTTTCATTTTTCATAACATGTTTTTCCATTGCTGACATTACTAGTGAAGTAGGCTGCTGCTGCGAGGCCAACCCAGACTGGATGTTCCACACAGAGGCTCAACCGACAGGTTTATGAGTAACTGTGGAATGCGTCTTTACAAATAGCAGGGCCTGACGACGAACCCAGGGTGTTGTGTATCGTTTATTTTAAATGAACTACTTTGTGACGTATACATACCTGAGATGATTTGGTTAACAATTAAACTATGGACCAAGCATCTAACGCACTTCGTTTACAGTTCTTTCAATTTCTTATTTAGCTATCTTTGTTATTCAGGGTAACATTTTTGAGGATAAAAGGGGGTGTTTGTATCTGTTTCAGTACAAGCACCTCCTTCTAATGGGCGGACTCTAGAACAGTCTGTAGGATGTTAGAGTGAAGGCAGCGGTTACGTGTTCAGTATTCATCTGATTCTCCTTCTTGTGTTCAGTATCTTTTGATAGACAACCTGGAGGTGTATGTGTGTGTGTCCCCTAAGGCGTTATATCACATTAATATTAATGGCTTGTGAAAAACCACAACCTCTATATCCTATTGAAATCAATGGAGTCTACAGCATGGTTTATACACATGCGTGCACATGTTGGTGTGGCGTGTGGCGTGCATGTCTCTACTCGCATGACTGTCAGGAGGAGACCATAGAAAAACAGTTCAAAATCCTCCTCCTCCATGGTCTAATCAAAGTGGTTTCTGTAATGGAGAGTGACTGGGATGGCAGTAGTTATTAAAAGCTGTCCATAGAGGCAGGGGCCTGGAGCCTGGTTTACTTTGTGGTTCAATGTCACAGATGCAGTAATAACAAAAACGACCACGCTGCATTAAACGTCACAGGCCACAAGATGTCTAAGTGTCTAACCATTTGTCCAACTTTAATACAATCTCTTGGTGAAAGTCTTCCATGTGGGAGACACATGCTTTGAATAACAACATGTAGGCCACAGTATATAATCCACTTCAAACTAAGGACTGTAAGGAGGAATCCAAAGTATTTTACAGAATTATCAACAATTGGCAAAGGCCAAGATAGAAGACAATATCTTCTAGCCACATCTATCTAAAGTCTTACTTACCCATGGCTATGTTATATAACTTGTAGTAAAATGTTTTGGAATAGTACTGTGTTATAGTACTGTAGCACATTTCTCTCAGAGCTTTCTAAATTTGTATTTAATTACTTTTTAAATACAAATAATACCTTAATTCATTTTTATTATTTGCTTTTAATTTTCTATAAAACACCTCTTCATTGCCTATTGCAAGTTTACCAGTGGAGGAATCTGATGAACAAGTTTAATC